>NW_028261387.1:3425836-3728336 GCF_051295495.1 Thamnophis sirtalis
TATAGCAGTAGACTTATATACCGCTTCATAGGGCTTTCAGCCCTCTCTAAGCGGTTTACAGAGAGTCAGCATATTGCCCCCAACAATCTGGGTCCTCATTTTACCCACCTCGGAAGGATGGAAGGCTGAGTCAACCCTGAGCCGGTGAGATTTGAACCGCTGAACTGCTGATCTAGCAGTAGCCTGCAGTGCTGCATTTAACCACTGCGCCACCTCGGAGAGAGATGATAGACAGACAGATTTGTGTGAAGTATTAGGTACAAGGGCATACACAAGTGCATATGTTATGTAATTTGTGTTGGAATGTCACAATGCAAGTTTTGTGATTTACTCCTCTTGGGGTCTATGGGAACAGCCATGCTGAAGAATCAATTGTTGCTATTCCATATTCAACTCTCCCTCCCTCCCTCTCTCCTATGTGCTTAGGAAACTATAGGAGTGGGATCAAAATTAATTGTCTCAGTTTAAGAATTCAAGAGGTTTCTGGTATTCAGATATAGGGTGTTAAGCCAGACCAGAAGTTCTTCCTTTTTCTTTTTCCCTGCGTTAGTCTTTACTTCTTTAAGGTCAGTCTGTCTGGCATGAATTCTCCTAAGCATGGCTGCTTAGAAAGTGGCATCTTATGATGTCCTGTAAAAGCTCTGTTGTGAAGATAT
Source organism: Thamnophis sirtalis (assembly GCF_051295495.1). Classification (NCBI taxonomy): domain Eukaryota; kingdom Metazoa; phylum Chordata; class Lepidosauria; order Squamata; family Natricidae; genus Thamnophis; species Thamnophis sirtalis. The sequence goes on from NW_028261387.1 coordinate 3,426,493, forward strand.
TTGATGTTATCTGGAAAAGAGACCCTAAGGGACGACTCCAAGCTACACTAAGAGACGTTGCATGCTTGAAAGCAGCCAAGGAAAGTATTGATTTATTTATTAGATATATATTCTGCAAAATGGTACTCAGTGTGGTTAGCAGTTCCTTGATATATCTTTCAAAAGACCAGGGATTTATGTCAAATTTGAACTAGGCAACAATTTGCTTTCTTTCATAGAGTCCATAGAACATGGGATCTGGAAGGGGGTCTTCTAGTCCAATCACTTGCCCAAAGCAGGACACCTTATACTATCTCAGTCAAATGGTTGTCTAGTCTATTTTTGAAAACCTCCAATGATAAAGTACAACAACTCTAGGAGAGAAGCTATTCCATTGATTAATTGTTCTCGCAGTCAGAAAATTTCTCCCTACCTCTAGTTTGGTTCTGCCTTTAACAAACTTCTTCCCCATTGCTTCTTGTCCCATCCTCAGGTGCTTTGAAGAGTAAGTCAATTGTCCCACCCTCAGGTGCTTTGAAGAGTAAGTCAATTACCACTTCTTTGTGACAGCCCCTCAAGTACTATAAGAGCCGAGGTGGCGCAGTGGTTAGAGTGCAGTACTGCAGGCCACTTCAGCTGACTGCTATCTGCAGTTCAGCGGTTCAAATCTCACCGGCTCAAGATTGACTCAGGCTTCCATCCTTCCGAGGTGGATGAAATGAGGACCCGGATTGTTATTGGGGGCAATATGCTGACTCTGTAAACCGCTTAGAGAGGGCTGAAAGCCCTATGAAGCGGTATATAAGTCTAACTGCTATTGCAATTGCTATAAGATGGTTATCATGTCCCCCACTAATCCTTCTCTTTAATAGGCTGTGATAGTGTTACAGGGAATGCCAAAGCTTTCACGATTCTAATCTTTATATGTATAAGACACATCAATAGCAATAGCAATAGCAGTTAGACTTATATACCGCTTCATAGGGCTTTCAGCCCTCTCTAAGCGTTTTACAGAGTCAGCATATCGCCCCCACAGTCTGGGTCCTCATTTCACCTACCTCGGAAGGTTGGAAGGCTGAGTCAACCTTGAGCCGGTGAGATTAGAACCGCTGAACTGCAGATAACAGTCAGCTGAAGTGGCCTTCAGTACTGCACCCTAACCACTGCACCACCTCGGCTCCCTGTCAGGGTTGTCTAGATTTGGAAGCATATTACTAATGTGAAATATCACTGCCCTTTGCTAAAAACTGAGCACGATGGAAGAGATGCACGAAAGCCTTTTTGTAACCGACTGATACACTCTCTACAGTATGTAAAGAAGGATGTGTTGTGTTTGCTTTTGAAAGTTAAAAAAAAATATTTAAAAAAAAGAAAGCTGAGCAAGATGGAAGGGCTAGCCAAGCTGAGGATTTCTGATTTCTGAACATCGTTGAATAGCTTTTCCTGATATTGAGACTTATCTCTATTTATTTCATCCTATATCCGGGTGGCTGTTGCATTTGACAGCTGAGATCGTCCATAAATATTCACCACTGTCTAAGTCTGAATTCATGGAACAGGTTCTCAAGCCACATTAGAAATCTTCCAGACACTATGGATACCAGCATGTTATAGAGCCGAGGTGGCACAGTGGTTAGGGTGCAGTACTGCAGGCCACTTCAGCTGACTGTTATCTGCAGTTCAGCGGTTCTAATCTCACCGGCTCAAGGTTGACTCAGCCTTCCATCCTTCCGAGGTGGGTGAAATGAGGACCCAGACGGTGGGGGCGATATGCTGACTCTGTAAACCGCTTAGAGAGGGCTGAAAGCCCTATGAAGCGGTATATAAGTCTAACTGCTATTGCTATTACTATGTTTGACACACCAGCAGCACAAATGGATCTCTTCCTGGCTGTTTTATGTCATGTATTAATGAAATGTAGCCTCTCTGTGCCCAGGAATGTGTGTGTCTGTATAAAGAAGGGAGCGGGGGGGGGGATCATTGTCAGTGAGATAATTTTGACAGCAAAAGCAATCAGATGGTGATTGGGATGATTACCCCAGCTCTTTGCTGTCACATTGTATCACAATGTTGAGTTCCTCAGTTCAGTCATTTGTAAATCTGCCAACACCACAGCGCCTCAGATGCCAGTACAATATTTCTGGGGATACTGCCAAAGGGGAATTGTGTCCCTCTGTGTGGTCCTTTTCCGCAAGCCACATGGTGATCTCTAAGATGGGAAGGTTCACCTGAATCATCTTAACCTTTTGGGCAGGTTATACAGTGGAAAGCTACATATAAATAATTCTGGCATGGCTAGCATTTCTAGGAACAAGAAGTGGCCATTCAAGTTGCTGTGCAAATGCATGATTTTCTGGTAGGCAGCTACACAAAGGTTGTTGTTGTGTATTTGTGTCTTCGAGACAATCTTGATTCCTGATTATTACCTGGGCTAATCCCTGCAGTTTTCTTGGCAAGACTTTGAAAATAGTTCGCCATTGCTTTCTTCTTTCTAAAACTGTGGGAGAGGAAGTCATCCAGCTGGTTTTGTGCCTAAGGTGGGATTAGAACTCACAGCCTCCTGGTTTTTAGGCTGGTGCCTTTAGTTATTACGCCAACTTTCACAAAGTTTCAAGGATCTTATTTTGAAGTAGAAAGTATAAGGTGAGACTGTATAGACAGCTAAAATACCAACAATATAAATTGATATTCATTTTTTGCATTTCATTCATATCCTGCCTTATCTCTAGGAAGTTCCCCTCAAGGATGCTTAAAGAGCTTACATCCTTATCAAAACAATCTTGAGAAATAGATTTTGCCTAGAGATCAGGATTAGCATAAATTTACCATGTTTAAGTGAGAATTGGTAGTTGGAATTTCTTCAGTCATAAACAAACCACAATGGCACTTAGTATCACCTTAACAACAATATAGTTCCTCAAGAAGTTGTAGGATTTAGAAATACAAAGGAATACTATCATTTCATTTTGCATGTAATATCTTTATATCTACTTAAGTAGATTCTATCACAACATCAATCAATTTTCTCTTGGGGTTCCCCCCTCCCCCCTCTCTTTCTTTCTATTTTTTAAAAAAATTAATTTTGAAAATTGCATAAACATAGCACATAACTGTTGTATAGTTGCATAAAAGATCTTGGGCAGCTGCATAAAGATATTAGGTTAATTATAGTCTAAATAAATCTCCACATTAAGGAATGTTTTATGGAGGTATAACTATGGATATTCTTGCTTATTTTAATGATTTGCTGAATAATTTAGAAAAAGCATTTTAAATTGCTTTTTGATGGAAGAGATTCCGCTGTTTAAAAGGTGTTGGCGCAACAAAACTAAAACACACAATCTACATTTAAAAAAAAATCCAAACTCTCTTCTGAAACATCAGCGTTAAAGTCTCCAGACAGGTTTTATTTTAATGAAAAGCAACTTGAATCCTAAGTGAGGGGGCAAGCTTCATTTGGGGCAAGATACCTTCTGCTGAGTCAGTCTGTTTGTTCATCCATTCAGGGGTCTCCAACCTTGGCAACTTTTGAGCCTGGGGGACTTCAACTTCCTGGCTGGGGAATTCTGGGAGTTGAAATCCGCCAGGCTTAAAGTTGCCAAGTTTGGAGACCTTTGATCTAGTTCACAATTATGGATACTGAGAGACTGCAATTTTGTAAATTGTCCAGTTAGGGATTTTTCCAACTCTATCCAGAGATGATGGAATTGGACCTGCAAACATTATTTGCTTGCAAACATTCTACTCCCGAGCTACAGTTGATTCCTACCCCATATAGCATTCAGATTTGACTGATGATTGAAAAAGAGCAGCTGCTGTAACCTTGATGTAAATCAGCCCTCATAGTTTGCTATTTAAGAAGCAGTGCAGAGGTGGGTTCCTACCGGTTCGCACCTATTCGGTAGAACCGGTTCGTCAAATCTACCGAACCGGTTAGAAGAGGTTCCACCAGTGGACCCGGAAAGCAGGCCACACCTACAGAAGAGGTTCCAAAAATTTTTGAAACCCACCACTGGTCCTTGGATATGATTATTCTACACTATCATGCTCCTATTTATAAAACTCAGTGCCTCTGTGGAAGGTAAGGATGACTACTGCGTTTGTGGTGCAGTCAGAACATTGCGTGTGTTGAAGTTGTTTTAACACAAACCAAAGATGCCTTTTCAAAAACAAGTTTACATCCTATTCTTATGCATGCCAGTGCTGTGTGTGAGGTAATTTAAGGTGGTTCTGACAAGTGTCAAGTGTCGTCTTCATATCCGGTCACATGGGTGGCAAGCCACTCCCATCTGGTCACATGGGTGGCAAGCCACTCCCACAAAGGAGGCCACACCCACAGAGTAGGTTCCAACAATTTTTGAAACCCACCACTGAAGCAGTGGGATACCGCAGTTAAGGATACCACATTCCATCTTGGCATAGATAGTTACTGGTTCACTTTGGATTGATTATGCTGCCACAACCCATCCTAGCTCAAAGCATATTTGTCAGGAAAATTGGGAGGAGGGTACTATGTATGAACAAATAACACAAATATATATTTAGTACAAAGTGGTGGGAATTCAATTTTTTTTACTACCAGTTCTGTGGGCATGGCTTGGTTGGCATGGTGTGGTGTGGCATGGTGGGGGTGGCAGGAGAAGGATATTGTAAAATCTCCATTCCCTACCTACTCCAGGGGAAGGTTACTGCAAAATCTCCATTCCCTCCCGCGTTGACAGAAACAGAATAGAATAGAATAACAGAGTTGGAAGGGACCTTGAATGTCTTCTAATCCAACCCCATGCTTAGGCAGAAAACCCTACACCAAATGAATATCCAACCTCTTCTTAAAAACTTCCAGTGTTGGAGCATTTACAACTTCTAGAGGCAAGTTGTTCCATTGATTAGTTGTTCTAAGTGTCAGGACATTTCTCCTCAGTACTAAGTTGCTTCTCTCCTTGATTAGTTTCCACCCATTGCTTCTTGTCCTACCCTCTGGTGGATGAAAAGCAAAATGTCTTCAAAGAGAAACCAGAAAGTCCAGTTGGATTACTATGACCTGAATAGCTGAGAATCTCCATGGACATTTAACTAAATGACAGTAATACAAAAGAGAATCTACTTTCACTAACCTGCACAATCATTCCCTCTTAATCTGTCCCTTTTTTTCCCTTTCACAATTCTATTTGGAATTGAAACAAAGAGTTCTGATAATTTACATTTATGTTAGTCCACTCCACCTTACAGGTTTTCCTTGAGTGGAGAAGAGTTAAGTACTTATCATCAATCTTCATCTCTTGATTTTGGTCAATTTCAATGAAAGCACTGAAATCTTCTTATAAAAGGAAATGGTCAAGGTTGAGAGATCGCCCCTTCAATCTTTTCTTTCCACAGCTCTTTCAAAGAATCATACAGTTCATTGCCCATTTAAATGAAAGGCCCAGTGTTTCTCCTTATCTTAAAAAAAACAAAACAGAACAATGCGCTAATGAAATAAAATCACTGAATTTCAACTTAGTCGGAGGGGATTGTGGTGAGAAGCTGTCCGTAAGCGTTCATTTTTTAATTTTAAGAATAATCATTCCATTCTTTTCATGCTTCTCTTTGAGATTGCTTTTGAGACTGTTCTTGTAGATCGTATTACTCTGATAAAAAAAATAACATTTTTTTAAAAAAAATATTGGATAATAAGCTTGCGGCAGATGTTGAATCCATAATGTGGCTGAAATCTGATTCGAAAGCTTACAAGGATGGGTGTCCAATTATGTATCCCGTACAGAGGTGGGTTCCTACCAGTTCGCACCTATTCGGTAGAACCGGTTCGTCAAATCTACCGAACCGGTTAGAAGAGGTTCCACCAGTGGACCCGGAAAGCAGGCCACACCTACAGAAGAGGTTCCAACATTTTTTGAAACCCACCACTGGTCCTTGGATATGATTATTCTACACTATCATGCTCATATTTATAAAACTCAGTGCCTCTGTGTTTGTGGTGCAGTCAGAACATTAAGGGTTAACTCTCCAGTTAACCCTTATTACCATTGTAACAACTAAGGCGAAGCGCCCATCGACCTGAGTGACATTGACTTGGCCACACCCTCATGATCACATGACCACTGATCCCTGCCTACCCAGCTAGTCATTAGGACAGAGAACTGGTTGGTAAATTATTTGAATCCCACCACTGGTTCAAGTTCATATATTGGGCAGGAGGAACATCTAAACAAGCATGGCATTCCTAGACACGGAGTAGGAACCAGAATTTCCTACAAATGCCATCATCATCTACTTTCTGTTTTTGTGTACATGTGTTTAAAGAACAATCCATGGCCTCTGATTTAAACAACTTCATAAAACAAGTAAATGATATTTAAATAGGACTTTCAAAAATGTTTGAAAGAGTGTGTATGTGGGTTTCTAGTTACTCTTTCACGAATCCTACAGACCCATAAACTTCCATTTTAAAACTAAGTTGGCATTAGTCATTGCCTCTCCTGAACAACTCAAGTTGAAACAACCCAGAAGTGGAATTGCCACTAAATTTCACATAATAAGAAATGTCACAATGCATTTGCAGATCTTTACCAGATGAAATTCAATAGAGTTCATAAAGGCTTTTATAAGATAACCCAATTCCACCAGTTAAATTTGGTCAGAAATGGTGTAATGGATGTGAATTTCATTTGACTATATGTTTGTGAAAATCTTTCTTTCTTTCTTTCTTTCTTTCTTTCTTTCTTTCTTTCTTTCTTTCTTTCTTTCTTTCTTTCTTTCCCAAATGCATTCATATACAGGAGGGAAAACAAAAACATGTATTTAAAAAAAATGAATCCAAGAGAATGCGAAATATTCAACTCTCTGAGAATGTCTATAAATCTTTAACACTGTTATTTGAATTGTGATGTATTCAGCCACTAGAGTTCCCTCTCTTTTTTCCCCTTCTGAAAAGAATTTATCTTCAAAAGCTACAGTATAGGCTTTCATTGTGGGGAATAGCTGCACCAATTGCATTTATCCAGAGAAGAAAAATATATTCTGTTTAGTTCAGTTTTTATCATAAAAATATCAGAATTCAGATATGTGGAACAGAAGAGGAAAAAAACCCTTGAGCTTTTCAGTATATTAAATTTTGGAGAAAGGGAAAACATAGATTCATCCAACATTCTACATAACTCCAATACTTCAAATAAATATTTAAATCATATTTCTTCTCACAATGGAGTAATTACTATCATTATAAGTAGAAAAGTGATACATTTTCTACAAGCAAACCCACCCCCACCACCCAAACAATGCAAAAGAAAAGTTTCTTTTTTTTTTCAGGAAAAAGAAATCTTTTTCCTTTTTCCATTTCATTTTTTTTTAATTTCTTTTTTTTCCAAATTATTCAGAAATCTCAATCTTCATCAGTCAAAAGCAGAGAAGTTGAGACTTATGCTAAGCTAACTCCCCCCCCCCCCCCCCAATTAACCTGGTTCATGTTTAATTGCAAAATGCAAACCGCAATTCCTCTCCAAGTCTCTGGGATTAAGAAGCTGCACCAAAGAGCGGCTGTTAGGATGAACAAGGTGGCGGAGAGTATCTGAAGCTGAAAAGTCACTTAAAGTTAGTTAAGCTTAAAGCTAGTCAAGTTTAAACTTGAAGTCTTCCCTGGGATTAATGAAGAACTCAGAAGGGTTTCCTGCTCAACTCCTCTGAGATGGAAGCAGTCTTCCTTTTAGATACGATGTTTTTGTACCCAGTGAATTTTGCTGCCTTATCTCTCAGACACACCTTCTTCAAGTTCCTTACATTTACAAAAATTACTCTGATGGTTTATCGATAGAATATTTATGCAGTAGCTCGGGATTGATCTGTGGAGTCCCCAGTATGCTCCAAGCTGTTTGCTTTCAGAGATTTCATTACCCAGTTAGCTAACATCATCAGTGCTAGCAGTGGTGGGATTCAAATAATTTACCAACCAGTTCTCTGCCCTAATGACCAGCTGGGTAGGCGGGGCTCGGTGGTCATGTGATCATGTGGGTGTGGCCAAGTCAATGTCACTCAGGTCGATGGGCACTTTGCCTTAGTTGTTACAATGGTAATAACGATTAACCGGAGAGGCAGTTTCTGTAAGCAGGGCAATAAAGATGAGGCTAGAAACAACACCAGAATGTTTCCTTCCTGCCTTCCTTACAGGATTAGCCCTGTAAAGTGGGAAAAAACAAAAGGAGATTTCTTCCAACAACCAGTTCTCCGGACTGCTTAGAAAGTTAACAACCGGTTCTCCTGAATAGATGCGAACTGGCTGAATCCCACCACTGATCTATGGGTAGAACATCCCAAGACCAGATGTCAAATTCCATAAAGGGCAATGGAGAATAACAAGGTGTCTCTCTTGTGATGCCTTCCTTTAGAATTTAATTGACACGTGCGGAGTCAGAATAGATCAGAATAGACAGGTGAAGTTAGATTTTTGACTTAGGGATAGGCTACTAAAGTTTATTTTATTTAAAAAAATGTCTTAGGTACCAGGTATTAATAATCCTTTTTGGGAGTTTATTTCCCATAAAATAAAATATTTGGCTTTGCACAGATACCCCCAGACTGGATCCAGGTCACACACAAGCTTTATTTTTAAATAGCTATGAGCTTCTAGGGGAAAAAAAAGCTTGTATCATGAAATATCCCTGTTGAATATATGCCTCTCTTTCTTTCTTTTGTTCTTAAATGAGAAAACAGCCACAGCCTTGTTGCTGCCATGAACAGATTTCCTATCACCTGTCCAAGATCCTGTGATTGAAATGATCAATAGTAGTCTGATCAGCAGGAATCACTTTGATTTGAGGACAGACTTGTCAATCACTGCATGCAATTTTGCTTTTCCTTTCTCTTCCCACAGTGACATTTTATAGAACTGCCAGATGTTTTCTTTTCCCTTCCTTCACAAAGAATAACGCTTGCAATGCAATGGAATAAAATATTAGAATAAGACTTTTTACAAATGATTTTGGATAGATTTGAGACATCGGCTGTGCATGATAAGAAGGCAAGCTTTTCTAAACATTCTTGAGCCACCTTGGCATTTGGGGGTTGTGTGGATTTGGAACCCAATCATTAGTTTAAAAACTGGGAGGAAACATGGAATTGGATCCAGGTGATGGTTGGTTCCTCTTTGAGAGAGGATGGTATCTCAGATGGCCATCGCTGGACCTTAACATTCTAGGTTGGATTACAGAATGACAGAATTGGAAGGGACCTTGGAGGTCTTCTAGTACACCCCCTTGCTTAAGGACTTCCGAACAAATAGCTGTCCAATCTCTTCTTAAAAAACCTCTAGTGATGAAGCACCCACAACTTCTAGAAGTAAGTCATTCCATTGATTAATTGTTATCAGTATCAGAAATTGTACGCCCCTCAGACAGGGTCCGCAACTTGGGAGTCCTCCTGGACCCACAGCTGAGTCTGTGTGTGTGTGTGTTTGTGTGTTTGTGTCAGTGGTGGGTTTCAAAATGTTTTGGAACCTCTTCTGTAGGTGTGGCCTGCTTTCCGGGTCCACTGGTGGAACCTCTTCAAACCGGTTCGGTAGATTTGACGAACCGGTTTTACTGAATAGGTGCGAACTGGTAGGAACCCACCTCTGGATACCTAGCATCTTTACTAGAGCCCATGAAGGATGCATTCAAAACAATCACACATGTTCATTTCTCTCCGGATCTGTGGATTCAACCAACCCTAAATTATTCATGTGAAAAATGTGCGGTTCATTAGCCCTTTGCAATATCACTTTCTTGCTGTGAATCCAGAAGTGAGAATGGGAAGTCAGATGACATCTGAATAAGGTACATGTTATATTCACAGCAACCTGCTGCTACTTTTGACGGGGAATAATTGATGTGGCTCTTTAGTTAAACAACTGCAGCTGGTTACCAAGGGTGGAGATTATTTTTTTTTTTAAAGGAAAGAAGCACTGTATCATTTTTTTTAAAAGAAACAGATCGAAAAAGAAATCATCTTTTGTAAATTAAAAAAAAAACATTCTTGCTATATAGGGAAGAATGTGACTTTGGGGAACGCACAGCTTTTGGTTCAGAATGCTTATTCCTGTCTCCCTGCAGGTTTGATGGAAAAATTCTTGGAAAGACCAAATTTTTATGCTGCCGGTATGCTCACCTGCCAAATGTCCATCCAGGCCATAAAGTTTCCTTTACCTCTGGGCTCAAAACGCTCATTGGCAGATGTTCTAGCTGGGAGAACGTTGTCAGATAAACGGAGGCAAGCCAGGACTTCAAGTCAGCTAACGGTTTATTTCTAACAGGTTGCCTAACGCGGCACTCCACATTCCGCGCGTATTAGCTAACTGGCAACAGCTGAGCCCTGTTTGACAGCTCTTTATATACCCCCAGCTGTCAAACAGGTAACCAATCAGTAATAAGGACACGCCCCCCCTAGCCAAATGGACCAGAGAAGAAACTGTCATACACAACAATAGTGATTCGTGACAGTACCATTTTTAGCCAGATGGCGGCTTTGCAACATTCTTTTTTCCGTGTCTTGGAGCAGTGAGAAACGGTAAATCTGCCTAATCTTTGGAGAATAAATACATTTTGGAAAGGAAAAAAAAAAACCCCCACAGAGCTTGAATTTAAGATTTATAAACTAATTTCCACAAATATGCTTAGATCGGCATTGCATCTAATCCTTACCTTGAGGCGGACTAAGGATCAGTGGTGGTGGTGGGATAGCAAATGTTATAGTACAGATTTTTCTGCAGGGTCAAAAGCAGATGGATAAAACTTTAGACTCCAGGCCCTTAGTAACAGGACTGGAATACATTCTGTTTATGCTCAATCGCTTGTTGCATAGCACCAATACACAGGAGAGGAATTGGGAAAGACAAACCAAATATTCCTCTGTTGCTGCTGAGAAAATGACACATGAACTAGAGGGAGAATTTCACAACCCCGAACCAAGGGAGACTCTGCTGTGCCTTACTTCCCATCCTTCAAAAGGTGTTTGATCCTCAGATAAAGCATTTGTTAATACTTTAAAGATTTCAACTTAAGATCTATAAAGGGTCCTTTCTTTGCCTTTCTTTCCTTTCCTATTTTTTCCCCCTTCTTGAGGTAGAAAACTACCATATGTGATGATTTTTCTTAAGTATGAAATTCTCTTCAGTACCTGAAGCACAGGATTGCCCTCAAGGCTTTGCGGATAAGCAGCGTATTGCTGAGGAATTTTAAAACTTCAGCTTTAGGGAGGAAGGGTGGGGGGGGAGAAGAGAAGAGAGGAAAAAGAGAACTTTTGTTTTCAATTATTTTATTTGTAGATCTGTTCCACTTAATCCTCATGATGCTTTACAGTGATGCTTTACAAATGCTAGTTTAATCCATGTAAGTAAGTTTGTAAGTTTAATTGTATTTATAGGCCGCCCAATCCCGAAGGACTCCGGGCGGCTTACAGAAGGGGAAAGAAAGAAAATAAAAAAATAAAAATAAAAGACAAGTTAAAACAACACAAATATATTCATTTCAGTCGGGGCTGGACCTCAACAATGAGGTCAACAGCCCCAGGCCTGCCGGAATAGCCAGGTCTTGACAGCTTTTCTGAAGGCCATGAGAGTGGGTGAGGTCCGGATTTCTGGGGGTAGCTCGTTCCAAAGGGTCGGGGCAGCCACAGAGAAGGCTCTCCTCTGGGGAGCCACCAACTGACATTGTCTGCAAGGTTCCTTCGTTTGTTCCTTCGTTCCTTCGTTCCTTCGTTCCTTCCTTCCTTCCTTCCTTCCTTCCTGTTTGAAATGTGCCTCGTCGAAGACAGCTTGCCACGGTTGAGGATGTAAGTTCTCTTCTTCCCTTCTCTATTACATATTCTACCAAGCTCCCATCACACTTTTTTCCCCCCATATCCAATTAAGCTTCAACATATTGTCATCTTCAGATGACTTTATCACCTCTTTACACCGTCTCTGCCTATCAGAACATTTTTGGCATGGCATGGCTAACATTACTTTGGGATTTCATTTATGCCCCCAGCTCTCAATTTAAAAAAAAAAAAAAAAAAAACCTTGCCTACTTTTGCACTAATGAAATGTCCCCCTTCTGTGCTGGTCCTGCTAGCACAACAGGGACTAAAATTCACTTTCAGCACTCTGAATACAAAATTATATTGAAATTCTGAACAGTTGGGGCAGATATATGCCACTTAGCAATAGGCGGATGATTCCAGGCACCGTCTTTACAACCCCCTGCTCCGGGATGTGTGTTTTTTTTAATGGCTCCAGAAATAGAAGTTAGATGGCAAAGCTACACATACCACATTTTAGGCCTATTTTTCCTGGCTTGCCTGTTTCTCAACAAACTGTCTGGCTTCTGTTGTCTAACAGACTATTGCTAGCTAGCCACAGTCGCAACGTGACCAATGCTGTCAATCATTAAGGATTTATTTCCAGTATGAGCCAAGTTTGCCATTCAGCTATGCCAGATCAAGTGGACCTATGCAAAGGCCTTCTTGATTATTGTTGCAACCTGCTCTTCAAACAGGAGCTGTGAAGCAGGGAGGAGCCTGGATTGCCCATTAATTGATGTCTGGGGAATGGTACTCAATCTGGCATTGATAAGTATGCCAGAGGTGTGTTCCTACCAGTTCGCACCAGTTCGGTAGAACCGGTTCATCAAATCTACCAAACCGGTTAGAAGAGGTTCTACCAGAAAGCAGGCCACACCTACAGAAGAGGTTCCAAAAATTTTTGAAATCCACCACTGACACACACACACAGACTCACACAGAGGAAGAGAAAGAAAAAGAAAGGAAGAAAGAAAGAAAGAAAGAAAGAAAGAAAGAAAGAAAAGAAAGAAAAGTGAGAGAGAGATGAAAGAAAAAAAGGAAAAAGGGACAGAGAGACAAAAGGAGAGAGAGAGAGAGAGAGAGAGAGAGAGAGAGAGAGAGAGAGAGAGAGAGAGAGAGAGAACACAGCAAGCCACTCCCACCAGGTCACATGGCCAGCAAGCCACTCCCACAAAGGAGGCCACACCCACAGAGTAGGTTCGAAATTTTTTTGAAACCCACCACTGAAGGATGCTCACAAGATTTAGAGAGTGCTAAAATCCAGAGTAACTCAGTCTTGTTAAGTTTGTGTTGGAGTCTATTCCTCTCTATCCAAAGTCTCACAGCCTTCATTCAACAAACTTGTTTGTGACAAAACAAACATTTTTTTATTCTTTTCCAACAATTTTTGTTTATCTCTGGATTATAGTTGAGCAGATGTGATCAAGTGGCTATAGAAAGGTTTTATTGTTTGAGATTATTTGGAACAAAGAACAGCACTTTGTTATATTAAATATTTTCTGTTGATGTATTTTAGAAAGAGGTAGACGACTTTGGCTCTTTTAAAAATACTTGGTATTTTTCTTCTCTTATCATATTTTTTTTCTTTTTAGTTCTTTAAACTATTTATTTGATTAAATGAAAATAGTTTTCTTAATACGTGCAAGTGTTATTTTCTTAATTTATGTCTTTGAGATATTTGTTGATTGAGAATGATCTTAAAAGTCCTTCCTGAGCCTTAAGATACTGGGCAATTTATACTCTATAGTTTTTTCTTTTAACCATAACTTTTTACGTGAGAAAAATCTTTTAAATAGAAGATAAAAATACATGTTAGTGAAAGTTCAAAACCAGTTAGAATTATTGTAAATTAGATGAGCAAATCTTTTAAATTTGTAGTTGAAAAAGAAATAAATGATCTAGAGATGATTTTTTAATATTAGTTATTATAGTCTAATAATTATATTGTATCTATTAATTGTTATACTTCCAATACAGACCATCTGGATACTTTACATAGGTATTTTGATATATATATTTTTTAGTTTGGCTGTGAATCAATTAGTCATAGCTGGAGATTTTATTCACATTTTTGGACCTTTTTCAGATTCATGACTGATCCAAACAAAATAATTATATACATAGAAAATACTACAATTTTTGTGTTAAGAGTTTAGTTTGGTGGATATATAGCAATTTTAAAACCCCTTCACAAAAAGAATCTACATTTTTCTTTTCCAGTTCCATATCTAACTTATTCTTGAGTGATTTATTCCTTAGTTTTTAGTTTCTTCATTGGATAGGTAGATATTGATGTAATATACATTTCATTACAATATCTAATCATGCTGAAGTAATATTTTCAGACAATATAAGAAAAAAAATCACCCTATTTAAAATCTTTCATTATCAAAAGATAAACTTTTTGTAAAACAGATGAAATAAAAGATTAAATTGCTTTTAAAAATGTTTATTTTTTAACACTTCAAATGTAATGGCTGATTCAGATGTTTGTTTGTTTTTTAGCACATATATTGGTGGCCATAATGTTGCAAATGATTTCATAGGAAAGAAATAAAACATCACTGTGAGAAAATTTGGAAAATACAGTTAATAAACTTTTGTGCATGCTATATTATAGCCATATACAGCTTTTGTGAGTACTAAATGGGAACCTTATTTTCTTTATGCATATGATAGAATATATTCATTTAATCACATAAAGCAAACAGATCACATAAATTATATAAAGCTGAAAAGAAGGAGAAAGGATCTATAAATTATTGGCCTGTCAGCTGAAAACATCAATAATGAAGTAATATCATTTCTATTCTTACGAAAACACCAAACACCATGAATGAATAATCTCATTTTTACTCTTAAGGATGCTCAAAGCAAAGTATATAATGACTCTGATATAATAAATGCAGATTTAACATTTTTATCACACTGGTCAAAGGCTACTGAGTAATAACTATAATTCTTTCGAAAATTATATAGTACACAATGAGATTGATTATTCTACTTTACCTTTACCTATACTTATTCACAGAATAATAGATACAATAAAACCTATGAAAACAAGAAAAACCTCTTCTCCTAATGGTTAACTTACCAACCTACTTTCTCTATATTACTGGAAAATTGCAATTACACTTTTCTGAATTAAAAAAAAAACAACGGCATCCATTAATGAAGCTTTTGCAATTGTGACTTTAAGGCCTTGTAAAAATTCTGCTTATTGTACACTATCCTCTGATTTCCTTGTAACCTGTCAAAGCCAGCGTTTTGACAGTGACTCTGGCAATTTGTATGCAGTATTCAAAAACAGGAAAAAGCCGGAAAAAAAAGCTATAGGCTAATGTGCCAATTATGTACTGTGAACTCCCCTTTCACATGAACAATAGGAGACATTTCATATTTTCTTTGAGTAGCCAAAACACATTTGGTAGTGAGGGAGATAAATTAAAGAGCTGTTAATTCCCCCCCCCTCTTTTTTTAAATAAAACTAAAATTTACAAATGAAGAAGTAATGTTCCAGGAAAACCCCAAGATGCTATTTCTTTGGTAGAAGTGTGCATTCTGCCAAGCTTCAAATTCTTACAGATTAAAAAAAAAAGCATCTAAACAGACGTTATTTACTAATGGACTTAAGATTTAAGTCAATTTCTGAGCTTGTACAAAGGAACAACAACAATAACAAATAGAATTATTTTATTTATTTATTTATTAAACACATTTATATGCCGCCCAATCCCGAAGGACTTTAGCAGGAACAGCAAAATGCAGATTAAACTTATTTTCAAAAAAAAGTGGGACACGGTGGCACAGTGGCTAAGACGCTGAGCTTGTCGATCAGAAGGTCGGCAGTTCAGCGGTTCGAATCCGTAGTGCCACGTAACAGAGTGAGCTCCCATTATTTGTCCCAGCTTCTGCCAACCTAGCAGTTCAAAAGCATGTAAAAATGCAAGTAGAAAAATAGGAACCACCTTTGGTGGGAAGGGAACAGCGTTCCATGCACCTTCGGTATTTAGTCATTCCAGCCACATGACCACAGAGACGTCTTCGGATAGCGCTGGCTCTTTGGCTTCAAAACAGAGATGAGCACCGCCCCTTAGAGTCAGGAACGACTAGCACATATGTGCAAGGGGAACCTTTACCTTTACTTTATTAGCAAAAAAATTCCCCTCCCTTGTTCTCATGAGACCTAGCCACTTTTCCGAACCAGAAATTTCTCTTGAACTTTCCAATTTTTGGAGGTTCTAGAAAATGAATTATGAGATTCCACAAGAGCTAGGTGGTCCTTTTCTCCCCTCAGGGTTTATCTACAGCAAATCTTCATTTGAAAGGACACCACATGTTGCCATTTCTAGCAAGAAGGAGAGAGGAATAATCTCCCTGAGGGAATGTTGACTGACCATTTCTGCAAGCAGATATTTGCCATCGAATATCCCCCCCCCCCCATTAAAACCTCTTTTGCTTTTGCTTTTACAGTTTGGACGAGACAATAGAAACATAAAAAAAACCTCTTGAATTACTGTCAACACTGACATGTGTTTTGGACAATTCCATGTCTGCAGTTTTTTTTTTTTATTGACAACCAAAAAGCCTTGTTAAGGTAAATATTGCTTACCTGAAAGAACTATGCAATAAAGAATTGGAACATTCTTTTATTACAAATCAATATGAAAGGTTTTTTAAAAAAAATAATAAGTATGTTTTCAAGGATCTTAGGAGGAGATTAACTCGACAAAAGATGCTTTGTGTTTGTTTTTTTTGAAGACTTCAGATAATGTTTGAAAAGTGTTGGTTGGAAATATAAACTGCTTAGTGTCAACATGGAAAGTTTTGCTGGGCTGGGGGCAACCATAGTCTTACATTTTATTTATTTTATTATTTTATTTTATTATTTTATTTTATTTTATTATTTTATTTTATTATTTTATTTTATTATTTTATTTTATTATTTTATTTTATTATTTTATTTTATTATTTTATTTTATTATTTTATTTTATTATTTTATTTTATTATTTTATTTTATTTTAGTATTTTATTTTAGTATTTTATTTTATTTTATTTATTTTATTTTACTTTATTGCTTTATTGCTTTATTTTAGTATTTTAGTATTTTAGTATTTTAGTATTTTAGTATTTTAGTATTTTAGTATTTTAGTATTTTAGTATTTTAGTATTTTAGTATTTTAGTATTTTAGTATTTTAGTATTTTAGTATTTTAGTATTTTAGTATTATTTTAGTATTTTAGTATTTTAGTATTTTAGTATTTTAGTATTATTATTTATTTTATTATTATTTTATTTTAGTATTTTAGTATTTTAGTATATTTTATTATTTTATTATTTTATTATTTTATTATTTTATTATTTTATTATTTTATTATTATTTTATTATTATTTTATTATTTTATTTTATTATTTTATTATTTTATTATTTTATTATTTTATTATTTTATTATTTTATTATTTTATTATTATTTTATTATTTTATTATTTTATTTTATTATTTTATTATTTTATTATTTTATTTTATTATTTTATTATTTTATTTTATTATTTTATTTTATTATTTTATTATTTTATTTTATTATTTTATTTATTTATTTCATCAAACATGCATTAGATAAGATATATAAGTATAAATATGATTTTGAATACATGAAATGGATATGAATAAATGGGGACATTAGGAGAGGGATGGTAGCCACTTAGGTGCACTTGTACACGCCCCTTTACAGACCTCTTTGGAATGGGGGAGGTAGACAGTAGACAGTCTAAGGTTAAACTTTTGGCAGTTTGGGAAAGAAATCACAGAGTCATATAGTGCATTCCAAGCATGGACCACTCTGTTGCTGAAGTCGTATTTTCTGCAATCGAGTTTGGAGCAATTGACCTTAAGTTTTTATTTATTGTGTGCTCATGTATTGTTGTGGTTGAAGCTGAAGTAGTCAATCAGTCAATCAATCAGCTGAAGTAGTCATTCACAGGTAGGACATTGTAGCAAATAATTTTGTGTCACATCGAAGGCGGAATAGTTCTAAGTTGTCTAAGCCCAAAATTTCAACTCTGGTGGCAGAAGTAAATACATAAGACACCTTTTCACAACTTGCCATTTTCTTTAATATTGTTAAATTTGTTAATATGATTGGGGGGGGGGCATTAGAATTAAAATACATGGTTATAACTTTGAATTATATACTCCAAATTTGGAATTAGAGTACAGGAAAGGAATATAGGAACTGGAAAGTTTATATCACCAAAGCAAATAGAATAGAATAGAATAGAATAGAATAGAATAGAATAGAATAGAATAGAACAGAACAGAACAGAACAGAATAGAATATTTTTCATCGGCCAAGTGTGATTGGGCAACAAGGAATTTGTCTGTAGCGCATAAGCTCTCAGTATACATACAAGCAATAAAGTGATAAATCATAAATCATAAGATACAGACATAAATCATAAGATAAAAACAATAAAGTGATAGTCATAAGATACAAATAGGAGTAGGTAATAGGAAAGATGAGAAGGATAATAGTAATACAGTCCTGCTACATGATTAGATATCCTTAGGCATAGACAGTGCGATGGGAATTATGTGTTTAGCAGATTGAGGGTATGTCTGTGTGTTTGTGTGATGGTGGTGGGGAATTCTCTGTGTGTCTAGTTCCCAGATCTGTTTCTCAGTTTTCTTATACTGTATTTATGAGTATGCTCTAAAATATATTTATAGAAATTTAAAAGTATCCCAGTTGAGATGAATCGCCATTTCAGCTCCAGCAAATAGAGCCAATGATGAAAGATGCTGTGAACTCTAGTTCAGCAAAACTCTAGTTCAGCAAAATCTGTGGAAGGCCACAGATTCTCCAACTAAAATTTAATTTGAAGTGAACATTTCCTGGTTTTTTAAGCAGTTCAAGTACTTCGAGTTTTACATAGTAATGTGTATTGTCACTTGACGTTGCAATCTCTATTACTGCATTCATATAGCTCTGGCAAGGAAGAAGTCATAATCAATTAAGGTAAAGTGCATTGTATTTTCAGGTAGATAAAAAGATTAATTGGAATGCCATCCCATTTATCCAGTATGTTTGAAATATTCACAACAGGGACAACGATTATCCTAGTGAAAATGGATTGATGGAAATAATCTGGAGTTCCTCATAGAACAGAAGAATTTCTCATTTATTGCTCTTAGACTTGATGCCATATTTAAAAAAAAAAAAACAATTGTGACAAATTATAATGACTAGGAAATAGTTGAGATTCTTTGATGCATAATGAAGCTTATTGTTAACTTGTCATATTTCATTAACATTAGTGAATGCCTTTTGCAGATTTAAATGGAGAAATGCACTGTTTAGATCACATGGTTGGAAGTTTGAAATAAAACACAAATGGTTCCAAGTCCTTATTTCAAAAAGAGATTCCCAAATTAGTATCCTTCAGGTTTTAAATGTAATTTGACTATTGCCAGCAAAGCAGAAACATGATAATTGGGGTTGATTCTGAGAATATATCATTGTGGTTGATTCTGAGAATATATCACTTTTCTTAAACTGAGCACAATAATTAGTAGCATGTCATATTAAATATACATTCATCCAAGAAATATTTAAATGCTATCATAATCCCTAAAGATTACATGAGATTAATAGGAAAAATGAGATGCTTCCCCCATAATATTCTAACCCTCCTAACCCTCCATTTATTTGTTAAAGATCTCAACATTAGCCCAAACTCTTGAATGACACCCAGCCTAAGGAAGGATCTAGGATCTTCCAAGAAGCCCAGGAGAAGAATGAACCAGAGAGATCTGAGTTCACTACTGTGGAATATTGATAAATTCAATGCTTTTTAACCTAACTTAATTCTGCCACCTTCAGTCAGAAGGAATTGTTTGGTATGTCTGCAGCTCATCAGGCTGAAGCTTCTCTATGGTCAAGGCTGCGATTAGCTGCTGTTACAGGGTCCTCTTTTTCTTAATTTACCATGTAATTAGCATAGAAATTGCACTGATTTGTTTGCAACATTAGAGCACTTTTGCTTTGTCTTGTGTTCCCAAGCTTTATTTTCCGAGCCATTTTTCTGCTTTAATGCTGCATGCGCTACCACAATTTAAGGTCAAATTATTTTCTCATCACCTTGCTGATGCGTGGAATGAAGTTAAAATTTGATTTTAATGTCCCTTTAAAACTATATAATTGTGTTGCTGCTACCATAGCTACTAGGAATGTTTAATTCTCTGTCTGATACTTTAATGATCAATGGGGAAAAAACTCAACAGTTTACTAGCCTCTATTAGCATTAAATAGTTAATCTGAATATCATCATTGGTGTTTTTTTCTCGAACCAGAATTTCCCAAAGTCTTAAATTCTTATTAAACCGATTGAATGCATTGCCGAGTTATGAACACTTAATTCGATACTAGTATACAGTGCAAAATTCTAGCTCAGCTTGAAGCACAACTAAGAGGTACGGTATATAAATTGCATGTTCCTAGCAAAATCTTTAAATCCCTTTGCATCTCTCTGTTTAAGTTAGTGCTGATTCAGTAGCCTCTCTGCCACTGACATGAATAATTACATTGCTATAATGAGGAAATACAATTAATTTAACATTGTGTATCATGCCATGACCACATTCATGTTTTCCATTGCAAATTTATTCAGGGCCCCAACAATGAGTACATAAGAAAGATTCAGACCTTCTGCATTTTACATAAGGATACAGATGAACATATAAATTATGCAACCCTATTTTTTTGGATGCCATACCTAAAATTGAGTTTTAAAAATCATTAACGTGTCAGAAGATGACTTTATTTACATACTGAGAATAGGTTTTTTGGGGGAGAGACATCGATGGGGGTTGGATAGACAAGAGGGGCTTCAATGGCTGAAAGCAGTATTGTGTCATTACAATACAGACTTTGTTTTCTGACACTGCACATCATTATAAAAAGAACAACACTTAACTTGCAATTGTACAATGCTGCGTTTTTAATGTTAATCAAGGTTTCTGATCCTATAATTTTCTACCCTGTTTTTTATTTATTTAACCGAAATCACATAGAAGACTTGATCTGGACTGAGTCCATTATGCAAAAGACAGTGAGAAGTTTATATTAGCTCGCAGATTCTTTATTCAGATCATGTTAAAGCCTATCTTGAAGGTACACAGTTTCCAAGTTTTTCTAAATCTCCATTAGCTTTGTTTATTTACTTTTTGGCTTGAAGAAACAAATCTTCACACACCCATGAAAAGGATTTTTGATAAACAAGGGGGCTGGGAGAGAATAGCAATAGCAATAGCAGTTAGACTTATATACCGCTTCATAGGGCTTTCAGTCCTCTCTAAGTGGTTTACAGAGTCAGCATATTGCCCCCAACAACAATCCGGGTCCTCATTTTACCCACCTTGGAAGGATGGAAGGCAGAGTCAACCTTGAGCCGGTGAGATTTGAACAGCCGAACTGCAGAACTGCAGTCAGCTGAAGTAGCCTGCAGTGCTGCATTTAACCACTGCGCCACCTTGGCCCCAGGGAAGGGTTCTCAACATCATGAAGTTAATGTTGATCATGACTAACTCATTTCATTTGCTGCGGACTACCTAAAGATAAATAGCCTACTCTGAGTCCTATTCATAATATTTCTATATTCGAACCACGATTGGGTCATATTAGAAAAATCTCTTTTTCATTTTATTTATTTTACAAAAAAAATATGCTATGAATAATAATTCTGCATTTGTCTAATCAGTTTAAGTAGTCTCATGTTGGGTTACAATTTTTCTCAAGTATCAGCCAGGTTCCCCTGTTACTGTTTAGCCTATGTGCAATGCTTTTTACTATTTCAAATACTCTTAGTAATATACAAAACAACCTTCTTGAATCCCCCTATCTATATTCTGTACTGGAGGGTCAAGACGGGAGAACTGTGATTTGTGATTTGAAATTAATGAGTGGAGCAAGAAATTCTCAAGCTCACACCTATAGTGTGAAGGTAAATGTAAAGGTTTTCCTTGTACATATGTGCTAGTCATTCCTGACACTAGGGGGCAGTGCTCATCTCCATTTCAAAGTCGAAGAGCCAGCACTGTCTGAAGACATCTCCATGGCCACGTGGCTGGCATGACTAAATGCCGAAGGTGCACAGAATGCTACCTTTCCACCAAATGTGGTTCCTATTCTTCTACTTGCATTTTTACATGCTTTTGAACTGCTAGGTTGGCAGAAGCTGGGGCAAGTAATGGGAGCTCACTCCGTTATGTGGTGCTAGGGATTCGAACCACCAAACCATCGACCTTTCTGATTGACAAGCTCAGCGTCTTAGCCACTGAGCCACCGTGTCCACCTATAGTATATGTATTATTTATTAAGCATGTCATGTCATATAGAGCCGAGGTGGCGCAGTAGTTAGAGTGCAGTACTGCAGGCCACTTCAGCTGACTGCTATCTGCAGTTCGGCGGTTCAAATCTCACCAGCTCAAGGTTGACTCAGCCTTCCATCCTTCCGAGGTGGGTGAAATGAGGACCCAGACTGTGGGGACAATAATGCTGACTCTGTAACCCGCTTAGAGAGGGCTGAAAGCCTTATGAAGTGGTATATAAGTCTAACTGCTATTGCTATGTTGTTTGTCTTAATTACATATTCTTCCAGGCTCAGAAGAGTTAGGGTTTTTTTTTTTTTTTGTTAAGTTATTTTGATAACAAAATAGCGAAACACTATTCTTGATCCTGGTGTCTTTTGCTTGATCAGTGCAAAAGACACAACAATGACCTTATCCACTACTTTATAACAGCAATTCAGAGGTGTCATTGGAAAAGTTGATATGTATTTCTACTTGAACAGATTAAACTGCAAAATCAGTCAACAGATTAAACTACAGTCTTATGCACGAGAGTAAAGCTCAGTGAGACAGACATTAATAGGTTTGCACTGCAGATGTAATTCATTAAGTGTAGCATCAATTTTAAATGGTTTTTAATCTAAATTTTAATGTTGATTTTGATATCTTTATTTGGTCTTAATGCACTTAAATGGTTGAATTTTTAATGTAAATGGCCTTGAGCTGTTTAGAAAGGGCAAGGGTACAGAAATGCATTCAATAAATGTTACAGTTTTGAATTAATTAATAACAACATACTTCGCACCTTCTTATAATTTATAGGCATATTAAAGAATATCAGCCCTAAGTCTAAAGGCTCCTCATCTGACACCTCCTTTCAGATCATGGAGAACTATAAATGGGTTCCTCACTGTTTGAGTTCCTAAGCTTGTTGTGGTTCCACCTGAAGGTTAAGCCATATTTACTGACTTTGCTGAACTGTTGTGGCCCAGCAGGAGCCGTTGGAGCTGCCACCAGACTCCGACAGCGAGTGGCCCTATGAGTTGGCTCTGGAGGATGTGGAGGATCCTGGACAGGGTTCCGACTCTGAGCAGGGTGCAGAGAGACTGGTTGGCCACCAGGTGGCGCCTGAGTCTTGGACCAGTGGGGAGGAGACAAGGGAGAGTGATCCAGAAGCCAGCAGTGAGTTGTTTCTGGATGCACGCCATCGAAGAGCTACTAGGCGTCAGGAACAACTACACAATTACAAGAGGTAATTGTGCTCAGCTGGTGGTCATTAGGCTCCTCTCCAGACTATAAAAGAGACTGCTTGTGCACATGCCCCTCTTGCAGAAATCAACGCATTGACTAAAGAGGAAGTAACTAACTTGGCAGTCTGGATTGCTGCGAAGGTTTGTCTGAATTGCTGCCAAGTTTTGTTTGAGTTGCTGCCAAGGTCCTTATCTGTTTGTTTGCTTGGCTTTCAGCCACTGAGATTTTGGCTTCTTGCTATTAAAAGTACATTCTAATTAAGCTTGTCTCGGCTTTCATTACTGGATGGAGGAGGGGGTCAGAACACTGAGCAAACATTCTTGAAGAAATGTGTTTAGAATGACAAATGGTGTGTTGAGAAAAATAAATGGGTTCCTCCTTTTGCTACGCTTTCATAGAAGAGACCATTAGGATAATTATGAGGTGGGAGCTACTGAATAGGTACTACATTGTTCTGCAAGGCAAC
The DNA here is from genome assembly GCF_051295495.1 of Thamnophis sirtalis. Taxonomy (NCBI): domain Eukaryota; kingdom Metazoa; phylum Chordata; class Lepidosauria; order Squamata; family Natricidae; genus Thamnophis; species Thamnophis sirtalis. The sequence goes on from NW_028261387.1 coordinate 3,450,340, forward strand.
ATTTCATTCCCATTAAAGGTTGTTGTGGTGGTGGGGGGATATTTACCTAAATAAAAATTATTACCGAAAAAGAAAAAGATGAAAAAAGGAAAAATGACATGCACAATATTGGTATTATTTGTAAAAGTGTTCCTTGCACATTCCGTCCCATAGCTCTTGCTTTCAGCAAAGCATTCTTGAATATAACAGGCATCTGGTTATTGTGGACTGAAGAGTGTTTATCAAAAGCAGTTTTTATACACATAGTAATAATGCACTGGGCTCAAAGCAACTGTGTCCAAAAGGAAGGGAACGAGAGAATTGCAAATGAGTTCGCAGGCAAATTTTAATGTATTATTATGATGAAGCTTGTATCAGTGTGTGCAGGTTTCCATATGTATGCCTCTCTCTGTGTATAAGAAATGAGAAGGAAAAAATTGTGAGTGGAAAGTCGGGGATGTTGTTTAGTCATTTTTTTAGTCATTGAATTTCTGGATTGGGTGGTTTTTGGCTGCTTTGAGTTATAATTTTCTCAACCCCTGATCATCAGACATATCAGATGAGGTACGAGTGAGATAATGTTGATACTATTATCCTCTTCCCAAAATGAACCATTTAGAAATTGTTGGACAATCACTACCAAAAAATGGCTATATGGCTATATCAATATATCTTCCATATCTACATCTCCTACATAGAAAATAACTATATACAGGGACACACACACACACACACACACACACACACACACACACACACAACAATGATGTTGACCTATATGGTATATAGAAATGTTAAATTCCAGGATGTAAGGTTGCTTTCTAAATATAAAGAATATACCATACTTTAATTTTTTTTAAAAATCACGATTGTAGAAAATTACTTTTTTCTTCTATGATATTGGCCTAAATAGTGTGTGTGTGTGTGTGTGTGTGTGTGTGTGTGTGTGTGTGTGTGTGTTCATTCAGGTATATAGAAAATACATTTTAAATTGCAATAAAAGGATATAAGGATGCTTTCTAAATAAGATTCCGCTACGGCATCTTTATTATGCAAGAATATACAAAATAGAACAGGGAGTTTCCATATTGTTCATCGGTTACCTCATGTAAAAAATGTCACAGCAAACTGGTTTGCCCCCTCTGTGGCTAATGAGAAAAAAAAGCATGCAAAAACTGAATCTACGTTTTCCAAGTTTAGTTTGAAGGTCATAGAAAAAAAAAATATTGCTTTTGCCAACTTCTGAACAGACTTCAAAAGTCCAGGATCTGTGATATGAGCTTTTCTTTCTTTCCTTTTTTTAAAAAAAATGAAAGCATAATGGCTTCATACATATCAATGGCACCCGCTATACTGTAATAACATCACACTGTGGTTTGAAAAGTTTGTACATCTGGAAAAAGCACAGAAAAGAGCATCTGTATGTTCCAGGGGTCAGAAAGCATCCTGTGACAAAATATGAGGGGGATGACATATTGGTGAATAAAAGTCTAATAAAAATTAATTCCTTCCTTCCCTCCCCTCCCTCCCTCTCTCCCTCCCTTCCCAATAATGTAAGCGTTTGAGTGTTTCAGTTAGAAGACTAAGAAAAACTGTGTGGAAGTCTATATCAATACATTAGTTTTGAGGCAAACTTATTTGAACATAATTTTACAGATCACCATCTTTGCACTTATCTACAGAAACAAAGACTCTGAGGGGAATTTTACCTCAGAGTTGTCAGCAGTCTAGCTACTGCATTAAGTGCCAACTACAAACTCTGATTTTTTTTTTGAATGATACCCCGCATACAGCACTCGAAGTAATAATACAGCACTTGAAGTAATAAAAGCAGGTTGCAATTAAGCCCCAGTAAACTATGGCTAAATTAGCTGACCTCAGGAAAAGTCAGGGTTGACACACTGGCCATTGTTGGCCCAAAGTCATTTCTTAGGAGATGGATGGCCATACAAATTTGAGAAAGAAAGAAAGAAAGAAAGAAAGAGGGAGGGAGGGAGGGAGGAATGAAGGAAGAAAGAAAGAAAGAAAGAAAACATTTTTTTGCATCACTGTGACTGCAAATCCATTAACAGTTGAACGTGAAAAAGGACTACCAAAGTGTAAACGTGTTCCTTCTCAAGTTGAACAAACCCATCCAGAGCAAGTCTTATTAATCACACACACAGTCACATAACCCTAAGCATAAGGTGGCCAGACGTCCCGCTTTTGGCGGGACAGTCACGATTTTTCAAAATTTTGTCCCGTGTCCCGCAGCGTGTTCAAAAAGTCCCGATTTTCCAAAGGAAAGAAAAGATGCCGAATCACCAATTTTAAAAAGGATGCCATTAAAAAAAAATTCTCTGAAGTGTCGTTCCCGATGTGGCCTTTAGAGGGCAGTGGTTTCCCTCCCTCTGCTTGGCTCGCTTGCAGCGCCCAACGAGGGGCGAAGCTCCCTCCCCTCCTGCATGTGTGCGCACCCACGCACGATGTTTTTGCAACAGCCATCCGGCGGCCTCGGGTGGGGGGGGTTTCTGGTGGCGGCAGCGCGGCGAGGAGGAGGCTCAGTCGTCAGAAGCTCGGTCCTCGGAAGCTCCCCAAAAGCATAGCGGAGCAGGAGGTGGCGGCGTCAGGGGTAACGCTTCATGGTTTTACAGCCCTCTTTTTTTTTTACAGCTCAGGTGCTCCGAGCCCCCCCCCCAGTCAATGGTGTCCTGCTTTACCCCTCTTAAAATCTGGTCACTTTACCTAAGCATGGAAATAGTCACCATCTAGCCAATTTAATCATCCAGGAAGGGCAGTGGACAAGTAGACAGGTAGTAGCCCTCATTTCTCACTCAATCTGCATTTCTGAGATCTAGAAACTGAAAAGAATCTGTGGGAATTTTACAGGAGTTTACAAAGAACATACCTTGTGACATGCTACAATTAACAAAAGTTGCTTATTATGAGCATTTATTGCTTCCAACTATTCTCCATAAAAAAATGATGGAGGCATCTGGCAGGTTTGCAAAAATAGTACCAACCTGGCCAGCGTACGATCCAGGGAATAAGACACCCACTTCTACAAAGTAGAATTCTAAATGGCCCTCAAATAGGCCTTATGTGCCGTACAGTTCAATTTATCATAAGAGCTCCTCCATTTGTGCTCTAACCTTCTGCCTGCCTACTTCACTGGTAAACCAAATTGCTGCTTGAGCCCTGCTAGAAAGAAAAGGACGCTTAAGTAAAAGAGTAGAAATTGACATGGACACTCAGATCTGAGACAAGTAGCCTGATATAGTTTGCCATGCTGGAGATCACTTTGAGTAGCTCAAGAAAGTGTACTAGGAAGGTAAATTGTTCCAGCCATCTCAACATAGCAGCAAATGGACAAAATTTAACCATTTGTCCAATGGAATCTCTGATAAGTAAAATGATATTCCACCAAACTAGTCTCTCAACTCTCAAACCCAGCCTGTTGTAAGCAGAACATCTCAGCACACATTGTTGGGAGAAAATATATCACCCATTTCTTTCTCACTGTAATACATGCACATTTTATAGGATGAAGACTTGTATAAGGGTATTACCAGCCACAAGTCTGACATTATAAAGCAGGGACTTTGGAATGGAAGGTCCACCATTTCCGCTACCCAGACTTACTGGGCCACACCAGAATGGGACAATTCACCTGTCAGGCCTTCATTTATATTCCTTTTAGAATTTTGGCCTGCCACATTTTCTATTATTTCATTATGCTGTTTCATTAGTATAGTTGATGGGAGGGGGGAATAGACAGGAGTAGGATTGTGGAATGTATTGTTTTCATTTCTTTACTAGAAGCCAAGGTCATCCTTTGTCTCCGTACTTTGACACCTGACCGTAAGCAGCTGGGTGTGGATGCCAGCGTGGAAGAAGAAGATTGGACCATGTGATGGATTGTGGGTGTGGGGACAAGATCATGAGCTTTTAACTGGGTGGGATTCTGATGTCATTTCCAGTATTGGGATTCCATAGCACGATGCCAACATGTCTGTCTTATTACATTGGAACTTTAAGGATAGCTCTGCCTTGGACTCTGATTTAATTCTGCATGATATTTGGAACGCTGACATCACCATGGTCAACCTGGCACACTATCTCACTGCAGCCAACTTGCCATGGCCAACTCACCACCGAATAATTCCAGGTGGTATAACACAATGTGATAAATATGACTCGCCATTGTTTCTTCAACATTATTTCCATTTATATATTTATTTATTGCATTGATTTATCTCACTTGGAATTGTGACACAGTGAGTTGTCCTGTGACAAGTTGGCGGTGGCAAGATGGCCATGGCAAGATGGCCATAATGAGATGATCACAACCAGTTGGCTGTGGTGAGTTATCTTAGACCAGGGCCCGACTGCAGCCTTAAAGGATTTGTTTTTCTTTCCTATGCTAGTCAAAGAAAAGGTGGCTATTATAAAAGTATTGATATTGTTAATAGTGCACCTCTCTCTGTCTCTCTGTCTCTGTCTCTCTGTCTCTGTCTCTCTGTCTCTCTCTCTGTCTCTCTGTCTCTCTCTCTGACTGTCTCTCTGTCTCTGACTCTCTGTCTCTCTCTGTCTCTCTCTCTCTGTCTCTCTCTGTCTTTCTCTCTGTCTCTCTGTCTTTCTCTCTGTCTCTCTCTGTCTCTGTCTCTGTCTCTCTGTCTCTGTCTCTCTGTCTCTCTCTCTGACTGTCTCTCTGTCTCTGTCTCTGTCTCTCTGTCTCTCTGTCTCTGTCTCTGTCTCTCTCTCTCTCTGTCTCTCTCTCTCTCTGTCTCTCTCTCTCTCTGTCTCTCTCTGTCTCTCTCTCTCTGTCTCTCTGTCTGTCTGTCTGTCTCTCTCTCTCTCTCATAACCCAAGGCAAAAGTAACCAGAAACATCAGTGGATATTATAATAATGGGCTATATCCCTATGCCTATTTTGTTCTTTAGCTAATAGAGGTAAATAGATAGCTGGCAAAACACCGGCAACATTCTTCTAAATACCTGAATCCTCATTTTGCACAGCACTAAATAGTGTGTAGAGACATCCAAGCTGGAAAGCGAATGTTTAATTATAGGCACAATAAAGAGGCACAGCTGCACATGGGCAGAAAATTACTCCTTTTGAAGAAATTGTCACTATGATAATCTACCTACATTATCTTTTAGAAAACACCTTTCAGCTTTGGTAAACAAAACATAAACTCATCACACTATTTTTATTAAAAAAAAAAATTAAAAACCACCCTTCATTTTACTGGGAAGGGGAGGGATAGAAACGGTGGTGATTTTACACACAATTTATTTCCAAATAGAGTTTTTCTGCTTGATTTTCTGCAATGGAGTTTGCGCTTCAAGTAAGGCTTGGGAATTTACTTGAAGAAAGATCGGTGGGGCTAAAACTGAGGTCGTCAGTTCTGTGGTTACAGAGAATCTTGGAAAATTTAAAATAACTTGCCCAAGGACTTTATAAAAACTCGGGTAACCATCATTTAAAAAAAGCCTCTGTCTTTCTACTAAAAAACAGGGCAACATTATTTTCTTCTACTTCACGTTGAGCTTTGAACTCAAGGAATTGATTTTTAATCATAAAATGACCATTGATCTTTTGTTTCCTCCATTGAATTCGCTTGGGATTTAAGCCCTCTGTCTGTTTAAATGATCTGCTCTTCTATATACTATTTATAAACCCAGACCTAAGTTTTTAAATAAGTTTCTGGAATGACCAAAAGCCAGGAGGGAGCAAGAGATGGAGAAGGAACTCTAATTACTATATTGTCTCTCTATTATAGTGCAGGAGATAGCTGATAATTCTGAGTTATGCAAAAGGTTGTTTTTTTCCACTAAGGAATTTTTTTAAAGGGGCAATTCCAGGTTGGTTGGAATAACTTGTGTGATTCATTACTTACAGGGAGAGTGTTTGTCTTCTGGCATTTTGTGTTATTCATCTTAGGAAAGTCCCTGCCTTCTTGACAGCAAGCTGTTGTGATTACTCTTCAAAGTGATTTTAAATGCCAGCCTTTGGAGTTGACAAGTCTCGCCTGTAATGAAACAATGCAGGGTATCTTCAACACTTACTTCTGGTCCTATCAGTTGTCCAGGAATACGGCAACATCAGTCTATGCAAGGACCTGGGCCAAAGCTCCAATCCAGAATAAAAGGCTCTTATTCACTTTCTGAATGGACCTGATGATCCACCCTAGCTTTTGTTACGGAAGAACCAAGAAAGTTCTTACTCACTTGGAAGAGCCTTGAGAGTAAATTTCAAATTTCAAATTTAATAGGATTTGTATGCCGCCCACTCCCTAGGGACTCTGGGCGGCTTACAACAATATAAAAACATTTAAAATATTTTAAAAAATACAGAATTAAAATCAACGCAACATCCATTCCATCAAGTGGGGCTGGAAATTAATCTACACTTAGAAAGTATGGCAACAGCACCGCTTTTCCTAACACTCCTGCTCCGAGCCTACAAAGCTAATATCTGATGTGTTTGCCTTCAATTACCATTATTACTTGTATTTGGAACAGAATATTTCAAGGTTGTATAGGAACATATATATGTTTTACACCTTTTTGTTGTGACTCGGCCGGAGCCTTTGGAGCTGCTATCAGACTCTGACAGCGAGGGGCCCGATGAGTCAGGCCTGGAGGAGGTGGAGAGCCCTGGACAGGGTTCTGACTCCGAGCAGGGCTCAGAGGGACTAGTTGGTCCCCAGGTAATGACTGAGCCTTGGATCAGTGAGAGAGGCTGACACAGAAACCTCCTGTGAGTTGTTTCGGGATGCACGTAGGAGAAGGGCTGACCGACGGAAGGAACAATTGAGGACTCACAGGAGATGATAACGAGCAGCTGTGGCTTGTTAGGATCTCCTCCTGTGGATAAAAGATGGATGGTGCCACGCCCTGGTTGCAGAAGTCAACGTTCCATTTCTGTTCTAGTCAACGTTCTCCGTTCGTGTGCAACCATCGAGAAAAAGCACTTGGATAAGTGACTTGATTTATATAATCCCGTTTTGTAGTAGTTTATGAGTGAGGACTTTTGCCAGAGCATTTATCTATGTTTATTTTGGGCTCGCAGCCAGCAAGAGCCGGGACTGATAAAAATATTCCTTTGGAGTTCTGTTTGGCTTTCGTTTTTGAACCAATAAGGTGTGTGTGTGTGGCGGGGTCAGAACACCTTTTTATGTTTAAACATTTTCTAAGGGTTCTTTTAAAAGACTAAAGTCATTTACTCATTCCTAACGAATAACAGAAGAACAGAGTTGGAATGGACCTACTAGTCCAACTCCCTGCTCAAGCAGGAGACGCTATACCATTTCAGACAAATGGCTGTCCAGTCTTTTCTTAAATGCCTCCATGGATGGAGCACCCACAGCTTCTGAAGACAAGCTGTTCCTTTGGTTGATTGTTCTCACTATCAGGAAATTTCTCCCAAGTTCCAGATTGCTTCTGTCCCTGGTTAGTTTCCAATTCTTGCTTCTCATCTTGCCTTCTGGTGCTTTGGGAAATGGGTTCTTTGTGGCAGCTTCTCAAATATTGAAACATGGCTATCAGGTTGCCTGTTCTTTTCACTAGACTAGATCTATCTAAGTCCTGTAACCCCTCTTCATATGTTTTAGCCTCCACCCCCTAAATCACCTTTGTTTATTTATTTATTATTTATTTGTTAAATTTATAGGCCGCCCAATCCCGGAGGAGTCTGGGCGGCTTACAAAGGGGAAAAAAGAAAAGCAATAAATGAATAGTATACCTGGATTCAAAACACAGCCTAGGGAGTAGCCCCCTGCATGGCACCATGGGAGTCTGACAACCAATCAGAATACATTTCTTACACAGGAACAGGAAACAGAGAGGTGGGACTAAACAGGTTATAAAAAGCCTAGCAAGCCCCTCTCTTCTTCTCCACCAATATTGAAGCATATGATCCCCTTTTCTGTTCAGGGTTCAAGCCATGTGGTCCTGTCCACCAAGAAACCATCTTTCCAAGCAGCCTCCATGTCTCCAGTGTCTTCTTCCCCACTTGGAGCTGAACCCAGAAGGACATTTCTTTCAACAAGTCAAAATAGACTTCTGATTAGTTGATCTATTTAGTGGTAATTTAGGGATGAAGCCTGAAGTTATTGTTGTCCTTCTTTTCTTTTTCCCCGGGATGCCAAAAGATTATGTAAAATTGAGGGCTGCTTGCTGTAATGCATATTTCGTTCAGCTTACCGCGGCCACTAAATCTCCAGGGGAATGTTCTAGTCTAACATGCTTTCTTCAGTCCTATTGATATGCCTCTGAGACGGAGGGGATAACTCTATAGCCACTAATGACTCTGTAACTGCATTACAAGGGAGACAGAGGAAGATGTGTGCAGGTGATAAGGGCTGGGAAAAAAATGGCTGCAGAGTGTAAATGATCTCTCCAAGTGTGACTGCAAATGCATTAACGAGAAAGATAAAAATGACAGGCTACGAGAACTTGAAGCAAGACAATTACATTAACTTGTTGGGAAGAGAGCCTCATTTATTTCGCTGTGGATTTGTAATCTGGGCTATTCTGGAGGATGCCAATGATCATTTATCTGCGGATCTTGTCTGCATTTGATATTGTGTGTGTGTGTGTGTCTGTGTGTGTGTGTTTTGTGTGTGTGTACAATTTTAAAATAGAAATATTGTAAAAATGGTTTCCCAAGTTTGGAATTTTTTTAAAAAAAGATATTAAATTATTGTGGAGCAAAAAATAGAAGGGTTTGGATTAAAAAAAATGTCAGCTACTGTGGAAAAACAGAACGAAAGGGGCTATAAGATGCTTGCTATAATTGTACGTATATCATAGATATTGCCCATGCTCTTATTATATCATATGCCTCCTTACCTGTGGGTTACAGGCAGAGGTGGGTTCCCACCAGTTCGCACTTATTCGGTAGAACCGGTTTGTCAAATCTACCGAACCGGTTAGAAGAGGTTCCACCAGTGGACCTGGAAAGCAGGCCACACCTACAGAAGAGGTTCCAAAGATTTTTGAAATCCACCACTGGTCCTTGGATAGGATTATTCTACACTGTCATGCTCATATTTATAAAACTCAGTGCCTCTGTGAAAGGTCAGGATGACTACTGCGTTTGTGGTGCAATCAGAACATTGCGTGTGTTGAAGTTGTTTTAACGCAAACCAAAGATGCCTTTTATAAAACAAGTTGACATCATATTCTTATGCATTCCAGTGCTGTGTGTGAGATAATTTAAGGTGGTTCTGACAAGCGTCGTCGGCATCTTCATATCCGGTCACATGGGAGGCAATCCACTCCCATTCGGTCACATGGGTGGCAAGCCACTCCCACAAAGGAGGCCACACCCACAGAGTAGGTTCAAACAGTTTTTGAAACCCACCACTGGTTACAGGCATTCCTTGAGTCATGTTTTATGACCGCTGTGTGAATTTAGTCAATTCTACTAGCATTAAGAAAGAGGGGGATGCTGGAAGTGTTGATTTGCTTGTAGGCATCTGACCTTCACTTAGCATAGCTCTCAGCTGCTATAACTATAGTACCAATGTCATATACTAAAAGGTTTGTGTCTTGTTTAAGTGCTACATTCTGACAACATACCCAGCATGGGTCAGATAAAAAACCCAGTGGCTCCATTCTCGTAATATTCAAATGGTCATGTTTTTACTTTGGTTAAGTTTTTTCTAGCTTAATATATTATGGAAATGCATCCCATTATCCTAGTTCATAATTCATTGTGCTGTGCAAATCCAAATAAATTAGATAATCCAGTAACCAGGTTAAGCTTGCTGTGAAGTCATTGAATGCGTAAGTGAAGAATGTAATGAGCATTTTTAAGGATTAATCATGTTAATCCTATCCGTAATCCTATTTATTTCATTGTTATTTACAACTAATCTTGTATAATGAATCACTTTTTTTTCCCCCTGACTGAAACAGATTTCTTTTATTTTTATAAACAAGAGGACCTTTCTGAGTGGTAATATCTGATGCGTAGAACTCCCTATCCCAAGAAGTCAATAATTATAATTCCTCTTTATCTGATTTATCCTGGTAACTGGGGACACTTTCTTCTCAACAAGCATTTGACCTATTGTTGATGAATTCTGTGTATTGACTGTCAGTTTGGGCCCGTTCCATTTTTATCTTTGCTGATACTACTTTACTACAAGTAGAGTTGAGTGATTGGTATAATGTGTATCTATGTATATATTTACACACACATAATGAGCAACCCTCAGCTGTTCTTTTTTTGCGGCGAAAAAGAAGGATTTAACAATACATTAAAATCACAGTAAAAAAATCTATATGGTAATACCCTCTATATTCTCCAAGTTAAAAATCCATGGGTGTGAAAATGACTGGCACTCGAGAAGTGAAAAATCAACCTAGCAGGGAGAATCACAAGCTGTCGGGGTTGGGCGGTACAGAAGCAATCACGGCAGTTAAGAGAAACACTTCACCTGGCCTGGCATTTCCTCCCACACTTTAATTCCTAGTTTATTTAGCAACATAATGCACAGATAATTGCAAACTGTCACCTTGACATTCATGAGATAATTCTGGAGTTATTCATTCACATAAACTTTGAAGGGTACATGTGAAGAAAAATCGGTTCTCGCTCACTAAGAGGCATGTAGGCCTCAGCACTACTCCCTTTCCCAATCAGTTCATATACGAGGGGCGGTGGGGTTGTACCCTGAATCATATAATCTTCTTAAAAGTGGGAGGGCAGGTTGTACGAGCACATAAGATCTAACACAAAGGAGGCCCTTTCTATTTGTATGGGAACCGCTATAGTGATGCTCATCTAAAGGGTTCTTTAAGGTGTGAAATGCCTCTATGAGACTCTTTTCTATTGCAGTGGTGATTCATTTCTTCCTACTGGGTCATTTTGTCCCATTGAGGCACGTTGCGCAAGATGGAGAATAAATCAACATGCGGTCCCTTTTTTAAAAACTTCATTTATTTATTAAACTAGTACGGCATTTATCTTGCCAGTGGTAACTCTAGATCAGGGGCGTCAAACACTCAGCCTGCAGGCTGGATCTGGCCTGGGATAGGCCCACAATTGTCCCATGGGATCTTCTTGGAGATGGCGAGAGACCGGCTTGTGCTACCCTGGCCAACCCTGGTCCCATCCATCCAGTTGGCTGTGATGATCATGTCATGCCCACCTCAGCACCCCCCACAAGGGCAGACAAAATTTTGATATATCTCCTTGATGGGATTGAGTTTGACACTCTTGCTGTAGATCAAAGCAGCGTGCCTGGTCGAATACAATGCTCTGCAGCGAAACTTCAGTCTGCCTCAGTGAGATCACTGCAGGCCACTTCAGCTGACTGTTATCTGCAGTTCGGCTGTTCAAATCTTACCGGCTCATGGTTGACTCAGCCTTCCATCCTTCCGAGGTGGGTGAAATGAGGACCCGGATTGTTATTGGGGGCGATATGCTGACTCTGTAAACTGCTTAGAGATTTGAACAGCCGAACTGCTGAACTGCAGTCATCTGAAGTAGCCTGCAGTGCTGCATTTAACCACTGCACCACCTCGGCTCTTACTGCCTGATACTGCCTGCTACTCATTAGAGAGTTTCTGATGTATTATTGCATTGTTTAACGATTGGGGAAAGATTTTTAGTGATTCTACGTATTCTAAGATCTAAGTATTTTGGCAATTAAAATATTCCAACCACAAAATATTTCCCAAACTACCGAATGAACCAAAAGTCTTCCATAATGGTGGTAGAGGAAGAGGAGGATTAAATGGAGAGAAGGAAATTCTTTGGATATATGAATATTGATCCTATGAAGTTAAATGGCAATCAAACGTGTAAGTTGGCACTTAGGAATTTTAAATCCCCAAAGAAATGTGATGTCTTTCACATGCACGGACACACATAAAAAAAGAATATTTGTGTGGCTTCAATTTGTCCTTTTCTTTTTTCCGCAACATGAAGTGGAAAATCAAGCTAATCTGTAATTAGAAATCAAAGTAATTCTATGCCATTAGATTGCTGCCAACCACCCATAATTTTTAAGAAATTATTCCTGCAAAATGTGTCATGCTAAATCTTTTTAAACATATAGCCATTGTCAGTCACAGCTGATTCATGTAGATATTAATCCAGAAATCTAGGAATGCTGCAAATCAGAAGGGACCTTGGAGATCTTCTAATCCAACCAGCTACTCCAAGTGGTTTTAGAACCTATTCTGTAGGTATGGCCTGTTTTGTGGGAGTAGCTCTATGGTCATGTGACCAGGAGGGTGTGTCCAACTTGGAAAATGTGGTGAAACTCACTTAACAACACTCTTGTTTAGCAACCAAAATTTTGGGCTCAATTCTGGTCATAAGTTATTTCTTTCTTTCTCTCTTTTTTTCCTTCCTTCCTTCCTTCCTTCCTTCCTTCCTTCCTTCCGTCTCTCTCCCACTTTCTTTTTCTTTCTTTTTTCTTCTTTCTTTCTTTCTTTCTTTCTTTCTTTCTTTCTTTCTTTCTTTCTTTCTTCCATTCTCTCTCTCTCTCTCTCTCTCTCTCTCTCTCTCTCTCTCTCTCTCTCTCTCTCTCTCTCTGTGTGTGTCTGTCTGTCTGTCTCTGTGTGGCTCTTTGTCTCTCTCTCCTTCCCTCCCTCCCTCTCTGTCTCTATCTGCCATTCTCTCTCTGTGTCTGTCTGTCTCTCTTTCTGTATCTCTTTCCTCCCTCCCTCTGTGTTTATGTGTGTCTGTCTGTCTCTCTCTCCCTCCCTCTCTCTCTCTCTGTGCCTCTGTCTGTCTGCCTGTGTCTCTCTCTCACTCACTCACTCACACTCACACACACACACACACACAGACACACACATGTATACTGTGGTCACCTTGGCTATTGCATGCCTCCTTTCTCCACCTGCCCGAACTAGCAAAGAAGGCGGGCCACTAAACTGCCCACTCACCCGCATTCAAATCAGCCCGCCTCCTCTCTTTCGGCATGGGCCCTCTGGAGGGGGAGGGAAGGCCTGCGTGCTTCCAGCGGGAATGGGAAGCACGGGGATCTTAATGTAGTAGGGCAGGAGAGGCTGGAGCAGAAGGTTAAATAAACAAATTTGGCTTCGCTTCCTTGTGCGGCAAGAGAGAAAGTTGCCTGAGACACCGCTGGGAGAATGTCCCTTTTGGGTTGCTGGAACAGTAACTTTCAACGCAAAACACAGCTGTGGTCTCAGGCAACTTTCTCCCTTGCCATGCAAGGAATTTTATATACTAAAATTTTATATACTTGAGAGACCGCCTGCTGCCAATCACCTCCACTAGACCAATCAGATCCCACAGATTAGGCCTCCTCCGAATCCCATCCGCCGGCCAGTGTCGACTGGAGACTACCCGGAGGAGAGCCTTCTCTGTGGCTGCTCCGACCCTTTGGAACGAACTCCCCGTGGAGATTCGTACCCTCACCACCCTCCAGGCCTTCCGCAAAGCCCTTAAAACCTGGCTGTTCCGACAGGCCTGGGGCTAAAGTTTCGTCGCCCCCTTTTGAATGGTATGATTGTTGCGTTTTTTAACTATGTATTGTTTTGTGTTGTTGTTAAACTGTCTGTATCCCCCTTTCCCTTCTTTGAGTTGTGAGCCGCCCTGAGTCCCCTTAGGGAAAAGGGCGGCATACAAATGAAATAAAACTCTAAACTCTAAATCTTCATGTGATTTTGATTCTATGCCTCTGTACTGGATTTAATCCCATTCCTGCCTGCGTGGTCTTTATGAAGGACTCCGAACAAAGCCATCAAGGAAAGGACCAGCGCTTGGCATAAATACGATGAAAACTGGTTCTTGATTAGGTTACACCCTGTGCAATAATGGAGATAATATGTGAAAAGGGATGCGATGTGACCTGGCAGCATCTGACGATATTAGCATCGGGGCTTGGAAGGAAAGTGAGCAGTGTGGATTACTCATTTTCTCACTTGACATTTATGGAAAAGCTGTATTTATTTACATAGCTAAGTAACAGAGAGCAATCACTCTACATGCATTCCTGTGGCCCCTGTTTAAAAGGCAAAACCTACCAAATTGGACAAAATAAAGGTTTAGAGGCAGAAAAAAGTGCTATTCAACCATATCTTCCCACTTAAATGCATACCTATATTGTAGCATCTTCAAAGTATAAAGAAACATTATTTTTGGGTGGTTTTTTTTAAAAAAATAGCAAAATATAGAGATCCCTGTTTACACTAAGAAATGCTGGGCAAATTAAATAGCTGCTGAATTTTAATAAACTATCAGAACGTTTTTGCAATGCATCCAAAGGTCAGATTGATTGTGATGGAATAGAAATATGAAAATTAAAATAAATATTGTTTACCTTGTGCTTAAATTGTATCACATGGTGTGTGTGTGTGTGTGTGTGTGTGTTTGCATGTGCGCACAAACATTTTTTCTTTGGTTGAATCATATTTTATTCTTGAAGATTGGACAAGTCTGTGCAGCTTTCTTCACAAGGTTTTTCAGAAGTTTTATATATCTCTATCTCTATCTATCTATCTATCTATCTATCTATCTATCTATCTATCTATCTATCTATCTATCTATCTATCTATCTATCTATCTATCTACCTACCTACCTACCTACCTACCTACCTACCCACCCACCCACCCACCAATCCATCCATCCATCCATTACATATCTGTATCATCTGTATGAATAGAATAGAATAATATAGTTGGAAGGGACCTTGGGGGTCTTCTAGTCCAACCCCCTGCTTAGGCAGAAAGCCCTATACCATTTCAGAAAGATGATTATGCAATCTCTTCTTTAAAACTTCCAGTGTTGGAGCATTTACAACTTCTGGAGGCAAGTTGTTCCATTGATTAATTGTTCTAACTGTCAGGAAATTTCTCCTTAGTTCTAGGTTGCTTTTCTCCTTGATTAGTTTCCACCCATTGCTTCTTGTTCTACCCTCAGATGCTTTGGAGAATAGCTTGACTCCCGCTTCTTTGTGGCAGCGCTTGAGATATTGGAACACAGCTATCATGTTCTCTGTCTCTATCTCTATCTCTGTCTCTGTCTATCTATCTATCTATCGATCGATCGATCGATCTATCATCTATCTATCTATCTATCTATCTATCTATCTATCTATCTATCATCTATCATCTATCATCTATCTATCTATCTATCTATCTATCTATCTATCTATCTATCTATCTATCTATCCATCCATCCATCCATCCATCCATCCATCCATCCATCCATCCATCCATCCATCCATCCATCCATCCATCTATCTATCTATCCAGAGGTGGTTTCCTACTGGTTTGCACCAGTTTGGTAGAACCGGTTCGTCAAATCTACCAAACTGGTTAGAAGAGGTTTCACCTGTGGACCCGGAAAGCAGGCCACACCTACAGAAGAGGTTCCAAAATTTTTTGAAACCCACGTATGTATGTATGTATGTATGTATGTATGTATGTATGTATGTATCTATCTATCTATCTATCTATCTATCTATCTATCTATCTATCTATCTATCTATCTATCTATCTATCTATCTATCTATCTACCTACCTACCTACCTACCTACCTACCTACCTACCTACCTATCATCTATCTATCTATCATCTATCTATCTATCTATCTATCTATCTATCTATCTATCTATCTATCTATCTATCTATCTATCTATCTTTACCTATCTATCTATCATCTATCTATCTATCTATCTATCTATCTATCTATCTATCTATCTATCTATCTATCTATCTATCTATCTATCTATCTATCTATCTATCTATCTATCTATCTATCTTACAAAATTATAACTATCGAACTGGCATGGGTGAAACTGATCTCTATCACACTTACTAATTGTCAGTGTAACATTTCTTCTCCAAAAAGTTGTCTATGCCAAAAATTTGTTAAGCAGATTACTATGTAAAGAGAATTTACATATCTAAAATGATCTAAAGTGAACATGAGAACTGGAGCCAAACTAATTCAGCACCTGATGGCTTTGGTTATGGTTGTTAAATAATGACCAGGCTTTATAAAGGGAGTTGGACCTCTTCACATTTTTTTTCCCCAGTGCCCTCATTTTTATTTTGCATTCAATTACCCAGTATGGCCACCCATCTCAATCCAATTGACTTTGGCCAGCAAGCAACAATTAAAACTATATCACAACAATTAAAACTATAAAAACACAAACCAGCTACAAATGTTAAATATAGGCAACAGAAAATTATTATAATAATTAGATAAAAATTAACAGTGCAACCAGCTAACCCCCAATATTGAAGAAGGGAAAATGAATGAATGAATACATACAAACATACATACATACATACATACATACATACATACATACATACATACATACATACCAGTCAATGGAATTGCACAAAATGTTGAACTCTAATCTGTAAGCTTGGAGCTCCCATATATTGGGATGCAAAAATCTAAATGAATTAAAAAAAAAACACCTTGTATTTGTTTCCTTTTTCTGGACATCTGGGTTTTTGCATCCCTGATACAATATTCCTAATTGGGCTATTAAAAAATACAGTCTGAAATAGTTAAATACTTTTCTAGTTTCAGACAGCCTTTCTGTGGCGAACCTATTTGCTTTTCTGTGAATATTTTATTGAATGTGGTAACACCAAAAGATGCCATGCCATGAAACGCTAGCATTATAACAGGTTACTTGAAGATGTGTGTGACACAGTGCAATGGCAAAGATACCCAAAATAATTAACTAAAATCCTGGAAAGAGATTTTTTATTTGACAAGCTGAGCTTTAGATAAATTGCAATTACATTTTACAATAAGTGAAAATGTCAGTTGCCTCCAGCTAACTTTTAAAAAGAGAGTATGGGGGCATTGCTCAGGTGAGATACCTTCTAAGAAAAAGTCAAATTATTTCTTTAGGATTACGGACATTTCCTAGGGTAGTACCAGTTTGGGGAAATGACTTTTAATTAATTGGTTGGTATCAATATGACACAAGTCTGTGTGGTATTCTATTTGTATAAGAACAGTTCAAAGGGCCTCACAGCTCTGATATGTATCTAGATCAGCGATGGTGAACATGTTTTGGCTCGTGTGTCATAAGTGGGGGGAGCACAGGGGGGGTCATGTGCGGGCGTGCCGCACTCATAATGCAATGCACGACCCCCCCAGTGTGCATGCGCGCACTACAGGTGTAACCCCCCCATTTTTTGCATGCTTTATAGGAGCCTGGGGAGGGTGAAAACAGCCTCTCCCCCCCCCCGGATGCCTTCCGGAGGCTTCAGGGACCTTCAGGGGGCTTCCCTGAAGCCTCCGGAGCAGTCAAAATGACCCTCTGAGCAAACCGGAAGTCCGTTCCCGAACTTCCGGTTTCCTGTAGGGCCGGGTTTTTTTGCCCTCCAGAGGCTTCACAGAAGCTCATGAAGCCTCTGGAAGGCCTCCAGGGGGGGAGGTTCTTTTCCCTCTGGAGCCTGGGGAGGGCGAAAAATGGCTTTAAAAAAGGGTGAACTCAGCTGGCCAGCGCAGCGCCTCACGTCCCTGACAAATGTGCTTCCTAAGAATATGGAAATTCTTTCGTGTTTCCAGATTGACGTGCTTTCTGCATCACTTGCACTGAGCACATGCATATTTACAGCACACAAATGCCGGCTTAAACAATATTATATTAATTCCGTTGGAACACTGACCCCCATCATCACCAGTCAGCTTTTAGAGAGCCAGTTGCCAACAACAGCCACCGAAAGAGTAATTTGGGTAACATAAAAAAAGAGATCTCACTGGGATGTTTAGTAACTTAATTAAACACGTGGGCCTCAGATGAGCAGTGATGCAGTAAACCATCATGGTTTATAATGATTCATTAGCCCATTCTCCAAAACCACATGGTCGTTTCATAAGCCGCTGAAGTCGTGGTCCTTTACCTATCACTTTGTTGTGCTCCTTGCGAGTCCTCTTTGCAAAATGACAATGTAATGCTTTAAGAGGAAAGTGAGAAATAAAAAAAAGCAGGATAAGAAGTCACCTATCGAGGTCCAGGCACACGCCTGACGCTGTTTAAAATTTGGTTTCTATAGTAACCACGGCATCTGATTGTACAGAAAGCTCTCTGAGATACAAAGATGGCAGTGCCTTCAAATGTTGTGCTTTTCTGTCTGCATATATTGCAGCATTACACAGAGGTACAATTGTTTTTTTCCCCAAATCTGCTTATTGCGCTCTATCTCATTTCTCAGGAAATTCAAACCTAGTGGTCTTCCTAAGGAAACATGCTCACGCCATCCTGGATATCTCCAGCCTAGCTGAAGAACTTAGTATCTGTTGTGGCCCGCCAGTGGAGCTGGCAGCAGATTCAGACAGTGAGGAGGTTGGGGAGGAAGATGGGCCAGTCCTGGAGTCTGGGGAAGGCTCTGAGGAGGGCTCTGTGTTGGAGGCAGAGAAGGGGCCAGAGCCATATGCCAGCCATCAGTTGCCTTCAGAGTCAGACATAAGTGAGGCAGACAAACTGATGGAGCCTGTTCCCAGTGTGCACATGTGAAGGGAACAACTAAAGAACAGGGGTCAACTTGGGAGTAAGGCCAGATGATGAATGCCCGCCCTCCCAGAGGCATTAAAAGAGGAGCAAAAGGGGAGTGGAGTTTGCAGGAGACAATTATTTCGCTAATTGGCTATTGACTCCCCGAGACTCCTTGCCAAGTTCTGCAGATATTGGCCTGTCAGCTCTCTAAGCCGGATAAGGTCTGTGATCATAAATCCTCCTTTGAAAGACTTTGCCAGCTGTGAATGAGCAAAATTCACAGCAAATTAATAAAACAGGTTTTTGCCGGGACAAGGAGTTTTTTTTTCATGTTCTTGGGAAGCCTCGGTCAGAACAGTATCAATTTGATCAGAGGATAGTATCCATGGGCTCCTCATGAAACTGAGACAGGCTGCAGTTGCAAAGAGTCCAAAATTAATCAGATGACTCAGTGTTGTGAGTACAAGCATATTGTTTATGTGGTCATGTTGTGGCCCAGCAGGTGCCGTTGGAGCTGCCACCAGACTCCGACAGTGAGGGGCCCTATGAGTCGGCTCTGGAGGATGTGGAGGACCCTGGACAGGGTTCCGACTCCGAGCAGGGTTCAGAGAGACTGGTTAGCCACCAGGTGGCACCTCAATCTTGGACCAGTGGGGAGGAGACAAGGGAGAGTGACCGGTTGCCAGTAATGAGTTGTTCCTGGATGCACGCCATCAAAGAGCTAGTAGGCATCAGGAACAATTATGCAATTACAGGAGGTGATTGTACTCAGCTGGTGGTCATTAGGCTCCTCTCCAGACCATAAAAAGCTATTGGTGCACACGCCCCTCTTTGCAGAAGTCAATGCAGGATTGAATGTCGGAGGATATTACTGTGAGCTTGGCAGGCTGGATTGCTGCCAAGTCTTATCTGTGTTTATTGCTGCCTGAATTTGTCTGAGTTGCTGCCAAGGTCCTTATATGTTTGTTCTGCTTGGCTTTCAGCCACCAAGGTTTTGGTGTCTTGCTATTAAAGTACATTCCAGTTAAGCTTGTCTCGGCATTCATTACTGGACGGAGGAGGGGGTCAGAACAGGTCAAGATAGCAGAAAACTAGCACTAACTATATGTTTGTGGTATGAGAATTCTCTCAGAAGCCTAGCAGGAGATCTTTGTGGTGGACTTCGGTGTTCAAATGAGTAACACCACCAACAAAATGACAAAAGATCTCCAACGCAAACAAATGATACAGGAACGGATTGGATAAAGTGGTGACTTCTAAGAGCTCAGAGGAGCAAGAGACAGATTATTTACTGTCTTTCAACAATCCATTTAATGAGATCAAGTCACTGAACTCCTCTTACAGATCAGATAAGTGCAAAAATGAAAGGCAGCTGATAAATGGCGATAATAATCAAAATGCTTTTAACAGTTTTAATGATGATTTAGTGAATGACGGGGGAAAATTATGTTTTAAATCAACTCCCTTTTTTTCAATACAATTCTGCCCAGCAACCTGATTAAATTTAATGGCTGACACTGCTTCCTTGATGGTCTCAATTTACGACCAATTCTGATCAGTTATGAATGCAATGGGCGATTTAAAAAATTTAATGGACCTTTTGGTCCAAACTCAGAAAGGGAAACGCTTAAAGAAACAGGCAAAAAAAAAAAAGAGTGGGGATAAATTTCTCTGCACCTGGAAATAGCAGAAAGTATCTTAGAGCAATCTGTAGAGGATAGCAATAGCAATAACAATATCACTTAGACTTATATACCACTTCATAGTGCTTTATAGCAATCTATAAGCAGTTTACAGAGTCAGCCTATTGCCCCCAAGAATCTGAATCCTCATTTTACTGACCCTGGAAGGATGGAAGGCTGAGTCAACCTTGAGCCGGTGAGATTTGAACCGCTGAACTGCAGATAACAGTCAGCTGCTCCTGGCAATTGGCAGAATTAGCCTGCAATACTGTATTCTAATCTCTGCGCCACCACAGCTAAGCAGCCAGAAAGCGTAATATGGAAAAGAGATTCAAATATCAATTGTGAAACAATTCTATTGCTAAGTGAGGTGGTGGTGGGTAATTTATTTATTTATTTGTTTGTTTGTTTATTTTATTAATTAGACTTATATACCGCTTCATAGGGCTTTCAGCCCTCTCTAAGCGGTTTACAGAGTCAGCATATCGCCCCCACAGTCTGGGTCCTCATTTCACCCACCTCGGAAGGATGGAAGGCTGAGTCAACCTTGAGCCGGTGAGATTTGAACCGCCGAACTGCAGATAACAGTCAGATGAAGTGGCCTGCAGTACTGCACCCTAACCACTGCGCCACCTCGGCTCTTTTTAGTTGTGATGACTCAGCAGTTAAGAAGCTGACCTTGTCAGCTGGAAAGCTGAAAGCCTGGGTTCGAGCCAGTGGTGGGTTGCAGGAGGTATGCCCCGGTACGGGCGTACTGAATCCTGCCTGGAGCACCGGGTACCATTCCGGTACAGTGCTCCAGAGGGCTCACCCGCCCTCCTTACCGGTGCTTTATGCTCTTGGCACATACAGCACCTGCGCGACGCTCCACGGAGCAATTGGAGCTTCGCGGAAGCTTGTGGAAGTGTCATTTGCATGTGGGTAACTCCCACTTATACCACTTGGAACGGAATCCGGGAACCCACCACTGGGTTCGAGCGCTGTATGACAGGGTGAGCTCAGGTCTCAAACCCAGGCTGTCAGCTTTTCAGCTAAAAAGCTTGGCTTCTTAACATCTAAATCATCACACCTGCTCCTGTTCTTGCTCGATATCCTGTCCACTTAGCAGTTTGATAGCATGAAAATGCAAATAGATAAATAGGTAGCATTTTGGTGGGAAGGTAACAATGTTCCATGTTTCGCTGCATGCTCTGCATTGAAGCATGATGTCATGCTGGCCAGGTGACTCCAGAAACCTTTTCAAACAATGCTGGCTTCCTCAGCTAAGAAACAGAAATGAACACTGCCCCTAGAGTCAGATATGACTGGATAGGGAAAATCCTTATCTTTAAACTGAGATAAGTTTTTCTTAATGCTTGTGTTAATACCAGCCAAAGATTACCAGCCAAAACTATTTTCCCCTTCAACCAAAAAGAATGATTTTGCAGATAGCAAGAATAATATCGGTAAAGGGAAGTGGCATGACAGAATGGCAGTTTATAAAACATGGTCTCAAATTAAATGTGCCCCAAATCTCTTTGCAGGAAATTATCTGGATGACTCCCCAGAATGGACACAATAGATAATTGCCATCCTTCAATCAGTTTATAATTCCCTATATGATTTTTAAGATGGAAACGTATTTACTGAGATCCCAAATCTTTCCAGTATTTAAAGATGCAAAGCCTTCTCTGTTCCCACAAGGAGAGAGTATAAGGACTGCACAGGCAATAAAAGCAGGTGGAAAACTAAAAGATTATACTTTTGATCAGACAGAGCTAATGTTATTCTTCCCCACAAGGTCAAACAACAGGGAGAAAAGTGGGAATATCCTTGGGGGACGGAATGGGGAAAGAGCTTGTTAAATTCTTATTAAAATCTGCCACCGATGATACCGAAAGAAATCATCTCAAGCCAGAGAAACTAAAATTCACACCGATGGCAATTTTGTGCACCGTCTGTTCGATTAAAATTGTCTCCCTTTCACTGATTGTGATAGTTATATATTTAATTTATTCATTTACACACAAGACATTATTTATTGATCAAAGAAATTTACATGGCCACCCCAACTCACAATGGCTTCAGATGGCGTGCGGGATCGTAGCAGAAAACCTTCTGCCGTATAAAGAAAACGAAGTTCTAATTTTCATCAAACAGGAAGCGATTAATCTTTTATCTAAAGTCATGCTTAAAAATAACATGTGCTAGGGGCAGAAACATCCACTCAATGTGTTGACTGCTCCATATTAATTGCAAATAACTGCCCCCCCCCCCTTCTCAAATCAAACTATGGTGATTGATTGCATCAAACTGAAAAGGAAAAGAGAACCGTAGAGATCAAATGCATAGAAAAATCTGACTATACTTTTAGTTATTCACTTTTATGATTAGTCTTGGCCTCTTCTGAAAGAAGACCTTTTCAGGAAGGTTTACATCAGTGGGAGAAGCTGATAAGTTGAATAAGAAATAAGCAGGGCAGAGGTAAGAAGGAATAAGATTCCAGAATGTTTCTCCCTCTGTCATCAGATAATTCAGATTACAGACTGATTCCTTGTGCTTAAACACAACTTCCCTCAATTAGCTGCATCTAACTCACCTGATTTAATGTAGTGCATTTATGCAACCTTTCTTTTATTCCCATGAAATAGGATTGGTTGAAAGTGCTAATTCTTTTATGATATGTTTTATCCAAAATTGAAATTTTATTTCTGCATCAGGGAGAACTGAGCATAGATAGTTATGCATCTTCTTGTGAAAAAGAGAGAATCCCAAGGTGGTCTGGAGCTTTTGATTTCTACTCCTGATCTCCAAAGGATATTATAGGGATGCCCTTTCATGCTCATTAAGTCCGGGAATGCATTTCAAAGTTTGAACATTTCAGTTTGCTATTCATTAAGGTGTATCCATCTCTGCAATGCAACACATACAAAAAAACACCCCACAGATCCAAAGTTGATAAAGTAAATTAAATAATCATATTGCCAGTTGACTAAAACACTGTAATTAGAGGGAGTCATCTAAGTAGGGCAGTGGTGGGTTTCAAAAAATTTTGGGACCTCTTCTGTAGGTGTGGCCTGCTTTCCGAGTCCACTGGTGGAACCTCTTCTAACTGGTTCGGTAGATTTGACGAACCGGTTCTACCAAAGAGGTGCGAACTAGTAGGAACCCACCTCTGAAGTAGGGGTAGGTGGAAAGCATTTGAGATTTACAGTGTTTCAAGCTTGAAACAACAGCCGTTTTGATTGAAAAAACTTAGGAATTTGAAACAGGGGTTTGAATTTTATCCAGATTGGGTTGATTTGATTGACAGAAAATATAATTGTATAGCAATAGCACTTAGACATATATATTGCCCCATAGTACGTTATAGCATGGGTCACCAACCTTTTGAACCTCAGGGACCCCTAAATTCATAATTTTAAATCCTGCAGACCACTAGTATGATTTTTTTAAAAAAAAAAGGTAAATCGTATTTAGTGCAATATAAAAATGCAAATAATTTTTCTGCCTACCACCAGTTGTCCGCGGATCACAGGTTAATGATCACTGCTTTATAGCACTCTCAGGGCAGTTTATAATGTCAGCATATTGCCCCCAACAATTTGGGTCCTCATTTCACCAACCTCAGAAGAACGGGAGGCTAAGTGAACCTCGAGGCCCATCAGGATTGAACTCCAGGCTCCTGGGCAGAATTTGCCTGCAATACTGCATTCTAACCACTGCTCCGCCAGAGCTCCCGCTATTTTATGCTTAGAATATTTGATAAGCGATGATGTCTTAAAATAGTAATTTAGTAAGTATAGATGGGAAAATTGACAATTATATTTGTAGACCCGTCAAACAAGAGGAGGGAATCCATGAAATTGGTTTCAGTTACATTTATCAACATTCCGCCAGGTGATAGCGATGGTTTAATTCTATATGTTTATCATCATAGCAGTTTCCCTGGATAATGAGGTTGCAAACACGAATCGTAAAGCATTCTTTTAGGGATACTAAAACCAATTTGGCTGGGTATTTGGCCTTATGATGATTTTTAAAGCCCATAAATTTAATCCTTCCCCAAATACTACTTATATCCACTCAATTGGAAATGAAATTATGCATCTCTCTTCAAGGACAAAAAGAAAGCTGCTATCCTGAACTTATGGCAGTAATTATCACTCGTCAGCTTGGCCCAGACATGATTTGAGCTGCCTATTGTATCCCTCTAGGAGTCTTGAAAGCTTATTTTCCATTGGAGTACCACAAACGTAGTGGTCATTCTGCAATGTCTGATTTTACTACTGGCAGTTTATCTGATTGCCCAGCTGTCTCAGGCTCTGAAATCAACAACAACAACAACCCCTGATTTACTAAAAATGGACAGATCCTGCTTCTGATAGTATCCTAACAGTAGTGTGACAACTACTGATTGGTGGAAGCTACTCCTGCATTGTTTTCTATATATTTTTTACCAAATTACCCACTCTTATTGGGACTATGCTGTAAAAATAAACTTTTTTACCACATAAAAAGAAAAAAAAAGTAATAGAGAGAACCCTGCTACTAGAGGCCCATTTCCTCTAGAACAGAGGTGGGTTCCTACCAGTTCGCATCTATTCTGTAGAACCGGTTCGTCAAATCTACCGAACCGGTTAGAAGAGGTTCCACCAGTGGACCCGGAAAGTAGGCCACACCTACAGAAGAGGTTCCAAGATTTTTTGAAACCCACCACTGGTCCTTGGATATGATTATTCTACACTATCATGCTCATATTTATAAAACTCAGTGCCTCTGTGAAAGGTAAGGATGACTACTGCGCTTGTGGCGCAATCAGAACATTGCGTGTGTTGAAGTTGTTTTAACGCAAACCAAAGATGCCTTTTAAAAAACAAGTTTACATCATATTCTTATGCATGCCAGTACTGTGTGTGAGGTAATTTAAGGTGGTTCTGACAAGTGTCGTCGGCATCTTCATATCCGGTCACATGGGCTGCAAGACACTCCCATCCGGTCACATGGGCGGCAAGCCACTCCCACAAAGGAAGCCACACCCACAGAGTAGGTTCGAACAATTTTTGAAACCCACCACTGCTCTATAATATGATTAAATTACATACGAGACACATTAGCTGGAAAGGTTAGAATTGACTGGAATAGGAATATTACGAGAAAAGCAATGGGTTGATCTAGAACTTAATTTACAGCACCTGATTGAAAACTATTTCTTCAAGCCATTTGATGCAGCCTTTGTTGATTTCAGGATTGCTTTTCATTCAATCTTAAAAGAAATCTCATTGGAAAAACATAAGGCCTTGTTTATAGATACGTACTTGCTCCTATTCCAGAGGATGGTATTCAGCAAGTTCTGACCAGTTCTGGAGAACCGGGAGTGGAAATTTGGAGTAGTTCAGAGAATCGGTAAATACCACCTCGGAGTGGCCCCACTTCCATCTATTCTCTGCCTCCCCAGTCCAAGCTAATCGGGAGGGAATGGGGTTTTGCATGGGGACCTTCCTCTGGAGTGGGGAAGGAATGGGGATTTTGCAGTAACGTTTCCCTGGAGTGGGGAGGGAATGGAAATTTCACAGTATCCTTCCCCTGCCACACCCACCAAGCCACAGAACCAGTAGTAATTTTTTTTGAATCCCACCACTGTCCTATTCATATAGAAATTACATAAAAAAAACCCTAGAACTTAGATATACCCTAGTGGTTAACTTCCGGACAATGTTCCATGTTAGAAAATATTAAATCAGATGTTATATCAGCACCCTTTTAATAAATAATAATTATTAAAGAATTAAGTGTCTTTTAAGGATAAAACTTCCATGTCTTTAAATTATCTGGGAAACACATGTCAGTCTTTTAATGCACCAATCACACAGTTTTGTGATGGACTTAAGAAAACCCGAAGGAATGTAATTCAAAATGGCACCACTACCCACTTTAGAAAAAAAAAACAAAAGTTGTGGTCTTTTGTAAAGACCTACAAATGAAATATTAATAGTACCAGACTCATCAGGTTAAGTGTTTTAAATATCTTGGTGTAATATTTCAGGTAAAAAAAAAAGGGTCCATTACATCACTCTTCGGAGGGCAATAGCTTTTTATTTCTGCTCAGAAATAAAATATTATTTTATACCAACCACTCCATAATTATTTCTCAACCAAAAATCCCTTACCCAATTTCTTCTTGGAACCCCATTATAACCATTTTTTAAAATATTATACAGCTCAAGAGACTACAGTCTAAATCCATGAGACTCCCTTTTCAAGCTTCAAGGTAGAGTTTGGCTCTTCATGCTTAACTAGTGATTGCAATTAAATTTTCTCCCAATTGAGCTGATTATTTTCAGTTGAGCTGCATGAAAGCTGCTTCCATGTGATCTTTTATCAAGCTTCTACTACCTGTGAAACCTGAAAGGTATAGACAGATGGTACACTTAGGATACAAAAATACAAAAGTGATTTAAACAAAACACTGGAAATTTAAATTTCAGAAATTTGGGAACCTGAATCTTCATGGGAAAGTCAACTTTTGGGATAGTATCTTTACTTTCCCAAAGACTGGGAAAATAAAAACATTTCCCAGGATATATTTCAATGCTTTGTCATCTGCTTTGTTAGATGGTAAATTTGCCAAATTACTCTTTTAAAGTTTTCAATGTGCTCCTTTTAACGAATGCAGCAGCCACTGTGGGTCTGAAAATTGCGGTAACACTTTCTTATATTATGCAGAATTCGCAGGGTCCAATACTTGTGGACAATGGAGCCAATTGATCTCGTAGTGCAATCATAGTTCATTCGCAAGGGACCATTCTGATAGGAATACCACTAAGCAACTTCAAAAATCAAGGCAGGAGGAAATTAAAGCAGCTAGAAAGATTTGACTTTGCATCCCTCCCCTCTATAGTCTGATGGAGTGGACTCTCTGTAGCACAGCGACCAGAGGTGGGATCCTACCAGTTTGCACCTATTCGGTAGAACCGGTTCGTCAAATCTACCGAACCGGTTAGAAGAGGTTCCACCAGTGGACCCGGAAAGCAGGCCACACCTACAGAAGAGGTTCCAAAAAATTTTGAAACCCACCACTGACACACACACACACACACACACACACACACACACAGAGAGAGAGACTCACACAGAGAGATTAAGAAAAAGAGGAAGAAAGGAAGAAAGGAAGGAAGAAAGAAAGAAAGAAAGAAAGAAAGAAAGAAAGAAAGAAAGAAGAGAAAAAGAAAGAAAAAGTGAGAGAGATGAAAAAAAAAGGAAAAAGGGACAGAGACACAGAAGGAAGGAGAGAGAGAGAGAGACAGAGACACACAGAGAGAGAGAGAGAACACATGGCCAGCAAGCCACTCCCACCAGGTCACATGGCCAGCAAGCCACTCCCACAAAGGAGGCCACGCCCGCAGAGTAGGTTTGAAAATTTTTTGAAACCCACCACAGACAGCAACACATAAAGGAGAGCCAAAAGTAACCATGGGCTGCAGGAACAGCTCAGTCCTGATCTTTCCTTTTGTGCTGGATGATTGAGAAACACAAGCAACCAAAAAATCACTCCCGTGAAATTAAAACCATAGATAGGCTTGCGGTGAACTCAGAGAAGGCCCAGGATACCTGCGGCTTACATATAAAAAGGAAGGGGGGAACATACAAAAACTAAAAAAAACAACATTAAAATTCCATAACATTCATAGCTTAGGATGGGGCTGGAAAAATCAACAGCTCCAGGCCTGCCGGAAGAGCCAGGTTTTGGTCGCTTTGAGGAAGGCCGGAAGGATAGTAAGGTTCCCGATTTCCATGGGAAGATCGTTCCATAGGGCCGGAGCAGCTACAGAGAAGGCCCTCCCCCGGGGAGTCGCCAGCCAACATTGACCAGCAGATGGAATCCGGAGGAGGCTCAGTCTGTGGGATCTTATGGGTCTCTGGGAGGTAAATGGCAGGAGGCGGTCTCTCAGGTACCCAGGTCCTATACCATGTAGGGCTTTAAAAGTAACGACTAGCACCTTGAAGCGTGTCCGGAGACCAATGGGCAGCTCGCAGAGGATAGGTGTAACGTAGGTGTACCTAGGTACGCCCACTATCGCTCGCGCGGCTGCATTCTGGACTAACTGAAGTCTTCCAACACTCTTCAAGGGCAGCCCCATGTAAGATCTATTAGAAATTATCATTTTTCCCTGTTGGGCATGCTAGGGAGTTTTTCAAAACAAAGACAGGCTCAGCATAATGAATATTATGTTGTATAACATTTAAACACATCACTATATTTTGAGGCTTAGTTAGTTGTTTTTCACAACACAACACAAATAAATAAAGAGTGTTGCTAAGTAAACCCAGACTAATATTTCTGGTGGTATATGAACCGTTTCACACTTTTCTATTGACTGTTTTTGCATCTTGTTAGCTGTTAAGTGCATTAGACCATAAGCGCTACAATCTTGTAATTGAATTTTCTGAGTGCATTCTTCCTATATTAATTTACCTTCAAAATGTAATGTATATATCCATTTCTTATCTAAGCATTCAGGACTCTGGCCTGCATCTATTTCTGTCCGACTGTCATTAGTTATACATATTAAATATATTGGCAATAACCGTTGCACAAATGGTTTTATGTCCTTCTCTTTTGTGTAGCAAGGTTCTAGCAATTAAAATGCATATTGGATCCTTTTCTCTCTTTTTTTATCCTTTTAATCTCTCTAATGGGCTTTTCATCTAGCTGCATTACAATTTTTTTCCCCATCTCTTACAGATATATAACAATTCTTTACACATCATCATTTGCTCGGAACAGCATTTGGGTTTATAGATTTATATGTATTTATTTAGTTTCTAAACTCCACATCTATAAACCTGCCGTTGCGTATCGCTAGAAGGGCCAGTTTGAATACTGAAAAATTAAAACTGGTGGATGAAATGGATGTTGGTGGTGGTTGTTTTTTTTTTCTAAATCAAAGTGGCAAAAATGAGATGCAAGTTATCTTTTGCGTCTGAAAATACACAAGGGGCTACTGCTTGAGATGAATAGTTATTCATAAATCAAAGACTACCTGTAACATGAAGTCGAATGGACCCTATATTTGGACAATGTATGTACAATAGATAAAGGTATTAATTTGCTAGATATATGTACCTTCTTTTAATCATTTGGCAGTCTCAAATAAAGCATCTAGCTATTCCAAGGATTTGGCTCATCTAGGAGAGCCTGCTGATAGCTAGCTATCAGCATATCTGCTCTTTGCTTAATGTAGTCCATGAAATATGTGTACTTGTAGTAAAAAATATATGGAACACAGAAGGCTGCTCACTTACTCAAATGCCAAGCACCTGAACTGTGAAAAGAGCCAATCTCTGTTATTACCATTCCTTTTTAACTCATATTCTATAAAAAATACCACATTTACAAGCAAAATGTGGTTCCTTGTTGAGCTTCCAGACATTGCAAACCAGGAAGTTGGGTTGACTTTCTCACTTAAGGTATAAAAGTTGATTTCAGATGTTTAAGACTTTATACATGAAGATTACTTCTTTCTTCCTTTTACAGTTGCAAAGTGTAAATGGCAAAATAACCTGCAATCATATATTCTTATCCCTGTGTCCTGAAGGATTTCTCTTCCTGATCCTGTATCAGAATTGAGTGTTTCCTTGGACCAAGGCTTGAGATCAATTATTCTGAAATATAGGTTATGGTATCTGTTGATGTCATAAAACCCATGTGTAGCGGTTAAACAAACAATTGGTAGAATAAATTGGATCCTCTAAGTATATAGGCACTGTTCTACGTGACACTGACAAACGCAAATCATGCACTTGAATGTGCACATATTTGCACACTGAACATGAATATGCTTAACAAGTTGTTCTTCCTATTTGGGCTGGTCCTAGAATATAGAATAATAGAGTGGGAGGGGACTTTGGAGGTCTTTTAGTCTAACACTTTGATTGAGCAGGAGATCATTTCAGACAAATGGTTGACCAGTCTCTTTATGAAAGCCTCCAGTGATGGAACAATCACAACTTCTGAAGGCAAGCTATTCCATTGGTTGATTGTTCTCACCATTAGGAAATTTCTCCTTTGTTCTAAGTTGCTTCTGCCCTTGGTTAGTTTCTATCCATTGAGTCTTGTCTTAACTTTTGGTGCTTTGGAAAATAGTTTGACCCCTTTGTCTTTGTAGGAGTCCCTCAAATATTGAAATACTGCTATCATGTGTTCCCTAGTCCTTTCATTAGACTAAACACACCCATTTTTTGTAATCATTCTTCGTATGTTTTAGTCTCCTATTCATTCTTGTTGCTCTTCTCTGCACTCTCAACGTCATTTTTATGTTGCTGTGACCAAAACTGGATATAGTATTCCAAGTGTGGCCATTCTAAGACTTTGTAAAGTGGCAATAATACTTATGGGGCTCTTGATTCTAATGTAGCCTAGGATTGCATTGGCTTTTTTGACTGCTGTTGCACACTATTGGTTCATATTTAAGTGATTGTCCACTAGAATTCCAAGATCCCTCATGTAATTGCTTGTATTAAGCCAAGTTTCACCTAGTCTGTACCTATACAGTTGGGTTTTCTTGCCTCAGTGTACAACCTTATTTTTATCTATGTTCAGGGGTGGGTTTCAACCGGTTCGCGGCAGTCCCCGCGAACCTGTTGGTCGGCGAACCCGGAAGTAAGTAACTTCCGGGAACGGCGAAGGGCCCACCCGCCTGCCCGCGTTCCTTACCCGGTTTTGATGGGTTCTGCGCTTCCACGCATGCGCAGGACGCATACAGCACCTGCACGATCCTCCAGGAGCAGCTGGAGCATCGCACAGATGCTAGTACGCATGCGTGCACTGCGCACGTGCACAAGGACGCCGCCGGCCCCGTTCCAACCAAACCGGTTGGAACGGGGCGAGAAACCCACCCCTGTCTATGTTGAAATTCATTTTGTTCGATAGGGCTCAGTGTTCAAGACTATCAAAATCTTGTTGAATTTTGAACTTGTCTTCGGGGGTATTGGCTATTCCTGCCAGCTTAGTGTCGTCTGCATGAGTTCTCCTTCCATTCCCTCATCTAGATCCTAAATTTAGGAGGTTTTCTCTTTGACTAGATTTAATGCCCTCCTGACAGCTGTCACTGAGGGGAGATACCAGGCCATTTAGTTTGAACAAAGACCATGCTCTGTGGCACCTGATCAATCAAGACATTGACCCATGTTGATTTGTATTGTTTCCATTATGCGGCTTCACACCAGGAGCTATTATTCCCACTGTGAGACAACACTCCTGGTAGCTCAGTTTCATTTTATCTAGCTCTATTGCTGTTTGTCCAATCTGACCAATGAATGTAGCTAAATACTGTTCTGTTTGTCTGTTATTTGCCATAATATATCAGTGCTGCTATGTGACCTTCTGGCCAAAGTTGATTGCTTATTTCTTGGTTTATTGTGATTTTTTAAAAAGTTATATGTAGTTTCACAATTTTGCATATTATCATTCATTTTCATTACAGGTAGTCCTCAAATTACAAGCACAACTGAGCCTAAATTTTCACTGATAAGCAAGGCAGTTGTTAAGTGAGGTTTGCATCATTTTACGAGCTTTTTTTCCTCATTCAATTGATAAATGAACCTGTCTTCCCCACTGATTTTGCTTGTCAGAAGGTTGCAAAAGGTGATCACATGTCTCCGGGTCAATGCAACCATCATAAATACATGCCAGTTGCTACATATCAGAATTTTGATCAAATGACCATGGGGATGTTGCAACAGTTGTAAGTATGAAAAACAGTCATCAATCACTTTTTACCTTTGTAATTTTGATCTAAACAAATGGTTGTAAGTTGAGGACTACCTGTGCTGCTTTGGGGGATTTAACAACTGGTTTGGTGAGTGTGCGCTTTGCCCGAACTGGTCCGAACCGGCTGAATTCTACCCCTGTGTGTGTGTATGTGTGTGTGTGTGTCTGTCTGTCTGTCTGTCTATCTGTCTATGAAGTGGTATATAAGTCAAATTGCTATTGCTATTGCTATATGAAGCATTCTGGCTCTTTGGGGCCAAAATGCCATAAGCACAATTGAGGCCCATTTATCCCAAGCATGTTCACATTGATTTATTATTTTTTTTGTGTGCTAAATATGATTTCTGATGTACGTGACATAACAAATAAGTGTACAAAAATCTAAGGCTGGAAATGTGGGACCTCTTTGTTTCTTCCCCTACACTCAGAGTGCAATTTGAGTTTTTTTTTTTCTAGGAGAAAAATGTGAAATGTGCTGATCTCTTTTAGCATCCTAAAGTCAAGTACTGTATATACTCGAGTATAAGCCTAGTTTTTCAGCCCACTTTTTGGGCTGAAAAAAGCCGCCTCGGCTTATACTCGAGTCAGTGAAAAATTTGCCCGAAATGGAGGAGAAAAAGGGGCGGGGCCATGCTGCTGGGTGACACTTGTGAATGGCCCAGTGCCCCTGTGAGTTTCCCCTCCCTCTGTGTCAGTTTGCCGCGCAGCGCGCACCGCACCATCCCCCCTCCTCACGTTCTAATGTAATGCAGGGCTATCTTACGATTCCCCTTCCTCCCCCTCCTGCCGCTCTGCAACGATGTCCCACCTCCTCCTTGTTATGGCAAGCAGCCACATAGCGATGTCCCACCTCCTCTGGTACAGTGATCCAATGATAGGAATCACTGTGCCGTGTGTCATAGGAGGCGGGACATCGCTCCCGCGGCTGCACGGGACATCATCATCACAGCGGGACATCAGCATCATGAGGTGAGTGAAGTATTTCATTGAATACACCGCTAGTTTACTGTTTTTCTTCGAAATAAATATTCAAAAACATTATTGGTATCTATTTTTATTTTTGAAATTTACCAGTAGCTGCTGCATTTCCCACCCTAGGCTTATACTCGAGTCAATAACTTTTCCAGTTTTTTGTGGTAAAATTAGGTGCCTCGGCTTATATTCGGGTCGGCCTATACTCGAGTATATACGGTAGTTCCAAGCAATAGGAAGAAAGTTCTACCTGCTTTAAGTTTCTCCTTTATTGCTCTGAAGAGACAGATTTCCTCATAAAGTTTATGGTTTGGGGTCTTGAAAGAGCTCACCTTGCATTAAAAGGAAGTATGTGGCCATTTATAAATGCCAGTTACAGGATACATTGAAAGCTCTCCTCTAACAAGGAAGTAAGTACAATGACAACCACTGCTAACACACTGCTTTTTTTTTCTTTTTCTTTTTTTTTCAAATAATAAAACAAGATGATGATCTCTTTTCTTTTACTGGTACTAAGCCTCAGATTGCAACAGTCATCCATTGAACAAGAAGCTATTATAACAGCATTAGCCGTTCTGGATCTCAAAAAAAAACATTAAGAGTGAAAGAGTAACTGTATGCTCTTTGTTTGGGCTTATAAATAACTACTGAGAGGATTTTCGCACAGCATTAATGGCTCATAATTCAGATATCCAACACCTTACCTTCCTCTGTCCACAAATCGTTGTGTCTCTCCTTCGATCAGACAAACCTGACTGTTTTTAAAAGTTAGCCCCAGTTTTCTTTGAACAGACATGGTCTATCTGAGGGCAATCTACGACACGCCACGAACTGTTTATTGAGAGGCAGTGGTGGGATTCAGCCGGTTCGCACCAGTCTGGGAGAACCGGTTGTTAACCTTCTGAGCAGTCTGGCAAACTGGTTGTTGGAAGAAATAATTAGGGCAGAGAACCGGTTGTTAATTTATTTGAATCCCACCACTGCCAGAGGCAAGGTCAAAATCTTCATTGGACAGGCTTTCTCAGTCAAGTTTCAAGTTTAATTTTATTTATAGGCCGCCCAATCCTGGTGGACTCCGGGCGGCTAACAGCAAGAGGGAGAAAAACAATAGAAGAAAATAAAAATAAAAATAGACAAGTTAAAAACAACACGGATACATTCGTTTCAGCCGGGGCTGGACCTCAACAATCCTCTCTGGTCCCTGCTTGGAGTCTGAACCCTGCCCAGGGTCCTCCAGATCTTCCAGAGCTGATTCATAGGGTCCCTCGCTATCGGAGTCTGTCGGCAGCTCCAATGGCTCCTGCTAGGCCACAACAGTGTAGTATGTGTGTATGGGTGTGCACATGCACACATGTGTATGTGTACACACAAAAACACTCATCTGGATGAAGAGCTATGTTTATAGTTGAATGTAATTTTACTCTCCAAATATATTCACATATACACAAGTTTCCGTAACAGAAAGTACCCCTTGATATAAATCTTTGCAAGAGTGAAGTTTTCCATAACATACACTCCTTTAAAATGCAACTAAGATATGATTGTTTTTTATGTAGAGTGCTCAAATGTGAAGCTGTTTTATGCAAAGTGAATGAAACACAAACTGTGGCTATGAGCAATCCCCGGGCATTACTGACCCTGTGTGCCACAACATGTTTTCTATTGATGGATCATGTCATTTAATTCTAAAAGAAATCCATACCAAATGGATTTGACATTCCTATCTCCAAGGAGTCTACATGTATACCATTTGTTGTCCTACATTACCCAATACAACAACGTGGGATGTTTCCAGATGTAATCGTGCTTGGAGTATCCTAACTTTTGTTACTTTTAATATGGTTGCTCAAACGGTGACTGTATCTGCATCAGACTCATTGCAACATTGAAGGATTACTATTGAATTAAAATAATTAGATTTTTATTTTATTTTTCATAAAATTACAGCTGTGTTTATCTATTTCACTGAGAGGTAATCCTTCATACCCTCATTCTCAATATGCTTAATAGTATTTTCACCTATCAAATAGTATTCTCTATGTAACAGCAGGAGATTTTCCTGAGATTGTGATCCAGGACTTTGGGGTATTTCTATATATTAAACAATAGCAAAACAGCAATCAACTGTAAAAGATGAGTTACCAAAAGACAGAAGGCAAGATGAACAAAAAAAAACCTGTGCCGATAATATTGGGACCTAGGAGGACTGCTTTTGAAACAAAAAAGGTTTTATTGCTGAAAAATGGATTCAAAACACATGTAATATGAGTCCAAGGACATTCCAAGTTACCCCATGAAAATTTAAACTTGATGATTCTAAAACAGAATGAATTTCTATTGCAGTGACACATCATCCTGAAAAGGGAAAAATAGATTAAGAGGCATAGGAACCGTGGTCCACTAGAGGAAAAATGATGATGGACTTCACTATGAAAGTCTGAATTAAATTCCTCTAAATTAATTTTTCTATAGCTTGCTTCAGTGAAACTATACACCTGGGCTTGAAAAATTGTGTACCAATTTTTGGAGGACCGTGATTGGAAAGCATAATGTTCTATCACAACTTCTGCAGCAGACGTGTGGAAGTTTGTGAGACTGAAAAAGCAAGGACATACTATGCTTTGTTTGTAGCAATTTTATGTAAAAAAAATAAATCTCATCGCAACGATAAAAATTTGTACAAACTAAAAAAAAATGCCATTTAAAAAAATAAAAAATAAAAATAAAAGAGAAAAAAGAAAAGAATATAATAAAGAAAAGAAATACATAAAGAAACAAGTTCCTGCTTTGTCAAAACATGTATGAACAATTTTAGGAACATATTGCCTTCTCTTAATATGCAACAAACTATCTGGTCTTCCCTCATTCCATCTGTTATCTATGGACGCATCTTTAAAGCCTCATCCGGGGTGAAATGCTACCGGTTCGGGCCGGTTCGCCGGGGTGAACTGGTAGTCAGCTGTGCGACAATTAGCTGTGCTGCACGATTTATATTCACTAGAAATTGTGCGGCACAGCTGATTGTCAGAAAAGCTGATAGTTGGAACTTTTCTTTTTTTAGCATTTTTTTACTACTGGTTCAAGCAAATTAGTAGTAACAATAATGCTTAAAAAGGGGGAAAAAAGCTCTGACGATCATTCAGCACAGCTGATTGTTGCACAGCTGATTATTGCACAGCTGATCATTGGTCTTTTTTTTTCTTTTTAAAACATTTTTTAACTACCGGTTCGAGTGAACCAACCAAATAAACCAACTTTATATTCTTCCTCTTACTTTTAACAACCTTCATCTTTTGTCCCTTCAAATAATGTCTTAGAACTTGATTTATTTTCTTTTTTTTATTCGACTCTATGTTATATAAATAAATAGGATGAGCATGAAGAGTATTGATCCATAGAGTGGCTGAGGTTCAGATATGACTGAATGGCTGAAGAAGACAATGATTTATGTTTCTTTTAGTTTATATAGTTTTTATCTGTTATGATTACAAACTAGCCAGAGTTACCTTGAAGTAAGATAGGCAGCCTATAAATTTTACAAATAAATAATAAATAAATCAAAGTATCCTTTAATTGTTAGATTTCAGTTCTTTCCAATTCCTTCAAAGCCTCAACTTATCATTTCTTTTTTAAAAGAGAATTCAAAACAAAAGCATTTTCCCATGGCAAAGATTGTTATGATTAATTCCAAAATCTAATTTTAAATCCATCTACATCCTTAGTTCTTCCCCTCCTCGGTGTGTGTGTGAGAGAGAGGGGGGGAGAGAGGGAGGGAGGGAGGGAGGGAGGGAGAGGGAGAGAGAGGGAGAGAGAGAGAGAGAGAGAGAGAGAGAGAGAGAGAGAGAGAGAGAGAGCTTACACTTGTATTTAAAATATATTTTGCTAAGGATTGAATGAAACTCACCCAATATTTTTTTTTTACTTATTGATCCAAAGATTCCTTAATGGATGAAAATCAGTTGTTAATCATTTTTTGGAAATAACTAGGAAAAGAAGTATGCAAACTCAGTGTCATGGTTTGAACAAAATGGCCATTTTCTTGTCTCTTGTCTAAACTTGAAGTCTCCTCATATCTGGAGCACTTGTGGTGATCTTAGGCTCTCTCTTTATCTGGAGAGGACTTACAAAGACAAGTCTACTTGACACCAAAATCCTGCCAATACAGAATTTCATCTTTATTAAAGTTGCTACACTGGTTGTCATTTCAACTTGCTTTTCAAGTGGTAAATAAATTAGCACAGGAGACATCAAGCAATGCTTTGGCAGAATTAAACCTGCCCTTCCAGTCTAGTCACTGAGGGAGGACCTGGGAAATTTCCCTTCCTTAGTAAGATCTTCAGGAGATGCAGTGGAATTATTTACATCTTTGTAACAATTCCCACCTAATGGAATATTCTTCCCCATAAATACATACAGTCTCTGCCAAGCTTCAGTTCTATAAACAGTACTGTTAAAGCTATTTTATTTCAATGTGATTTTTGCCATTAGAGGGTGACTATTTTGGGAATTACCGTATATCAGTAATTACCTTTACCTTTGCTTTTTGCCATTACTTTCGACTTTTTTAAACATTGTTCTGACGGATTTTGTTATTTTGGTGGTGTTTTTTTTCTTTTTCCCGATGTTATATACTACCCGGAGTACTTTAGGACTGGGGAGATTATACGCATTGTAAAGTAATATGTAAAAATATAACCCAAAACAAATGTGTTCTAATCTAGGCTTTATTGATAACAGCAATTGAATTCAAATAATTGAATTCAAACTCCAGCTATTAGGTCTACACTTAATTTGATGCAATGTTCTTCGTTTAGAGCCATACTGTAGTATTGCAATGGTTAGAATGCAGTATTGCAGGCTTTTAACTTTAAGTTTAATAAGATTTGAATGCCGCCCACTCCCTAGGGACTCTGGGCGGCTCACAGCAAAAGTAAAAACATTTAAAAATTTAAAAAATACAATTATTAAAATTAATACATCATCCATTCAATCAAGTGGGGCTGAATATTAATCAACAGGCTAACTCTTCCCATAGCCAGGAGGTCAATCCTGACCATCTCAAGGTTGACTCAGCCTTCCATCCTTCTGAAGTCAGTAAAATGGGGACCCAGATTGTTGGGGGAAATATGCTGACTCTGTAAACCATTTGGAGAGTGCTGTGAAGCAGTATGAAGCGGTATATAAGTCTAAGTCCTCTTGCTGTTGCTATTAGTTTGCATTAGAGTGATAAACACACAACTTATGTGGATGAGGTCTTAAGTTTAAGTTGAATGAATTTATATGCCGCCCAATCCCGAAGGACTCCGGGCGGTTTACAATAGCAATAGCAATAGCAGTAGACTTATATACCGCTTCATAGGCCTTTCAGGCCTCTCTAAGCGGTTTTACAGAGAGTCAGCATATTGCCCCCAACAATCTGGGTCCTCATTTTACCCACCTCGGAAGGATGGAAGGCTGAGTCAACCCTGAGCCGGTGAGATTTGAACCGCTGACCTGCTGATCTAGCAGTAGCCTGCAGTGCTGCATTTAACCACTGCGCCACATACATCTTTAAAAATATAAAAGATTAAAAATAGAAAAGAGAAGCAGGTTAAAAAAGACACATCATGCACTCAATCTAGATGGGGCTGGACCTCATTCATGAGGTCAACAGCCCCAGGCCTGCCGGAATAGCCAGGTCTTAGTAGCCTTTCGGAAGGCCGAGAGAGTGGGAAGGGTCTGGATCTCTGGGGGTAGATCGTTCCATAGGGCCGGGGCAGCTACAGAGAAGGCCCTCCCCCGAGGAGCCGCCAGACGACATTGTCTGGTCGACGGCACCTGGAGAAGGCCCATCCTGTGTGATCTTATCGGCCGCTGGGAGGTATGTGGCAGAAGACGGTCTCGTAGATATCCGGGTCCTAGGCCATGTAGCCTATTCAAACTCTCTCGCCTATTCATAGAAGAGGCTGAAAGAGTACGTAGTGTCATTGCTTATCACCAAGTGTCATTAGCATAGAGAAAAAGCGATAGTAGAGTTGAGTAAATAACTAGCAAGAAATTTGGTAATTTAATACCACAATTATTTCTAATGATAAGCCATAAAACTTTTACATTTAACCATTTATCTCAGCTCTAGGAGAATTGACTCCCCTTGGCTAATCAAAAAAAAATTGGTAATTTAATACCACAATTATTTCTAATGATAAACCATAAAACATTTACATTGAATCGTCTATCTCAGCTCTAGGAGAGTTGATTCCCCTTGGCTAATCAAACCTTTTATTGTTTGCAAACATTGAGAATGATAGCTCTTTTCTCCAAAGCATTTACCAGCTAATGTAGCTGTGTAAATATTTAGAATAGCACATTGGGATGTAGTTGGATTATTCTTATTTACATAAATAAATGTAAATATTTACAGCATGTTTTTCCCCCAGAATATTTATGCTGAAATTTAGCACAACTACAGAACCATAAAAGAGTGCAATGGAGATTGAGGAGCAAGGAGAAGATGAAGAAGAAAAAGCTATTCTACAGTGAATATATGTTAGCATCCAATGCAAATAAGACTCTATAAAATGCTTCTTCTGACAGTACCTAACATGTTTCCAAACAAAATGAAAAGATAAACATCTCTTTGATATAAACTGTAAAGAAAACATCCACTGTTATGAAATTATGTGACAATCTTTAAGAAAGGGAAAGGGAGAAATGGATATTATAAAATTAATTTTCTTGTAGCTGTCCAACTAATCCATGATGCAAAATTTATCTCTTGCCTTTCAGGCCTTCTTAAAATTTCTGGTAAGCCCAAATAATAACAACAATAGCAGGAACAACAACAACAACAACTGCAACATATTAAACTTGTATGCTGCCTGGCTATATTAAAAGCTATCAATTACAATGCTCAATGTCTCAGGGAGGGAGGGAAGATGGGAAGGAAGGAAGGAAGGAAGGAAGGAAGGAAGGAAGGAAGGAAGGAAGGAAGGAAGGAAGGAATCACTGTTTATATAGCTGTCCATCTCACAAACATGATTCTGAGTGGTGTACCATATAACACAAGCCATAATGAAGACAACATTAAAAAGCATAGTTTTTTTTTTTAAAAAAAAATCAATATTACACAGAGAGTATAAGAAGGCACATTTGATCTTATAGTCAATGTAGCCATTTCACTAATTCACAAGTTGCTTGAGATTCCCCCAAGCTTGTTCACCTAGCCATGTTTTGAGGGATTTCCAGAAGGTTACCAAAGATGGAGCCAAACCTGCTTCAGAAGCTTCTTGGGTGAGAAGCAAAATGTCTTCAAGCAGAAACAAAGAAAGTCTAGTTGCCTTTTGAAAAAGGACCCTTGGGACAATCATGAACCTGGATGACTGAGGATCTCCATAGATACTCAGCCAGCTATGGATATTTACTGGTTAACTGTTCTAACCCTCTCCTCCATCCAGTAACGAATGCCGAGACAAGCTTAACTGGAATGTCCTTTAATAGCAAGATACCAAAACCTCGGTGGCTGAAAGCCAAGCAGAACAAACAGATAAGGACCTTGGCGGCAACTCAGACAAACTCAGGCAGCAATAAGCACAGATAAGGCTTGGCAGCAATCCAGCCTTCCAAGCTCACAGTAATGTCCTCCGACATTCAATCCTGCGTTGACTTCTGCAAAGAGGACCGTGTGAACAAGTAGCTTTTTATAGTCTGGAGAGGAGCCTAATGACCACCAGCTGAGTGCAATCACCTCCTGTAATTGCATAATTGTTCCTGACGCCTAGTAGCTCTTCGATGGCGTGCATCCAGGAACAACTCACTACTGTCATCTGGCTCACTCTCCCTTGTCTCCTCCCCACTGGTCCAAGACTGAGGCGCCACCTGGTGGCTAACCAGTCTCTCTGTGCCCTGCTCGGTGTCGGAACCCTGTTCAGGGTCCTCCACATCCTCCAGAGCTGACTCATAGCGCCCCTCACTGTTGGAGTCTGGTGGCAACTCCAACGGCTCCTGCTGGGCCACAACAGTTAACATAGGGCCAGTCTTTTCTAGCTTATCCCAGAATTCTTGTAGAGAAATATCGTGTATACGTACACTGTGTATTCCTCCTCTAAGCTCCTAAGCAGAATGGGGGGGGGGAGGGAGGATAAAAATATTTAAATTAAATAAATAAACTTAACCACAGAACCACAAGGAAACATTCTGAGAGCTTTAAGTTCCAAGATTTTCTTAAGGCAAAAACCTACATCAAATTGAGTTGTTTGCTATCTAGAGTAAAAAAAACAAACCACATGACTCCAGAAGTCAACTGACAGTTTGGAATAGATGGATCTGTTTTCTCTGCTCTGTTTTTCACATTTTTTAAGATAAATTCTGTTTTTAATGAACGCTGTTAAGAATACTCCACTGTACTGGTTTGCTAAATTACACCTACGTTACAATTATGCATACTGCATTTTGTATGAATGCCGTACTATAATTAGTATTTATATGAGTCTTGAGCCATACAGAAACCTAATTTACACACGCTCCTTATATATATATTTGTAGTACCCTAAGAGGAAGAAATAAAATTCATACTGATCTTGATAAATTAGAAAAAATGGGCCAAAACTAGAGGCAAGTACAAAGTTACTTATTTAGGAAACAGAGATGAGATGCAGAAGTAGAGGATGGGGAATACCCAATATGTTATGTATGAAAATGATGTTGGCATTATTGTTGTTCACAGAGTGAATATGAGTCAGCAGAGTGATATGGCTTGAAAATGCAAAAAACACCGTGTTAAACTGCATCAAGGGGGAAATTGTTCCCATCAAAGTACATAGCTTCCATTCTGCTTGGCATTAGTCAGATCCTACACATGCAGAAGGATTCAAACAAATGAGATTTAGGTTCAGAGAAGGACAGGAAGAATGTTGAGAAAACTGAAAACTGAATTGCAAAAAGAGGTAGAAAGGAGGCAAGAAAACTGACAATGGATATCTTCAACTATTTAAGGCCCTGTCAGAAGGCCAAGATCTGATAGTCTACTGCTATTATGCCCGAAAGATCTGATTTCTATTATGCCCAAATTCTGGAGACAGAATAATAGATAAAACCTACAGGAAAACAGCAGTACATCTTCCCCTCCACCCAGCTGCAAAATGGACTCCTTTATTATATTTTTTTTATAATACCAACGTGGGAGAGTTGAGTTGAGTTGAGTTTATTATATTTCTATGCCGCCCTATTCCCCGGAGGGGACTCAGGGCGGCTCACAACCAAGTCAGGGTGTGTGTGTGTACAAATAAGAAAAAAAGAACACGAACCACAATTTAAACCACAATACCACAATTTAAAACACTCAACAACCATACCATTCGAGGGGGGACAAAAACTCATTAGCCCCAGGCCTGTTGGAACAGCCAGGTTTTAAGGGCTTTGCGGAAGGCCTGGAGGGTGGTGAGGGTCCGAATCTCCACGGGGAGCTCGTTCCAAAGGGCGAGTCCAACTATTCAGGAATCTTGTGCTACATCTCCCAGACCATGCATACAAACCGCGAGACAACAAACACACATATGTAATGGCAGTTCATCCCTGGGGCCATTGCCAAGGAGGTGGTAGGCTTCTTATAAAAAGATCTGAAATTGAATTTTTGTGGAGGGGTGAATTTGGATTTCTATGCTGAACAGATGATTGGATGCTAAGATCAAATGCCACCTAATTCTACATTCAGAGTTTTTTTAACTTTTAAAAAAGAGAATATATGTTGCTTATGTTACTTGTCTATGTGCTTCTCATTTCCTATCTTTTTCCCCGCACAAAGTTGTCATTTCTTTAAATAATTTCCTGCAATTCCTACTTTCCCCAAATGTAACCAATTCTCAAATGTAACAAATCCAATCTGTGTCCTAAAAACGCATTTTCTTTGCAAAGATGCTCATATGTTCAAATAATTACATTTATTACTACTGTCCCATTATATGCATATTCAGTTAGAATATAGACACCAACAAAACCCTGTAAGGGTTCAAAACAGTATGGAAGCTTGCAGGAAATGTATTCTGACTCATTAATTCTCCATATCATGCAAGTGATGATCATAATAAGCAAAGCAGACTTTGGTTGATATGGACCTTGGCCATGGGTGGTATTCACTTATCTTCCTGTTGTGGCCCAGCAGGAGCCATTGGAGATGCCACCAGACTCTGACAGCAGGAAAAGTGCTTAAACAATAACAAGCTTATAGCCCCAGAAGAAAGAGCCACAGTTGCATAATCTCAAAATGTATATGCTTGTGTGCATATATATGAGCATGGATATACAGTCTCTGTGTGTGTGTATGTGGGGGATCTTAGAAGCATCAGCAGAGAGAGAGAATGGTTTGAAACCGATATTAAATTAATTATCCAATTATAAATAATAACTGCTTAATAGTTTAGATTTTAATTTGTTCTGGAAGAATTAGCTAATAAAGTCAGCTTTGCCTTTTGCTCAGTCCCAAATCCCCGATCAAACCAGTTCAGAGTGATGATGTTGTGGCTCCATGTGGCGAAAGGGGGATTCTTACAAAGTGATCAGAATCCAATTAAAACTGCCATGAGATTTTTGCACACTTTCTGCTTCCAGTTGCTATTTCTGCAAGAACAAAATGTTGGTTTTTATTTTATTTTTGTCAAATGATACTTTAAAAAAAAAAAAACTTCAAAGGAGAGGAGAGAAAGGGGGGGAAAAGCAAAGTCATTGGCAGGTCAGCCTTCTAATTGTGGAAAATTATTCATTGGGGCACTCCAATCACTCTCCTTTGGGGAAGGAATATTGAATATTATATTCCTGCAAAGCTACCTTGTTCTATCCATAAAGAAAACGTTATGAAGTATGAAGTTTTTTGGGTGGGGGCAGTGGTGGGTTTCAAATTTTTTAGAACCTATTTTGTGGGCGTGGCTTGGCAGTCATGTGACCTGGCAGGTATGGCCAAGAGCCGAGGTGGCGCAGTGGTTAGGGTGCAGTACTGCAGGCCACTTCAGCTGACTGTTATCTGCAATTCAGCGGTTCTAATCTCACCGGCTCAAGGTTGACTCAGCCTTCCATCCTTCCGAGGTGGGTGAAATGAGGACCCAGACTGTGGGGGTGATATGCTGTCTCTGTAAACTGCTTAGAGAGGGCTGAAAGCCCTATGAAGTGGTATATAAGTCTAACTGCTATTGCTAACTGCTAACTTGACATCACTCATGCACACTCAGTTACATGACCACCACCCCCCAAGCCATGTGAAAAAAATTTTGGGACTCCTATGAAGGGGGGGAGAGGGGGAAACCTCACAAAAATAGACAACTGGAGGATTAAGGGCCGAAATATTATGTTGCTGCGATCACCAACCTTACTACTACCACTGCTTCTTAAAATAACAGTGCCCCAAACCGTAGCCCCATAACAAGCTCATCGCCGGAAGCCAACGACACAGCCCTCATTGAGAAGGCGTAGCAAAATGTTGTTACTCCACAGTATGCTTTCCGAAAGTAAAGAATGGAAAAGGACTTGCCATGACGTATAACATGTAGATCACAATTCGATTCTAAAGCTTATCTGTTAAATAAAATGTACGGAGAAAACTTAACCGTTGCCTGAGATAATTCATTGATTTGTGAGCTGACTAAACCTTTTT
This sequence comes from Thamnophis sirtalis, assembly GCF_051295495.1. NCBI lineage: Eukaryota > Metazoa > Chordata > Lepidosauria > Squamata > Natricidae > Thamnophis > Thamnophis sirtalis. The sequence goes on from NW_028261387.1 coordinate 3,494,795, forward strand.
ATTTTGCTTGGCCAAGCGATGACCAAACAATGAATTCCTACATCTTAAAAAAAAGAAGAATTTATTTCAGTAGGCTAGGCTGTTGCACACCGTATAGGTGAGCCATCACAGGGTTTGTCCCTGTGTGCATTTGACGCTTAATGTATGTTTGCTTGACAGACTTATCATTTCGAAGCTGAGAGCACTTTCCCGTGGAATCTGCAAAAGCATTTTAAAGTTGGCAGCTGGGCCAGCAAGTCAGACTGATGGATGACACTGGGGGCGATAATAAAAGAGTTTGAGTCATGCAGGGAAGAGCACACCTGATTGAGGCTATTGTGTGGCTGTCACCCTAACAAGCACACAGATTCAATGACTAGATAGAGTTAATGTCATCTTCAGCCAGAACTCTCCCTTGCAATATAACCAATGGTAATATTTTTGTCATTGCCTTCCCGAAATCTGGCTGTCTCAAACTACTTATATTTCAGTAAGCTTGAAAAGAACAATTTCCTTGTTTCATTTACACACACCGTACATTTCGAACAACTGCAAAGAAAATAAAATGAAAACAAAAACATTTAAGCACAGGGCAACTTAGAGCAGCAATCTTTTTATAGACAGACAGGTCCTTTGTAAACGGATTTGTAAACCGCTTAGAGAGGGCTGAAAGCCCTACGAAGCGGTATATAAGTCTAACTGCTATTGCTAACTGCTATAAACCACACCTGTATTTTTTTTTGGCCAAGAAATCCACATGGATAAAAATTATCAAATAATTCACAATGTGTCTTTCAAAGTGCTAATGGCATTTATGACATACGGTAGCTAGATTAAAGCCTTCGGAATGCTTAGTTGATGATGTTGCTATGCAGGAAAAGAAAATCTAAAGCTGTCAGGACAGAAATGCAGGAGGAATGTGGAACATAAGAAGCACAAACACAGGGAAGTTCAATATACCGAAAGATGAAACAAATTGACTACAGATTTACATCTTAGGTATTAGTGAATTGAGATGTACTGAAATTGGACACTTTGAATATCATCCCAAAGAAAAAATCCAGTCAATTTCTGTGATATGATCTTGAATATATACCTACCATTCAAGAACATCAGAAATTGCTTTGAAGTCCTGAACTTCATTGATTGAGAACCAGAGGAATTGTGAATGAAAAGAGCCGAGGTGGTGCAGTGGTTAGAGTGCAGTACTGCAGGCCACTTCAGCTGACTGTTATCTGCAGTTCAGCGGTTCAAATCTCACCGGCTCAAGGTCGACTCAGCCTTCCATCCTTCCGAGGTGGGTGAAATGAGGACCCAGACTGTGGGGGCGATATGCTGACTCTGTAAACCGCTTAGAGAGGGCTGAAAGCCCTATGAAGCAGTATATAAGTCTAATAAATAAATAAAAGCAATTTTGTATTTTTTTGTCATGATTTGTCTTATTTTTTGTTTTGTTTCTATGTTATATATGCCTTCTGAAATTTATTTATATCTTATACTGATTCACAAGGCTCACAAATATGCACACACACACACACAAGTGCAGAGTGTGCTCATTTTTTTTAAATCCTCAGAAAAACACAAAAGTGTTATAAAATAAGTTGCAAAGTTTTAAGGCTACATGAATTCACTATTAGCTCATGCCTGGATTTCCACATTAGGCGAATCATGGTATAATCTACGTTTCTTTGTAAATCAAATATGTTATTTCCAAGATGAAAACAGAAAATCTATCAATGGCTTTGATGCTGTTTAGGGTGAAATAGAGCTAGCCTCTTATTCATCAGTACCACAATAGGATAAATAAAAACAAATTGACAATTGCTTGCTCTTGTAAAAATAATATAAACATCACAAAATTGATAATGTTAACCAGAATTCACAGACTTGATTAAGCAACAATAAGCAAAATTGCACTATCCAACTACTGTTTTTGTAAGCAAAATTATATTTAGGAATCTCAGTCTTTCCAAGAAAATATATTAAGCATTTTTGAATTATTATGCATTTAATCATTAATATAATCAATAGATTAGCTGTGGTTTGAGATGTGGTTTGATGCATTTAATCAGTACTATAACCAATAGATTAGCTGTGGTTTATTAATAATTTCTCATTATTAATAGAACTATGTAACTGTGTAAGCTAATCCATTTTTCTAGTTTGCATAACATCCCGAACAATAAACTAATTACATAGGCTGCTTTGTATAACATTGCTGAATATAATGGCTAAAATGAAGCCCATTTGGAATGGTTAAAATGTCCTTACCCCTGATCTGCAACTAGTTGGATTAACAACAAATATGAATTACAGTTAATCTATTAAATATAAACACAGAATTAGATGGTGACTGCCAAAGATAAGAAAGCATTTAAGAAGCCAGAGAAGATTACTGCTTTTATAAAGTAGTTCAATTAGTTTATCAATACCGGCTCTTATTACAAAGATCTAATCCAGTACATTTTAGGAACAACAGCATTGAGATAATGTAGTGTGGGTGAAAAGGAAGGGTGAAGGGTACATGTTAAATAAACTTCACTCTTTGTATTCTACTAATATTTATTCCCTGAATACAGTAATTATCATCACTGTAAAAGCAATGCTGCTGATTTCTCCCTTTTCTTCTTCCATCTCCTCATCTTGTGCTATTATGCTTAGTCCTTGTATCATTCATTCATTCATTCATTCATTCATTCCACTCCTTTATTATTTTTGTAAATAATTCAAGATGGCAAACCGTTGTGGCCCAGCATGAGCCGTTGGAGCTGCCACCAGACTCCGACAGCGAGGGGCCCTATGAGTCGGCCCTGGAGGATGTGGAGGACCCTGGACAGGGTTCCGAGTCTGAGCAGGGCGCAGAGAGGCTGGTTGGCCACCAGGAGGTGCCTGAGCCTTGGACCAGTGGGGAGGAGACAAGGGAGAGTGATCTGGAGGCCAGTAGTGAGTTGTTCCTGGATGCATGACATCGAAGAGCTAATAGATGTCAGGAACAGTTGCGCAGTTATAGGAGGTAATTGCACTCAGCTGGTGGTCATTAGGCTCCTCTCCAGACTATAAAAAGGACTGCTTGTGCATACGCCCCTTTTGCAGAAGTCAACGCAGGAACTAATGTCAGAGAACTTTGTACGAGCTTGGCAGGCTGGATTGCTGCCAAGCCTTATCAGTGTTTATTGCTGCCCAAGCTTGTTTGTGCCGGTTTGCTGCCAAGGACCTGTCTGTCTGTTAATTAAATGCCGTAACTTATCTGTGGCTTGGAGTGTGCTTTGGTGTGGAACGAGGGGGGTCAGAACACAAACTTACCCAATGCTCTTTCCACATACTATTTTCCTCACAATAACCACCCCCTGAGATGAGTTGGGTTGGGAGAACATGACTGAAAAGCAAAAACTCTCGTGCCCAAGAACAGTTGAAAACTCTCCGTTTCCTGGTTTCTAGCCACTAGCTCAAACTCTTTCTAAGATTTCTAAGATAAGTTAGTTTAAATGAGAACAACGAAGAATCATCAATGTGATTATATACAGTCTGTGTTGATTTGTTTAATCTGCATCAAAAAGCAAATGGGAATGTCAAGTTGACCTCCCATGTTCCAGCTGACACCAGCAGTAATTACAGTCCATTTTCCTTTTTTTAGCAGATAGTTCAAAGACAGGTATCTGGGAACAGGATTTAAACAAGTAAGACTGTAGACCCAGTCATAAGAAGGGCTATAAGTTCAGGTGTTACATTAGGTTAATGCTTTTGCAGACATTGCATCATATGGAAGCAACGATTTATGCTGCTAGATTGAGCAAACCTGTCTCTGGATGTTTCTGGACCTTTAGCTGACCTTAGTCCTTTCAACCCAGACAAAAACACGAAGCACGACTGCAGAAACAATGAAATTAACTATCTTGAAATGCTCCTGAAGAAACATTCTATTAGTGTGACTGCCTTTGCAACCAAAGATACACCACAGATTTCAATCAGGCCTTTCCCTTTATACTTATAAATAGTCAGAAAAGTACTTTACTGCCTAAGGAGATTCGTGAAATTGCTACAGTGAAATGTTAAATTAAATTCTTGTTTAACTAGATCACGCACAACTGAGAGCTGTCTCTAAATTAAAGTGCTTTAGAGGAGGACCGTACATTGTTTTAGGGCTCCAAAACCACTCTGGTCTTGAGTAATGCACTGAGGCCATCCTGAAAAAGGCAAATGGAGACAAGATAAAGGAAGTGCTAGGACGAGGATGAAAACAAACGGCCTTCTCCAGTGGTGGGTTTCAAAAATTGTTCAAACCTACTCTGTGGGTGTGGCCTCCTTTGTGGGAGTGGCTTGCCGCCCATGTGACTGGATGGGAGTGGCTTGCCACCCATGTGACCGGATATGAAGATGCCGACGACACTTGTCAGAACCACCTTAAATCACCTCTCACACAGCACTGGCATGCATAAGAATAGGATGTAAACTTGTTTTTTAAAAGGCATCTTTGGTTTGCGTTAAAACAACTTCAACACACGCAATGTTCCGATTGCACCACAAACGCAGCAGTCATCCTTACCTTTCACAGAGGCCCTGAGTTTTATAAATATGAGCATGATAGTGTAGAATAATCATATCCAAGGACCAGTGGTGGGTTTCAAAAAATTTTGGGACCTCTTCTGTAGGTGTGGCCTGCTTTCCGGATCCACTGGTGGAACCTCTTCTAACCGGTTCGGTAGATTTGACGAACCGGTTCTACCGAATAGGTGCAAACTGGTAGGAACCCACCTCTGGCCTTCTCCCATTCCATATTTTATAAAGCAAGATGCATATCCTCTAGGCAACTGAACTGATTGAAAGTTGCAGTTCAATAGGAAGTTCTGAGAGCTGCTCCCAAGGCTTTGAAGATGCCTCAGGTTATGCTTTCCCATTCTTAGAGCTATCAAAGGGAAGCAGATGAAGCCCAAGCTGTTCAAGTTGACTCCACAGTAGCTGGTGGGACCCCCGGTGTTGATTTTCTCTTAAGGCTGTGCAGTTCCAACGAAGCTTTGGCCAAATTGCCTTCCTGGTGGCCGATTTCTACATCAAAGCAGGGAAGAAATCGAGTTGGGTGACCATACAATTTTGCAGGCTCCTCTCTCACCCAACCCCAGGAAACAAATTCAGGGATTTTACTTCTATATATGGAAAATTCTAATAGGATAGGCCTTCTGATAGACCAACGATAGCCAAATTCTGTCATTTCATCAAACTCTTCTGAAATATGGCAAAAGTTTGCTTTGGACTTCCTCCATTTTCTCCGCTCTCAGCTCTTATACTTTTAACTTTGCTTTCAGTAGTGCTAATGGAACATTATTTCTCTGCAACATAACTGAACATTTAACTCATCTCTCTCTATGCTCTATTATCTGACAATCCATTATGCACACTTGCCAAAATGTTTATGGCTTTTAAGAAGAAGTCAAATCTACGTTCTCTCTGCCTTGAAGGTATTGATATGAAACTTAAAATGATTTCCTGTAAAGGCTCTGCCATACACACAGACTTCCCATGATGCCAAAAATAAAAGAGTGAAGGAATTTTGATGCATCCCCATTACAGCCTATGGATAAATCTTCTCCTCCGATTTAATCTCCAATCTTGAGGCAGCTTGACTTAAATCCATTTACCCTTAAATCCTGCATTGCAGACTCAGATTTAATTATGGGCTCTTGTCAATCTCAAATCTCCCATCTAAATCTAAAACAGGTCTGATTTGCATAGGATTCCTCTCTGTCTCTTTTATTGCCAGGAATACCATTGTAGCAAGAAGTATCTAAATCTAGGAATTTATCATCTTTACTATTTTCTTCAAAAGGAAATCACTATTGATTTTGAAAGGATGTTCAAACATATAACAACAAGTAAACATGGACTTGGATGGTCTTTTCCTATTATCTATTTCAGCATTTTTGTTAATGTTCCAGTGGATGTTTTGCCTCTCAGGTTTAGCAGAGAGGGTGGGCAGTCTTTAAAGCACATAACTGATGCCCTAAAACAGTGTTTCTCAACCTTGGCAACTTGAAGATGTCCAGACTTCAACTCCCAGAATTCCCCAGCCAGCATTCGCTGGCTGGGGAATTCTGGGAGTTGAAGTCCAGACATCTTCAAGTTGCCAAGGTTGAGAAACACTGCCCTAAAATGTTATATCTTAGCTACTGAATAAGCAGAGAAGTCAACTTGATGGGGAATTTAGGGAATCCTTTGGAATTCTTAAGTCCCTTTAATCAAAACAATAAAAGAAATGGAATTTGGAAATTTAGGTCCACTGATTATGAGATACCTATGAAAAAACCATGGGAGAGGTAAAATTGGTAAATCAGCCTTCTGCTTCATTTCAGTTTAATAAACCATATGGTCGAATTACATTTTATTCTTTGCTGTTTCTAACTTTGTATTCCAGTTTGTGGTCATAAGCAGCACATCTTTTTGATATGTTGGGTGGATGTCAAATTGAACTTGATGGTAAAACTCATCAACTTCCTTCTCTTCTGCATCAATGGTTGGCACATAAACAAGATTCAAGATTTCATGAATTTGTATGCCACCCAATCCCGGGCGGCTTACATAAAAACAATTTAAAAATACTAAAAAATTTAAAATACAAAGACAAAGCAAGTTAAAAGAACACAACATGCACTCAATCTTAGTGGGGCTGGAACTCAATCAAGGATCAACAGCCCCAGGCCTGCCGGAATAGCCAGGTCTTAACAGACTTTTGGAAGGCCGAGAGAGTGGGGAGGGTCCGGATCTCAGGGGGTAGATCGTTCCATAGGGCCGGGGCAGCTACAGAGAAGGCTCTCCCCCGAGGGGCCGCTAGATGACATTGTGTAGTCGACGGCACCCGGAGAAGGCCCATCCTGTGAGATCTTATCGGACGCTGAGAGGTATGTGGCAGGAGGCGTCACGGAGATATCCAGGTCCTCTGTTTAATATTATTTGGTCATCAATGACATTGTAACCAAATGCTATTCTTGCTGTAATCTTCCTGACGATAAACACAATACCATTCCTTCTTTGTTTTCCATATCCTGAGTATCAAACAATGTGCTCTTCTAACTGCAGGTATCTAAACCCAGTCCATCTGAATTTACTAATACCTAGAATATCAATTTGTAATTTCACCTTCCACTTTCTTGAACTTTTCTTCCTTACGTTGAATGTTCCTAGTGTAATTCTGTCTTTGTAGCTTCAGACCCACCCCCCACCCACCCCCATACAGCAACACCACTAGATGTCCTGACTGGTTTAATCTAACCATATCATAAATAACTTTAGTACTCTGAAAGACTCTCAGCTCTTCTTTAGTAGCCTGTTGAGCACCATCTGAGCTAAGGGGCCCATCATCCGGCACTACATTGTCAATTATTTTATATTTTATATCCATGTGGTTTTCTTGATTTACTTCTACCTCCGCTTGCACAGTGTGAACTGATGTCAGTAAAGTGATCTTCTCCCTCTGGCATCTTCATATGTCCGTGCTGCCTAATTTAAGTGTCTGCTTTCTTTAAGTGGGATACCTCCATGCCTTGGGTGACCCTGCTTAGAATACATACTCTTAGCACACACTTCTGGTGTTCTTCACTCATCCCTCCCGGGAACAATCTCTGCCGCAGTGTTGGCAGCCCAGCAGGATATGGGGGTATTGCATAGAGATGAGACATTTTTTTTCTTCACTCACATTTCTTCATTCAACTATATTATTCCCTTCGTTGCATTAACATTCTCAATGGCAAACCTAGTTCGGAGGGTAGCATGTGATCCTTGTGCCTCAGGGTAAGGTACCTAGGTGGTAGAAGCTCAAAAGATATAGAAGGTCTGAAGGTTGACATTTGAATGATGGATATTCATTTGCAAAAAAAAAAATAGTGGAGGAGTTTACTTTCTAAAGTCTGTGAGGAAAATAGTTCAGTATTTCTTTTGTTGCAGTATAGAGTACATAGCCCTGTACTTGAGAGACCGCCTGCTGCCAATTACCTCCAATGGACCGATTAGATCCCACAGATTAGGCCTCCTCCGAATTCCATCCACTGGCCAATGCCGACTGGTGACCACCCGGAGGAGGGCCTTCTCTGTGGCTGCTCCGGCCCTCTGGAACAAGCTTCCCGTGGAGATTCGGACCCTCACCACCCTCCAGGCTTTCTGCAAAGCCCTTAAAACCTGGCTGTTCTGACAGGCCTGTGGCCTAACCCTCATCGGCCTAATGTGTCAATGGGGTACTAAATTCAAGTACCAACGGGGTACCAATTTTTGACTTGGGACCACAAGTGAGCCCAACTTTTCTGGTGCTCGGCAAGACTTCTTAAGTCCATTTTGACCCATTTCATGAGCTTTCTTGCCACCGTTGTTAAGTAAATCCCTGCAGTTGTCAAGTTAGAAACACAATTGTTAAGTGAATCAGGCTTCCCCTCCATGGGCTTTGCTTCTCAGAAGGCCACAAAAGGTGATCACATGGCCCCAGGACACTGCAACCATCATAAATATGAGTCAGTTGCAGAGGTGGGTTCCTACCAGTTTGCACCTATTCGGTAGAACCGGTTCGTCAAATCTACCGAACCGGTTAGAAGAGGTTCCACCAGTGGACCCGGAAAGCAGGCCACACCTACAGAAGAGCTTCCAACATTTTTGGAAACCCACCACTGGTCCTTGGATATGATTATTCTACACTATCATGCTCATATTTATAAAACTCAGTGCCTCTGTGAAAGGTAAGGATGACTACTGCGTTTGTGGTGCAGTCAGAACATTGCGTGTGTTGAAGTTGTTTCAACGCAAACCAAAGATGCCTTTTAAAAAACAAGTTGACATCCTATTCTTATGCATGCCAGTGCTGTGTGTGAGGGAATTTAAGGTGGTTCTGACAAGTGTTGTCGGCATCTTCATATCCGGTCACATGGGCAGCAAGCCACTCCCATCCGGTCACATGGGTGGCAAGCCACTCCCACAAAGGAGGCCACGCCCACGGAGTAGGTTCAAACAATTTTTGAAACCCACCGCTGGTCAGTTGCCAATCGTCTGAATTTTGATGCTGAAAAGGTTATAAATGTGGGAAATGGTCATAAGTCACGTTTTTCAATGCCATTGTAACTTTGAACAGTCCACTGAACGAACAGACTCAACTCCCAGATATAAGAGACACAGAATGCAATGCTGTTTCAATAAAACAGATCAGGTTTCTCAGGCAGATGGATTTGGTCTTCCAACCCTCTGTATGAACATAATCTCAGGGGTTGTTAGTTAAGCTGGGACTTCTCCATATGTCTTTGTCTAAATAGATTTATATGTCAGAAAATAAGAAGACATCTTCTCCCTGCTGCACAATTAAATAAATAAGCCAGCATTAAATATCAATTTTCTTTTACACTTTCATTCTGTAAATGCACTTATAGTCCATTACAGCAGGAAAGATAAAATCCGTGTAGACATAACAACAATGTAACTTGTGCAAATTCAATTTAGAAAAGCACTTAAATTTTACTTTAAAATATTTGAATGTTTCAGGGCCAGGATTTTAATAAGCGGAATTCATTTTTTAAAGAAAGGAAAGTTCTATGGATTCCCAACACTATTTCTCAATTCATATATACACTGGGTCTACAATTCCCTTTATGTAACAAGGAAATGGTCATGGAATAACACCACACAAATCACTCTGGCTATAAATCCTACACCAGGGAGTAGATCTGTTCTTGGCTCAAAGGCCAAATTTGGGTTTTGTGTATCAGGTGGAACCCCAAGTTCATTAAGTGTTTATGAATTGATTTATTTCTTGTTCCTCTTTATTTTATTATTTTATCATTAACTTTGCAACTTATTTTATCATTTAGATTGCTTTTATCTTTACGTTAAAGTTGATTGTCACATTTTTTTATATTTATGATTATAGGCTGCAGCTATAGCAATTTATGTTATGGCCATACATAGCGGGTATTATATCATCGAGGCTTTCCTCCTCTCCGTCCACCACCTGGGAAAAAGAAAATTATTTATTGCATCTGGTGGCTTACAGCTTTCATTTATTATTATTATTCCTGATGTTATCCTCAAAGGGGAGGAAAAAGGTGAAATGTGTGGAATATTAGGGTAGAGGAGCTGTTACACAGAATCTCAATCTCACTGCCTTTCTCATTCACTGTTTTTTTCCCTTTCCTCTACAGTCAGATTCAGTCCACTTTCAAACCCAATCTTTCTTTTGTTGGGTTTACATAATTTCTTTGCATAATTTCTTCCCAACCTTCTCTGTTGGGTTAGAAAGAAAGAAAAAATGGGAAAAGGTCAGAAAAATATTGGCCTCGCAGCCTCTAGTGCTGTCAACACACAACTACATATCCACCCAAGGACCTTGAAATTACAGTTGTCATTTAACATATAGTGCAGGTTATCACATTATAATAGAGTTTGCAGAAAATACTTCAATTAAGCCTGCCTTTGGGTTCAAAAATACATGCTATAAGGAGATAGGCTGGGTCGCAACACTATTTGGAAGAGAGAGGGAAGGATGATCCTAAGCCAAGTTATATTGCAAAAATATATCCTTTCAAAACCTGTACATCAAGGGTGAAATCTACTTATCTTCGCTATTGGTTCGCAAATGTTAGCGTGCACCAGGGGTGGGTTTCAAAATGTTTTATTACCTATTCTTTGGGCATGGCCTATTCTGTAGGCATGGCTTTGCGGTCATGTGACTGGGTGGGCGTGGCCAAATTGATGTCACTCACCAGGAGATGTCATGGATTGGGTAAAATGTGGTGAAACTCACTTAACCATGCTCTTTCTTAGCAGCCAAAATGTTGGGCTCAATTGTAGACATAAGTCAAGGACTATCTCTGCTTTCCTCTGCGTGGCAGTCTTGTTCTAGGAAACTCCTTCTCCTTTCTGGCAATTTCCCTCTGTTAGAGGCACCAAAATAATCCAGACAATGTACGGTTTTTTTGCTGCAGCAGGGGGTTGTACTAGATGACCTCTGAGTAGCCTTCTAGCCCTAAACTGCCATGCTGTTTTCTTTCTTTCCTTCTTTCCTTCCTTCCTTCCTTCCTTCCTTCCTTTCTTCCTTCTTTCTTTCTTTCTCCATTCCGACATTCAATCCTGTGTTGACTTCTGCAAAGAGGGCCGTGTGCACAAGTAGCTTTTTATAGTCTGGAGAGGAGCCTAATGACCACTAGCTGAGTACAATCACCTCCTGTAATTGCGTAATTGTTCCTGACGCCTAGTAGCTCTTTGATGGCATGCATCCAGGAACAACTCCCTTGACTCCTCCCCACTGCTCCAATGCATGACATCAGGATCACACTCCCTTGTCTCCTCCCCACTGGTCCAAGGCTCAAGTGCCTCCTGGTGGCCAACCAGCCTCTCTGCACCCTGCTTGGAGTCAGAACCCTGTCCAGGGTCCTCCACCTCCTCTAGAACCGACTCACAGGGCCCCTTGCTGTCAGAGTCTGGTGGCAGCTCCAACGGCACCTGCTGGGCGACAACACCTGGTGCTTGTTATTTGCAGTTCTAACTTTGTGTAGTTGCGATGGTCCATTTGCTGCTCCTCTGTGCTATGGAGTCATATCTAAATCCACAGGATTTGATTAACAACACAGCGCAAAGGCCTGGGTATTGAATTTTCTTTTCGTTTTATTAAAAAGCATATTAAAGGAAGAAGCATGAACATTTTTGTTTCCTTAACCTTGTTGGAAACTAAACTAACTGTATTGTATTTTGTTACAAATCACTCCCTTGTCCCAAACGTTAGGTGATAAACAGATTAAACAGCAAGGCAGGAGCATTTTTCCCCCATAAACAAGTGTAAAACAATTCTAAACAGGGATATTTATTTCTTATTTTATTCATATATATATGACATTTAAACCTTGCTATATACAGACACTTGATGGCTGGCATCAAGTGTCTGGCTGGCACTCATTAAAGTATCAGTTGGATACCACTAAAAACGAATATACTTTCTTTTCTCTTTCTTTGCAACTTCATTCTAAGCAGTGGCCTTCCACAATATATCCAAATGACATCATGGGTGATCACATAAACACCCCAAGTTTTACTTACAGTCACTTAGAATACGTAGCGTTATTTAATGTGAAGCCTTCCTAATGTTTCTTTTTTTATTATTATTATTATTTATTTTATCAATTTCATATATACATTCACAATTATATGATCTCATAACTGTTATTAATAATATGTATTTATAACAATTTTTCCCTACAGTTGACAATATACTTGAAGATTGCTTTCTTAACATCCCATAGATCCATCTTATCTTACAATGGTCCTACTTCTTCTTCCCTCCCTCCCTCTTTCCTTCCCTCGCTTCTTCTCTCCTACTCCCCTTCCTTTCCTCCCTCCTTCCCCTTCCCTCCTTCTCTCCCTCCCTCCTTCCTTTCCTCCTTCCTTCCTTCCCTCCTTTCTTTTCTCCTTCTCTCCTTCCTTTCCCCCTTCCTTTCCTCCTTCCTTCCCCCCTCCTAATGTTTCATTGTGCATAGATATAATCCTGCACCATTTTATTTTTGCTTGATGAAATATGATGCAATTCAGTTCGTGCCCTAGCCTTCCCTGAAAGTTTTCGGAATAAGGGTGATAGAGATGCGTTCTGCATTCATTGTTTCCTACATTCCTGGGGTTTTACTTGATGTTCCTCTGAGCCTGAATGGCAGAAAAAGAAAATCTAAGCTTGATCCTATAATCCCCCTTTGGGAGAAAAAGAAAATGGAATAGACTGGGGGGAAAAAAACGCTACTGTTAAAAATACCTTTTAGAAACTGCAGTAAAGCTACATCACCATAAAAAGAAATCTCCATAGAGTGTTACTTCAAATAAATTTCACAATACATGGGCATAATCTAGCAAGATACATAGCAATAGCAATAGCAGTTAGACTTATATACCGCTTCATAGGGCTTTCAGCCCTCTCTAAGCGGTTTACAGAGTCAGCATATCGCCCCCAACAACAATCCGGGTCCTCATTTTACCCACCTCGGAAGGATGGAAGGCTGAGTCAACCTTGAGCCGGTGAGATTTGAACCGCCGAACTGCAGAACTGCAGTCAGCTGAAGTAGCCTGCAGTGCTGCATTTAACCACTGCGCCACCTCGGCTATATGTGCAGAGTGATGGGGATAGTTTAGAATATGGGCCCATGCCCCATAAGGGGGGGGGGGGCGATTTGATTTTTAATGCGGGCAACGTGAACCTTGCTTAAACCAAGTTAATGGCCTTTTAGGCTTCCTCCACATTAGTAGAGTTCACTCTTTGAGTAAAGTAAGAATTACAGTTCAGGGGGAGGGGGGAAGTCAGGATTTTAGAGATGCTTAGGTGGAACAGGGCCAAAAAAAAGGTTGGGAACCACTGGTTTAAAACCTGCAGCTTTCTTTTTTTATTGAAAATTTTAGAAAAAAAACTTTTATAAATATTTACCTCTCCTCCCCTGCCCTCCCCACCCGACCTCCCCCAACCTCCCCCTCCCGACTTCCCAGAACAAATACAGGGTATAAATCTTTAACAAAGATATTCTAAAATAAACTTAAAGAAAGTTAGTATCATCTTTCATTTGAGCTTTAACTCCTCTTTGCTAGGCAAACTCTAAACAGATTATATCATTCCTTGTTTCTTCAGTCATAAATTATCTGGAATTTCTTAGTCCCGTATTTATTTTGAATATAGTCAATCCATCTTCTCCACTCCAGTTTATATCTCTCATTTGAGTGATCCTTGAGATATGCTGATATTTTAGCCATCTCTGCTAAGTTCGTTACTTTTAATGTCCATTTTTCAATAGTAGGCAAATCTTCCTTCTTCCAGTATTGCGTCACCAACAGTCTTGCTGCCGTTATTAAATACAAAATCAAGTTAGTCTCTATAACAGTACAATCAGTAGTTATACCTAACAAGAATAACTGAGGGGTAAACTTTATCCTTTTTTAAAGAACATTTTGCATAATCCACCATATTTTTACCCAAAATGCTTTAACCTTTTTACAAGTCCACCATATAAACCTGCAGCTTTCTTTTATAACTTGAGAATGTTCCAATATGCAGGAGGCAGGCAGTGAAAGGTGATTGGAGTACTGGCTCTTGATGTCACAAAATGGCCTTTAAAGCTATATAGAGAGAAAAATCATTTTCTCACTTTTGTTTCCAAACTGAACTTAACAGGACAGGATCCTACTGTCCTAGTAATTAAGGTTGGCTTATTAACCAAACACGACTAGACCACCTCCTGCCACATACCTCCCAACGACCAACAAGATCATACAGGTTAGGCTTCCTCCGAGTGCCGTCGGCTGGACAATGCCGGCTGGCGGCCCCTCGGGGGAGGGCCTTCTCTGTAGCTGCGCCGACCCTGTGGAACGATCTACCCGTAGAGATCCGGACCCTTTCCACTCTCTCGGCCTTCCGAAAAGCCACCAAAACCTGGCTGTTCTGGCAGGCCTGGGGCTGTTGATCACTGTCCAGCCTCACCTAGACAGAATGGATGGCGTGTAATTTTAATAACTGTATTTTTATTCTTAAATTTTTAAATGTTTTTTATCTTGTTTCTGTAAGCCGCCCAGAGTCCTACGGGATTGGGCGGCATACAAATTTTTATTAAATTTCAATTTCAAATTTCTCTTTTCTCTCAACTTGTTAAATAGACAGAAAAAGTAAATGGACATAGATGTGCCAATGGAGATCTGTTCCTTGTTACAAACAGAGATTTAAATTCATCATTTTAAATATATAAAACTTAAGAGGTTTTGAAAGGTGACCGTCATTGCCCTTGTCTAGCTTATTATTGAATTAAATTAAATCATTTTTTCCTCTTGACTTTCCTCATTACGTTAAACCTTACACAACTGAGAATGAGCAAGCAATTACACTATGACCCAGTAGATCTCCAGATATCTATGCCTTTTTGTAATGATTTGTGGAGGAGGGGAAAGACTTCTATAGAGAAAATGAAATATCAATTCATTCGGATGTATGAACGTCATGTAATTTCAGTATTGATTCACATGTTTATTGGGGGGAAAAATCTCATGTTCATGAGAAGAGCTGAGGTGGTGCAGTGGTTAGAGTGCAGCACTGCAGGCTACTTCAGCTGACTGCAGTTCTGCAGTTCGGCTGTTCAAATCTCACCGGCTCAGGGTTGACTCAGCCTTCCATCCTTCCGAGGTGGGTAAAATGAGGACCCAGATTGTTAAGCTATTAAGGACACCCCCACACCTCGCAATCAGACCAAACTGCAGGCATTCCTCGGGCTCCTTAATTTCTACAGCATCTTTCTCAAACAGAAAGCCACCATTGCTGAGCCACTACATTGACTCCTAGCCAAGAACACAAAATGGTCCTGGGGCAAAACCGAGGCCACCGCATTTGCCGCAGTAAAACAACTTTTTTTTGAATTTTTTATTTTATTTTAATTGAACAAAAACATAAAAAAAGAATCACCCTTCATTACATCTTGTAGAAAGCGTGTTGATTGGTTACAGATAACATTCGTGCATTTCTTCCAGTCATTACTTATAGTTCATATTAGATTATATACTTACTATCAATGTACCACAATTCTCATTTGACTACAATTATTTGAACATGCTTTTACCTCAAATCATTCATACTTAAAGACACAACCACCTAATGTCATTCATCAGCTATTTCAAAAAATCCTCCAATAACATTACACCTTTATAACATCTTTTAAGTAAAAGTCAATTAATAAAGTTCCTAACCCTTTTTATATCCTACTTTAGCCAATACCATAGTGTGTGTGTGTGTGTGTATATATATATATATATATATATATATATATATATATATATATATATATATATATATATATATATAAGATTTTTACTGCCTAGGCCTAGTATGCCTAGTATGCAATATAGCCCAGGTTCAAATCCCAGTAAGGGTATGGCTAGCTGATGAGAGCTAAATAGCTTGAAATAGATCTATACTAGTCTCCCTTTATTTATTTATCAGCACAAATAAAAAAAACATATATATATGTTTGTGTTTTTTTATATATTTGTGTTTTTTTATTTTTTTATTTGTGCTGATAAATATAACAAAGGCAACAGTAAAAAATATTGGGTTTCTGTCGTGATGGACTCTTGTGACGAGCCAATTGACAGATGATGGAAGAAGTTAGCTTCCTCCCATAATTGGGGCTTACCAGGGGTTGTAAAAATCTAATATATAGATATATAGATATATATATATATATAGATAGATAGATAGATAGATAGATAGATAGATAGATAGATAGATAGATAGATAGATATTGTTAAACAATGTCCATTAACATTTCCTTGTTATTATAATTGGCTAAAAATCATTTACTATTTATGCCCCATCTCCTCTCATCCCCCCCCCCCAAAAAAAAACTCTTACACCTTTATAACAAGATCTAAATGAAAATTTGTTAATAAAATTTATAGGTCTTTTTCCCAATCACAATTTACAATTTATATCCAAATTTCTTTTACTAAATTGTCAATACATGTATATATCATTACGCTGTATCCATTATCATTTCTCATTGTCTGTGAGCAAAGAGCAACATGAATGTTTTTGCAAGAACCATGTTCACACCTCCAAAGTCAACACGAGTTGCAGCTGCTGAGAGTTGCTGAGAGAACCAGATTGTTCCCCCAGTGTTGTAAGTTGATAGGAGATAGGAAGAGAATGTTTCCAAATGAAAGTCAGAAAAAAAGCTTTCTGGCAATAAATGAGTGGACCAATGTCTCTAAATCTTGGCTGCCGGAAGGTGGGTGGACTTCAACTCCCAGAATTCCCCAGTCAGCAGAGCTTGGCTGTTGGAAGTCCACCCATCTTCCAGCAGTCAAGATTGAGAAAGTGTGCCACACTGATCAAGAGAGATCGGGAGAGAAGCTCCTGTTCAGAAATAAGCCAGAAAGCCATTTTTATAAGCTGACCAATTGAGCAGGAGCTTGGACTTGACTTGTCTCCGAGAGAAGCTTCCAAAATGCCAGGTAAGCGAAGGACACCTGCAGAGAGAAGACTCCAGGTTTCTACAATGAATGTGCTGCTATGTCCCTGGACAGGTAAGAGGATAGTAAGAACTAATCCCACCTCTGATCACCTGGGTTTTCCATTCACCCCAGTCTGGTCTGACGAGTGCCAGCAACACCTTCCTTATCTGATGTCCCAAACATTTGCTGTCATATGTAAAACACATTTAGACACACTAGAATAGAATAGAATAGAATAGAATAGAATAGAATTCATTTTTTTCATTTTCATTTCATTTTACTTTATTTGTATGCCGCCCTTTTCCCTGAAGGGACTCAGGGGGGCTCACAACTCAAGAGAGGGGAAAAACAGACAAAGTTACAAAACATAAAGACCATACACAGTTAAAAAAGCACAACAATCATACCATTCGAAGTGGGGCTGCAAGTCTTTAGCCCCAGGCCTGTCGGAACAGCCAGGTTTTAAGGGCTATGCGGAAGGCCTGGAGGGTGGTAAGGGTACGAATCTCCATGGGGAGTTCGTTCCAGAGGGTCGGAGCAGCCACAGAGAAGGCTCTCCTCCGGGTAGTTGCCAGTTGACACTGGCCGGCTGATGGAATTCGGAGGAGGCCTAGTCTGTGGGATCTTATTGGTCTAGTGGAGGTAATTGGCAGCAGGCGGTCTCTCAAGTACCCAGATCCAATACCATGAAGGGCTTTGTAGGTGACGACTAGCACCTTGAAGCGTATCCGGAGATCAACAGGCAGCCAGTGCAGCTTGCGGAGGATAGGTGTTACGTGGGTGAATCGAGGCGCACCCACGATCGCTCGCGCGACTGCATTCTGAACAAGCTGAAGTCGCCGAATACTCTTCAAGGGCAGCCCCATGTAGAGCACTTTGCAGTACTCCAGCCTAGAGGTCACAAGGCCACGAGTGACTGTTGTGAGAGCCTCCCGGTTCAGGTAGGGACGCAACTGGTGCACCAGGCGAACCTGGGCAAATGCCCCCTGGTCACAGCTGACAAATGGTGTTCAAAAGTCAGCTGTGGGTCCAGGAGGACTCCCAAGTTGCGGACCCTATCTGAGGGGCGTACTATTTGACCCCCCAGCCTGAGAGATGGAACACTTGGCCAATTAGTAGGAGGGAAGCACAGCAGCCACTCGGTCTTATCTGGATTGAGTACAAGCTTGTTAACCCCCATCCAGTCCCTAACAGCCTCGAGGCCTTGGCTCATCACGTCCATCGCTTCATTGAGTTGGCACGGGGTGGACAGATACAGCTGTGTATCGTCCACATACTGGTGGTATTTTATCCCGTGCCGTCGAATGATCTCACCCAGCGGTTTCATATAGATATTAAAGAGGACGGGGGACAGGACCGAACCCTGCGGCACCCCATATGTTAGGGGCCTAGGGGTTGATCTCTGCCCTCCGACTAACACCGACTGCGACCTGTCCAAGAGGTAAGAGGAGAACCACCATAAGACAGTGCCTCCCACCCCCACCTCCCGCAGTCATCGCAGAAGGATACCATGGTCGATGGTATCGAAAGCCGCAGAGAGGTCAAGGAGTACTAGGATGGAGGCATGTTCTCCATCCCTGGCTCTCCAGAGATCATTGATCAATGCGACCAAAGCGGTTTCCGTGCTGTAGCCAGGCCCGAAGCCCTACTGGAAGGGATCTAGATAACTGGTTTCCTCCAAGGACCGCTGGAGCTGAAAGGCCACCACCTTCTCAACAACCTTCCCCACAAAGGGGAGGTTGGAGACTGGACGATAGTTGTTTAGGACAGCTGGATCCAAAGATGATTTCTTCAGGAGGGGTCTCACCACCGCCGCCTTTAATGCGGGGGGAAAGACCCCCTCCCGAAGGGAGGCGGAAACAACTGCCTGGATCCAGCCCCGTGTCACCTCCCTGCTGTTAACAACCAGCCAGGAGGGGCATGGGTCCAGTACACATGTGGAGGCACCTACAGCTCTCATGGCCTTGTCCACGTCCTCTTTATTGGCCAAGTGTAGATTCACAAGGAATTTGTCTATGGTGCATAAGCTCTCAATGTACATGCAAGCAACAAGTGATAAATCCTAATCCTAAAGCACAATCATCATAAACCACGATACAACATTTAGGAGTCATAGGCTACTAAATAAGTAAATGATAGGATACAAACAAGAGAAAATAGAAAACTGACAGCAGAAAAAGACCTGATTGTCCATCAAATCTGCCTTTTGAGTTCATTTGCTTTTTCTTTTCAATATATTTATTTTTAATGAGTATTATTTTATTCCGTATTTCATTTGCTGAGTGGGCTTCCCTTGCTTTCTCCAGAAGACCCTGAGGCCTTCCTTTTCACCAAAGAAGGACCAGAGAACACCCAGGAGTCTTAGGAGCCCAGAGGCATTTATCTGGATTTATTTAGAGAGCTGTTAATACTTGGCAGGAGCGTCAATCTTCCCCAGTACAAGACGTGGCTTCCGTACTAAGTGCTGTTCGCCTCCAGTTCACAGATGGTCAAGTAGTTCTCCCCAGGTAAGTGGACACTGATGTAGCAGCCTTGCTGCCCGTTGCAGTAGATGGTGGTGATGGAGCCTCGGCTGGTGTTCAGGATAATCCCACAGCTGTGGGGCAAGAGAGGTCACATTAGGAGAGCAGCCCTGCTGGTCATCCCAAGCTCACCCTGAGGACACAAACCCCCCGCGCTGCCCCCCCCAGCTCGCCTGTGCTCTGCTTCCTATTGTGGTCTGCCTCCAGTGTGTCTTTAATATTCTTGGACTGAAGGCTTCACAGGGGCTCCGTCAGAATGTCGCCTTGGGGTTTCAAACTTCAGCGAGGTCCAGTCCAGCAATGGGTCTGAGGCCATAGGCAACTGGGTCTCAAACTCTTTGGCAGTCCAGCCCTACGGCGTTGCCCATCTAATCTAACCAAAGCTGGATTATCCCAGTAGCCGAATCCCAAGCGGTACAAAAAGATTCCCAGAGGATGGTAGACCTATCTGTGAGGTTGGGCATCATGAAAATGGTGCACTCACCAACCACCCACCTTTCAAAACCATGGGGGGGGGGTTTTTCGCCAGAGGAGGATCTTGTTGTTGTGGTCTCGGGAAGCCGTCGAGAAGAGGGAGAAGCTGCGGGTGAAGTCGGTGAAGAAGCAGAAACAAGGGTCAGCTGTCGCAAGCGTTGATCAAGGTTGGACTTTAGGAGGACGTAGGAGTTGGCAGGAAGCTTGGGGAACACGAAAGCCTTTCCATCCAAACCTGAGGAAGAAAGAAGAGGGAGAAGGCCATCAAAAGGTGGACTTTTATGTCCACAGAGCTATTCAAACACCCCTTGCATGAATCCATGGTGGTGGGAAGGCAGGTGAAGGTTCTACCATGGAATGAAAACTTGGTCAAGGTTCCTGAGATGCAGAAGATCGCAAGGAGGACTGTATGAAGCAACGGGCCGCCTCTTCGTCATCGTTTTCACCCAGCATCGCCACCGGTTCCTGGAGTCCGTTGCTTGAAGGGCCGCCAGAGAGCTCCTTTCTGTGTAGCTTGGCTGTCTTGGTTGAGGTAGAGAGAGACCTCAACGGTGTAGAAGGTTCCTCCTGCTTTTGAACGGAGTCCTCAAAACTCCCCCTCCGAGGTGTGTCTGCAAAGATGGCAAAGAAGCACCAAGCAAGGGAGGCAGACGGAGAAGCAGCTCTGAGATATTATGGTCTGGGCCATGAGGTGATGCCACGGCAGATTCAGGTTTGCAGCCAGACTCAAAATGAAAGTTCTGGCCTGGTTAGGGTTACCTTTTTTTAAAACCACTGTCAGCACTTTGGATGGTCGCTAAATGAGACAGTTGTTAAATAAAGGTTTTTACAATAGCTTCCCAAATTTCACAATAAATTAGAATTACTATAGCTCAGCTGTAGTTGTGTTTCCTCTCTGGCCTACCTCGCAGGGCTGACTTGCAGCTTGTTTACAATTGGGTGACCTCTAAATTTCAAACAACTATTACATGTAGTTCCTGACTTATGGCTTTAATTGGCTCAGGGGTTAAGACGCTGAGCTTGTCCATCAGAAAGGTCTTTGAGTTGTACGTGGCTTTTGACAGGATGAGTTGTAAATAACAATTGTTATAAACAGTTGCGAATTCAAGATGGCCTGTAAGAGAAGGGAATCCACCCTGCCTATGAGGAGGGGGGGGGTCTTCTGTTTATACAGAATTTGGCATCTTGATGCACCCATCACCAATGATTAGACCAACTCCCCTTCATGGGCTGGAATGGGGACAATTGAACCCAGCGAGATTTTCGCACCCATGCTCCCCTATAGCATCTGACCTAGCTTGGGCAATTATTGGCCATCCCTGGCCACTGGGGTCCACTGTCCTCCCCCCTCCCCCACAGCTGCATGATCACAGCCGATTTACACCCAGGGAGACCTAATAATGGCCAATTTGCAGAGCAGGAAAACTAAATGCCAGCCAATTCCCGCGCCGAGTGATTGGTCTCTGCCTTCTCAATGGATGGTAGAGGCGTCGGGTGCTGGAGAGGCAGGGGACAGAGCGGTGGGGTCTGGAAAGGCCCACAGGGGGAGGGTCTGGCACCACACCTCTCCCTTTGCTGCCCCGAACTTTGCATGAGCCCCAAAACACCTCTAACCCAGCACAGGAGACCTTGAAGGGGGGCAAGGTGGCCTGCAGCGTGGGAAGTAGAGTTCAGGGCTAAATGCAAAGGTCAGGGGCAGCAGTGGAAGAAGCATGGTGGCAGACCCCCACCGGCGGAACTTCCCAGATCCCATCACTCTGTCTCCTGCCTCTCCGGTGCCCGATGCCACTGCCCTCCACCGAGGAGGCAGAGGCCAATCCCTCGGCACAGGGATTGACTTGGCCTTCAATTGTCCTGCAATGCCAATTGGGCAGAAATAGGTTTCGCTGGGTGAATTGGCCGTGATCATATAGCAGGGAGGAAGAAAAGTTGACCAGTGGCGAGGGGGCAAGAGATACCACAGGGCCAGCGGAGAAAGATTGCCTAGGATAGCTCAGGCTAACATGGGCGCGAAAATGTAACTGCAAGGAATTGTCCTTGTGGGGCCTTCTCAAGCCCCAAGAACCATCGCGATGGCCAAATTAGGCCAGGCAAGGAAACTATACTATCTATTTCTCTGTCCGGTTCTAAGAACCATCGCCATGGCCAACTTATGCCAGGCAGGAAATCTATAAAATCTATCATCCTCCAACAGCCATGCCTAGCATTAAAATGAGCCATTGAGGTTTTCTGTCTGGTTCTAAGAACCATCGCCATGGCCAACTTATGCCAGGCAAGGAAACTATAATATTTATTTCTCTGTCCGGTTCTAAGAACCATCGCCATGGCCAACTTATGCCAGGCAGGAAATCTATAATATTTATTTCCCTGTCCGGTTCTAAGAACCATCGCCATGGCCAACTTATGCCAGGCAAGAAATCTATAAAATCTATCATCCTCCAACAGCCATGCCTAGCATTAAAATGAGCCATTGAGGTTTTCGGTCTGGTTCTAAGAACCATCGCCATGGCCAACTTATGCCAGGCAAGGAAACTATAATATTTATTTCTCTGTCCGGTTCTAAGAACCATCGGCATGGCCAACTTATGCCAGGCAGGAATACTATAATATTAATTTCCCCTGTCCGGTTCTAAGAACCATCGCCATGGCCAACTTATGCCAGGCAGGAAATCTATAATATTTATTTCCCTGTCCGGTTCTAAGAACCATCGCCATGGCCAACTTATGCCAGGCAAGGAAACTATAATATTTATTTCTCTGTCCGGTTCTAAGAACCATCGGCATGGCCAACTTATGCCAGGCAGGAAATCTATAATATTTATTTCCCCTGTCCGGTTCTAAGAACCATCGCCATGGCCAACTTATGCCAGGCAGGAAATCTATAAAATCTATCATCCTCCAACAGCCATGCCTAGCATTAAAATGAGCCATTGAGGTTTTCTGTCTGGTTCTAACAACCATCGCCATGGCCAACTTATGCCAGGCAAGGAAATCTATAATATTTATTTCTCTGTCCGGTTCTAAGAACCATCGCCATGGCCAACTTATGCCAGGCAGGAAATCTATAAAATCTATCATCCTCCAACAGCCATGCCTAGCATTAAAATGAGCCATTGAGGTTTTCTGTCTGGTTCTAAGAACCATCGCCATGGCCAACTTATGCCAGGCAAGGAAACTATAATATTTATTTCTCTGTCCGCTTCTAAGAACCATCGCCATGGCCAACTTATGCCAGGCAGGAAATCTATAATATTTATTTCCCCTGTCCGGTTCTAAGAACCATCGCCATGGCCAACTTATGCCAGGCAGGAAATCTATAATATTTATTTCTCTGTCCGGTTCTAAGAACCATCGCCATGGCCAACTTATGCCAGGCAGGAAATCTATAATATTTATTTCCCCTGTCCGGTTCTAAGAACCATCGCCATGGCCAACTTATGCCAGGCAAGGAAACTATAATATTTATTTCTCTGTCCGGTTCTAAGAACCATCGCCATGGCCAACTTATGCCAGGCAGGAAATCTATAAAACCTATCATCTTCCAACAGCCATGCCTAGCATTAAAATGAGCCATTGAGGTTTTCTGTCTGGTTCTAAGAACCATCGCCATGGCCAACTTATGCCAGGCAAGGAAACTATAATATTTATTTCTCTGTCCGGTTCTAAGAACCATCGCCATGGCCAACTTATGCCAGGCAGGAAATCTATAAAATCTATCATCCTCCAACAGCCATGCCTAGCATTAAAATGAGCCATTGAGGTTTTCTGTCTGGTTCTAAGAACCATCACCATGGCCAACTTATGCCAGGCAGGAAATCTATAATATTTATTTCTCTGTCCGGTTCTAAGAACCATCGCCATGGCCAACTTATGCCAGGCAGGAAATCTATAAAATCTATCATCCTCCAACAGCCATGCCTAGCATTAAAATGAGCCATTGAGGTTTTCTGTCTGGTTCTAAGAACCATCGCCATGGCCAACTTATGCCAGGCAAGGAAACTATAATATTTATTTCTCTGTCCGGTTCTAAGAACCATCGCCATGGCCAACTTATGCCAGGCAGGAAATCTATAATATTTATTTCCCTGTCCGGTTCTAAGAACCATCGCCATGGCCAACTTATGCCAGGCAAGAAATCTATAAAATCTATCATCCTCCAACAGCCATGCCTAGCATTAAAATGAGCCATTGAGGTTTTCGGTCTGGTTCTAAGAACCATCGCCATGGCCAACTTATGCCAGGCAAGGAAACTATAATATTTATTTCTCTGTCCGGTTCTAAGAACCATCGGCATGGCCAACTTATGCCAGGCAGGAATACTATAATATTAATTTCCCCTGTCCGGTTCTAAGAACCATCGCCATGGCCAACTTATGCCAGGCAGGAAATCTATAATATTTATTTCCCTGTCCGGTTCTAAGAACCATCGCCATGGCCAACTTATGCCAGGCAAGGAAACTATAATATTTATTTCTCTGTCCGGTTCTAAGAACCATCGGCATGGCCAACTTATGCCAGGCAGGAAATCTATAATATTTATTTCCCCTGTCCGGTTCTAAGAACCATCGCCATGGCCAACTTATGCCAGGCAGGAAATCTATAATATTTATTTCCCCTGTCCGGTTCTAAGAACCATCGCCATGGCCAACTTATGCCAGGCAGGAAATCTATAAAATCTATCATCCTCCAACAGCCATGCCTAGCATTAAAATGAGCCATTGAGGTTTTCTGTCTGGTTCTAAGAACCATCGCCATGGCCAACTTATGCCAGGCAAGGAAACTATAATATTTATTTCTCTGTCCGGTTCTAAGAAGCAATCGCCATGGCCAACATGCCAGGCAGGAAATCTATAATATTTATTTCCCTGTCCGGTTCTAAGAACCATCGCCATGGCCAACTTATGCCAGGCAGGAAATCTATAAAATCTATCATCCTCCAACAGCCATGCCTAGCATTAAAATGAGCCATTGAGGTTTTCGGTCTGGTTCTAAGAACCATCGCCATGGCCAACTTATGCCAGGCAAGGAAACTATAATATTTATTTCTCTGTCCGGTTCTAAGAACCATCGGCATGGCCAACTTATGCCAGGCAGGAAATCTATAATATTTATTTCCCCTGTCCGGTTCTAAGAACCATCGCCATGGCCAACTTATGCCAGGCAGGAAATCTATAATATTTATTTCCCCTGTCCGGTTCTAAGAACCATCGCCATGGCCAACTTATGCCAGGCAGGAAATCTATAAAACCTATCATCTTCCAACAGCCATGCCTAGCATTAAAATGAGCCATTGAGGTTTTCTGTCTGGTTCTAAGAACCATCGCCATGGCCAACTTATGCCAGGCAAGGAAACTATAATATTTATTTCTCTGTCCGGTTCTAAGAACCATCGCCATGGCCAACTTATGCCAGGCAGGAAATCTATAATATTTATTTCTCTGTCCGGTTCTAAGAACCATCGCCATGGCCAACTTATGCCAGGCAGGAAATCTATAAAATCTATCATCCTCCAACAGCCATGCCTAGCATTAAAATGAGCCATTGAGGTTTTCTGTCTGGTTCTAAGAACCATCGCCATGGCCAACTTATGCCAGGCAAGGAAACTATAATATTTATTTCTCTGTCCGGTTCTAAGAACCATCGCCATGGCCAACTTATGCCAGGCAGGAAATCTATAATATTTATTTCTCTGTCCGGTTCTAAGAACCATCGCCATGGCCAACTTATGCCAGGCAGGAAATCTATAAAATCTATCATCCTCCAACAGCCATGCCTAGCATTAAAATGAGCCATTGAGGTTTTCTGTCTGGTTCTAAGAACCATCGCCATGGCCAACTTATGCCAGGCAAGGAAACTATAATATTTATTTCTCTGTCCGGTTCTAAGAACCATCGCCATGGCCAACTTATGCCAGGCAGGAAATCTATAAGATTTATTTCCCCTGTCTGGTTCTAAGAACCATCGCCATGGCCAACTTATGCCAGGCAGGAAATCTATAATATTTATTTCCCCTGTCCGGTTCTAAGAACCATCGCCATGGCCAACTTATGCCAGGCAGGAAATCTATAAAATCTATCATCCTCCAACAGCCATGCCTAGCATTAAAATGAGCCATTGAGGTTTTCTGTCTGGTTCTAACAACCATCGCCATGGCCAACTTATGCCAGGCAAGGAAATCTATAATATTTATTTCTCTGTCCGGTTCTAAGAACCATCGCCATGGCCAACTTATGCCAGGCAGGAAATCTATAAAATCTATCATCCTCCAACAGCCATGCCTAGCATTAAAATGAGCCATTGAGGTTTTCTGTCTGGTTCTAAGAACCATCGCCATGGCCAACTTATGCCAGGCAAGGAAACTATAATATTTATTTCTCTGTCCGCTTCTAAGAACCATCGCCATGGCCAACTTATGCCAGGCAGGAAATCTATAATATTTATTTCCCCTGTCCGGTTCTAAGAACCATCGCCATGGCCAACTTATGCCAGGCAGGAAATCTATAATATTTATTTCTCTGTCCGGTTCTAAGAACCATCGCCATGGCCAACTTATGCCAGGCAGGAAATCTATAATATTTATTTCCCCTGTCCGGTTCTAAGAACCATCGCCATGGCCAACTTATGCCAGGCAAGGAAACTATAATATTTATTTCTCTGTCCGGTTCTAAGAACCATCGCCATGGCCAACTTATGCCAGGCAGGAAATCTATAAAACCTATCATCTTCCAACAGCCATGCCTAGCATTAAAATGAGCCATTGAGGTTTTCTGTCTGGTTCTAAGAACCATCGCCATGGCCAACTTATGCCAGGCAAGGAAACTATAATATTTATTTCTCTGTCCGGTTCTAAGAACCATCGCCATGGCCAACTTATGCCAGGCAGGAAATCTATAAAATCTATCATCCTCCAACAGCCATGCCTAGCATTAAAATGAGCCATTGAGGTTTTCTGTCTGGTTCTAAGAACCATCACCATGGCCAACTTATGCCAGGCAGGAAATCTATAATATTTATTTCTCTGTCCGGTTCTAAGAACCATCGCCATGGCCAACTTATGCCAGGCAGGAAATCTATAAAATCTATCATCCTCCAACAGCCATGCCTAGCATTAAAATGAGCCATTGAGGTTTTCTGTCTGGTTCTAAGAACCATCGCCATGGCCAACTTATGCCAGGCAAGGAAACTATAATATTTATTTCTCTGTCCGGTTCTAAGAACCATCGCCATGGCCAACTTATGCCAGGCAGGAAATCTATAATATTTATTTCCCCTGTCCGGTTCTAAGAACCATCGCCATGGCCAACTTATGCCAGGCAGGAAATCTATAAAATCTATCATCTTCCAACAGCCATGCCTAGCATTAAAATGAGCCATTGAGGTTTTCTGTCTGGTTCTAAGAACCATCGCCATGGCCAACTTATGCCAGGCAGGAAATCTATAATATTTATTTCTCTGTCCGGTTCTAAGAACCATCGCCATGGCCAACTTATGCCAGGCAGGAAATCTATAAAATCTATCGTCTTCCAACAGCCATGCCTAGCATTAAAATGAGCCATTGAGGTTTTCTGTCTGGTTCTAAGAACCATCGCCATGGCCAACTTATGCCAGGCAAGGAAACTATAATATTTATTTCTCTGTCCGGTTCTAAGAACCATCGCCATGGCCAACTTATGCCAGGCAGGAAATCTATAATATTTATTTCCCCTGTCCGGTTCTAAGAACCATCGCCATGGCCAACTTATGCCAGGCAGGAAATCTATAATATTTATTTCCCCTGTCCGGTTCTAAGAACCATCGCCATGGCCAACTTATGCCAGGCAGGAAATCTATAAAATCTATCATCCTCCAACAGCCATGCCTAGCATTAAAATGAGCCATTGAGGTTTTCTGTCTGGTTCTAAGAACCATCGCCATGGCCAACTTATGCCAGGCAAGGAAATCTATAATATTTATTTCTCTGTCCGGTTCTAAGAACCATCGCCATGGCCAACTTATGCCAGGCAGGAAATCTATAAAATCTATCGTCTTCCAACAGCCATGCCTAGCATTAAAATGAGCCATTGAGGTTTTCTGTCTGGTTCTAAGAACCATCGCCATGGCCAACTTATGCCAGGCAAGGAAACTATAATATTTATTTCTCTGTCCGGTTCTAAGAACCATCGCCATGGCCAACTTATGCCAGGCAGGAAATCTATAATATTTATTTCCCCTGTCCGGTTCTAAGAACCATCGCCATGGCCAACTTATGCCAGGCAGGAAATCTATAATATTTATTTCCCCTGTCCGGTTCTAAGAACCATCGCCATGGCCAACTTATGCCAGGCAGGAAATCTATAAAATCTATCATCCTCCAACAGCCATGCCTAGCATTAAAATGAGCCATTGAGGTTTTCTGTCTGGTTCTAAGAACCATCGCCATGGCCAACTTATGCCAGGCAGGAAATCTATAATATTTATTTCTCTGTCCGGTTCTAAGAACCATCGCCATGGCCAACTTATGCCAGGCAGAAATTCTATAATATTTATTTCTCTGTCCGGTTCTAAGAACCATCGCCATGGCCAACTTATGCCAGGCAGGAAATCTATAATATTTATTTCCCCTGTCCGGTTCCAAGAACCATCGCCATGGCCAACTTATGCCAGGCAAGGAAACTATAATATTTATTTCTCTGTCCGGTTCTAAGAACCATCGCCATGGCCAACTTATGCCAGGCAGGAAATCTATAAAACCTATCATCTTCCAACAGCCATGCCTAGCATTAAAATGAGCCATTGAGGTTTTCTGTCTGGTTCTAAGAACCATCGCCATGGCCAACTTATGCCAGGCAAGGAAACTATAATATTTATTTCTCTGTCCGGTTCTAAGAACCATCGCCATGGCCAACTTATGCCAGGCAGGAAATCTATAAAATCTATCATCCTCCAACAGCCATGCCTAGCATTAAAATGAGCCATTGAGGTTTTCTGTCTGGTTCTAAGAACCATAGCCATGGCCAACTTATGCCAGGCAAGGAAATCTATAATATTTATTTCTCTGTCCGGTTCTAAGAACCATCGCCATGGCCAACTTATGCCAGGCAGGAAATCTATAAAATCTATCATCCTCCAACAGCCATGCCTAGCATTAAAATGAGCCATTGAGGTTTTCTGTCTGGTTCTAAGAACCATCGCCATGGCCAACTTATGCCAGGCAGGAAATCTATAATATTTATTTCTCTGTCCGGTTCTAAGAACCATCGCCATGGCCAACTTATGCCAGGCAGGAAATCTATAATATTTATTTCTCTGTCCGGTTCTAAGAACCATCGCCATGGCCAACTTATGCCAGGCAGGAAATCTATAATATTTATTTCCCCTGTCCGGTTCTAAGAACCATCGCCATGGCCAACTTATGCCAGGCAAGGAAACTATAATATTTATTTCTCTGTCCAGTTCTAAGAACCATCGCCATGGCCAACTTATGCCAGGCAGGAAATCTATAAAACCTATCATCTTCCAACAGCCATGCCTAGCATTAAAATGAGCCATTGAGGTTTTCTGTCTGGTTCTAAGAACCATCGCCATGGCCAACTTATGCCAGGCAGGAAATCTATAATATTTATTTCTCTGTCCGGTTCTAAGAACCATCGCCATGGCCAACTTATGCCAGGCAGGAAATCTATAATATTTATTTCTCTGTCCGGTTCTAAGAACCATCGCCATGGCCAACTTATGCCAGGCAGGAAATCTATAATATTTATTTCCCCTGTCCGGTTCTAAGAACCATCGCCATGGCCAACTTATGCCAGGCAAGGAAACTATAATATTTATTTCTCTGTCCGGTTCTAAGAACCATCGCCATGGCCAACTTATGCCAGGCAGGAAATCTATAAAACCTATCATCTTCCAACAGCCATGCCTAGCATTAAAATGAGCCATTGAGGTTTTCTGTCTGGTTCTAAGAACCATCGCCATGGCCAACTTATGCCAGGCAAGGAAACTATAATATTTATTTCTCTGTCCGGTTCTAAGAACCATCGCCATGGCCAACTTATGCCAGGCAGGAAATCTATAAAATCTATCATCCTCCAACAGCCATGCCTAGCATTAAAATGAGCCATTGAGGTTTTCTGTCCGGTTCTAAGAACCATCACCATGGCCAACTTATGCCAGGCAGGAAATCTATAAAATCTATCATCCTCCAACAGCCATGCCTAGCATTAAAATGAGCCATTGAGGTTTTCTGTCTGGTTCTAAGAACCATCGCCATGGCCAACTTATGCCAGGCAAGGAAACTATAATATTTATTTCTCTGTCCGGTTCTAAGAACCATCGCCATGGCCAACTTATGCCAGGCAGGAAATCTATAATATTTATTTCCCCTGTCCGGTTCTAAGAACCATCGCCATGGCCAACTTATGCCAGGCAGGAAATCTATAAAATCTATCATCTTCCAACAGCCATGCCTAGCATTAAAATGAGCCATTGAGGTTTTCTGTCTGGTTCTAAGAACCATCGCCATGGCCAACTTATGCCAGGCAGGAAATCTATAATATTTATTTCTCTGTCCGGTTCTAAGAACCATCGCCATGGCCAACTTATGCCAGGCAGGAAATCTATAAAATCTATCGTCCTCCAACAGCCATGCCTAGCATTAAAATGAGCCATTGAGGTTTTCTGTCTGGTTCTAAGAACCATCGCCATGGCCAACTTATGCCAGGCAAGGAAACTATAATATTTATTTCTCTGTCCGGTTCTAAGAACCATCGCCATGGCCAACTTATGCCAGGCAGGAAATCTATAATATTTATTTCCCCTGTCCGGTTCTAAGAACCATCGCCATGGCCAACTTATGCCAGGCAGGAAATCTATAATATTTATTTCCCCTGTCCGGTTCTAAGAACCATCGCCATGGCCAACTTATGCCAGGCAGGAAATCTATAAAATCTATCATCCTCCAACAGCCATGCCTAGCATTAAAATGAGCCATTGAGGTTTTCTGTCTGGTTCTAAGAACCATCGCCATGGCCAACTTATGCCAGGCAAGGAAATCTATAATATT
Source organism: Thamnophis sirtalis (assembly GCF_051295495.1). Taxonomy (NCBI): domain Eukaryota; kingdom Metazoa; phylum Chordata; class Lepidosauria; order Squamata; family Natricidae; genus Thamnophis; species Thamnophis sirtalis. Next base: position 3,525,788 of record NW_028261387.1, read on the forward strand.
TATTTCTCTGTCCGGTTCTAAGAACCATCGCCATGGCCAACTTATGCCAGGCAGGAAATCTATAAAATCTATCATCCTCCAACAGCCATGCCTAGCATTAAAATGAGCCATTGAGGTTTTCTGTCTGGTTCTAAGAACCATCGCCATGGCCAACTTATGCCAGGCAGGAAATCTATAATATTTATTTCTCTGTCCGGTTCTAAGAACCATCGCCATGGCCAACTTATGCCAGGCAGGAAATCTATAATATTTATTTCTCTGTCCGGTTCTAAGAACCATCGCCATGGCCAACTTATGCCAGGCAGGAAATCTATAATATTTATTTCCCCTGTCCGGTTCTAAGAACCATCGCCATGGCCAACTTATGCCAGGCAAGGAAACTATAATATTTATTTCTCTGTCCGGTTCTAAGAACCATCGCCATGGCCAACTTATGCCAGGCAGGAAATCTATAAAACCTATCATCTTCCAACAGCCATGCCTAGCATTAAAATGAGCCATTGAGGTTTTCTGTCTGGTTCTAAGAACCATCGCCATGGCCAACTTATGCCAGGCAAGGAAACTATAATATTTATTTCTCTGTCCGGTTCTAAGAACCATCGCCATGGCCAACTTATGCCAGGCAGGAAATCTATAAAATCTATCATCCTCCAACAGCCATGCCTAGCATTAAAATGAGCCATTGAGGTTTTCTGTCTGGTTCTAAGAACCATCACCATGGCCAACTTATGCCAGGCAGGAAATCTATAATATTTATTTCTCTGTCCGGTTCTAAGAACCATAGCCATGGCCAACTTATGCCAGGCAGGAAATCTATAAAATCTATCATCTTCCAACAGCCATGCCTAGCATTAAAATGAGCCATTGAGGTTTTCTGTCTGGTTCTAAGAACCATCGCCATGGCCAACTTATGCCAGGCAGGAAATCTATAATATTTATTTCTCTGTCCGGTTCTAAGAACCATCGCCATGGCCAACTTATGCCAGGCAGGAAATCTATAAAATCTATCGTCCTCCAACAGCCATGCCTAGCATTAAAATGAGCCATTGAGGTTTTCTGTCTGTTTCTAAGAACCATCGCCATGGCCAACTTATGCCAGGCAAGGAAACTATAATATTTATTTCTCTGTCCGGTTCTAAGAACCATCGCCATGGCCAACTTATGCCAGGCAGGAAATCTATAATATTTATTTCCCCTGTCCGGTTCTAAGAACCATCGCCATGGCCAACTTATGCCAGGCAGGAAATCTATAATATTTATTTCCCCTGTCCGGTTCTAAGAACCATCGCCATGGCCAACTTATGCCAGGCAGGAAATCTATAAAATCTATCATCCTCCAACAGCCATGCCTAGCATTAAAATGAGCCATTGAGGTTTTCTGTCTGGTTCTAAGAACCATCGCCATGGCCAACTTATGCCAGGCAGAAAATCTATAATATTTATTTCTCTGTCCGGTTCTAAGAACCATCGCCATGGCCAACTTATGCCAGGCAGGAAATCTATAAAATCTATCATCCTCCAACAGCCATGCCTAGCATTAAAATGAGCCATTGAGGTTTTCTGTCTGGTTCTAAGAACCATCGCCATGGCCAACTTATGCCAGGCAAGAAAACTATAATATTTATTTCTCTGTCCGGTTCTAAGAACCATCGCCATGGCCAACTTATGCCAGGCAGGAAATCTATAATATTTATTTTCCCTGTCCGGTTCTAAGAACCATTGCCATGGCCAACTTATGCCAGGCAGGAAATCTATAAAATCTATCATCTTCCAACAGCCATGCCTAGCATTAAAATGAGCCATTGAGGTTTTCTGTCTGGTTCTAAGAACCATCGCCATGGCCAACTTATGCCAGGCAGGAAATCTATAATATTTATTTCTCTGTCCGGTTCTAAGAACCATCGCCATGGCCAACTTATGCCAGGCAGGAAATCTATAATATTTATTTCTCTGTCCGGTTCTAAGAACCATCGCCATGGCCAACTTATGCCAGGCAGGAAATCTATAAAATCTATCATCCTCCAACAGCCATGCCTAGCATTAAAATGAGCCATTGAGGTTTTCTGTCTGGTTCAAAGAACCATCGCCATGGCCAACTTATGCCAGGCAAGGAAACTATAATATTTATTTCTCTGTCCGGTTCTAAGAACCATCGCCATGGCCAACTTATGCCAGGCAGGAAATCTATAATATTTATTTCCCCTGTCCGGTTCTAAGAACCATCGCCATGGCCAACTTATGCCAGGCAGGAAATCTATAATATTTATTTCTCTGTCCGGTTCTAAGAACCATCGCCATGGCCAACTTATGCCAGGCAGGAAATCTATAAAATCTATCGTCCTCCAACAGCCATGCCTAGCATTAAAATGAGCCATTGAGGTTTTCTGTCTGGTTCTAAGAACCATCGCCATGGCCAACTTATGCCAGGCAAGGAAACTATAATATTTATTTCTCTGTCCGGTTCTAAGAACCATCGCCATGGCCAACTTATGCCAGGCAGGAAATCTATAATATTTATTTCCCCTGTCCGGTTCTAAGAACCATCGCCATGGCCAACTTATGCCAGGCAGGAAATCTATAATATTTATTTCCCCTGTCCGGTTCTAAGAACCATCGCCATGGCCAACTTATGCCAGGCAGGAAATCTATAAAATCTATCATCCTCCAACAGCCATGCCTAGCATTAAAATGAGCCATTGAGGTTTTCTGTCTGGTTCTAAGAACCATCGCCATGGCCAACTTATGCCAGGCAAGGAAACTATAATATTTATTTCCTCTGTCTGGTTCTAAGAACCATCGCCATGGCCAACTTTTGCCAGGCAAGGAAACTATAATATTTATTTCTCTGTCCGGTTCTAAGAACCATCGCCATGGCCAACTTATGCCAGGCAGGAAATCTATAATATTTATTTCCCCTGTCCGGTTCTAAGAACCATCGCCATGGCCAACTTTTGCCAGGCAGGAAATCTATAAAATCTATCATCTTCCAACAGCCATGCCTAGCATTAAAATGAGCCATTGAGGTTTTCTGTCTGGTTCTAAGAACCATCGCCATGGCCAACTTATGCCAGGCAGGAAATCTATAATATTTATTTCTCTGTCCGGTTCTAAGAACCATCGCCATGGCCAACTTATGCCAGGCAGGAAATCTATAAAATCTATCATCCTCCAACAGCCATGCCTAGCATTAAAATGAGCCATTGAGGTTTTCTGTCTGGTTCTAAGAACCATTGCCATGGCCAACTTATGCCAGGCAGGAAATCTATAATATTTATTTCCCCTGTCCGGTTCTAAGAACCATCGCCATGGCCAACTTATGCCAGGCAGGAAATCTATAAAATCTATCATCCTCCAACAGCCATGCCTAGAATTAAAATGAGCCATTGAGGTTTTCGGTCTGGTTCTAAGAACCATCCCCATGGCCAACTTATGCCAGGCAAGGAAACTATAATATCTATTTTCCCTGTCCGGTTCTAAGAACCATCGCCATGGCCAACTTATGCCAGGCAAGGAAATCTATAGCCTGTGGAGAAAAGTGCAAAATTTATTATCAATCATAGCACCAACTATGAATCAAACTTCAATGGGAAAACTCCTTAGTTTCACAACCTGCCAAGACACTCAACCATATGTAATTTCTAAACACCTGGCACTCTGACAAATTAACCGCCAGTAGCCACATAGACATAAACAATATCTATATCTGTGCACAAGTGACCATCAAGAAGCCCAAAAGGAATCAAAAGGACAAAAACACCTGCTCAGCAGCAAACACGACGAATCAACAAGTAGTCCAATCAAAGAATCTCTAAACACCATTTTTAACAACACTGAAACCACAAGCCACTAGAAAGCAAGTTGAGAACAAACCTCACCCTCTCCTAGTACTGAGATTCCCTAAATAATAAACCATCTGCAAAAGAAACTACCAAGCTCAGAGAACACTAAGGACCTTTCAAACCGCAAGCCGCAAATCTTCTCCTTTGTATGCTGCTCATCACCAACTTCACTTTCAGCTCTAAGAAGTCTGACTGGTACTGAGGCCTTCTTTCTCAGAATGAGAAGGTGGGAGGAGGGTAATCCAGAAGGATCCCCTTCCAGTCGGAGTACCGAGGGGGTCCTCAGGGACTGGAGGAGGCTTGCGGCTGAGCGCCTGTTGCCTCCTCCAGTCTGATTCGCCCTCACTGCTCGCTCAGGGACTGAAAGGGTCACCCAGTGGAAACCCCAGAGAGGCTATCCAGTGTGAGTCTCTCAGTGTGGGTGTCCAGGGATTGAATGACCTCCACGTGGGGGGCATCACCCCTATCCCCACACTGTAGTGAAATGGGGAATGCTTGGGGGGGGGGCCTCTGGTTCTACCACAGCCAGTGGCTAAAATGATCTCACATCCCAAATTGTTTATATGTTTTACTTTTGTTACATTACTTTGCATTCCCCCCCCCCCAAAAGAACTTCGCTAAAGCATGCCTTAGGGCGCAACCTCTGCAAACCTATGGTATGCATGCCTAAGGTGCCATGCGGAGCCATGTCACTTGGCATGTGCGGCATCACCTGTTCCTCTACTGGTTTCCAGCAGGTGCAGGTGCAACAGCCAGCTAGACTGCCGGTTATGGGCTTGTGGTCAGCTGGCCAGTGTGCATGCTCACGCCGGAAAACGGAACCCTGGCTCTTCCAGTTTCCGGCAGTGCCACATGCACAAAGGCCAGCTGATTGTCGTGTGTGCGTTTGCACCAGAAACCCAAGAGGAATGGCCAACACCACACAAGCCAGGCGACATGGCTCTGCATGCCACCTTGCACACGCATGCCTTGGGTTCGCCATCACACCTTAGGGTAAGCTTTATAGCACGCCCCAAACGTTTTTGCAGTCATAAACCACATGATGCCAATAGTACCTGTCAGGCTTCTTGGTTAAACCCAGCACTGAAAAGTTAGTAAACCTTTGACTTAGCTTTGATGTCTTCGACGGCTTGTCTGTGGAGATTCCCTTCGTGTAGAGCGCCTGTGAAGTAATAATAAGAAATCAACATCAGCAAACGACCACCTGATGTTCAGAGACTAGAAAACCAATTCATCAATTTTACAAAGCTGCTTTTACGTTCTTTATCCTACAAGTGAACGAAGGCAAGATACAATGAATTGGAAAGTTGTGCCCTTGAGAATGCCACAATTACCTCCACTAGACCGATTAGATCCCACAGATTAGGCCTCCTCCGAATTCCATCCGCCGGCCAGTGTCGACTGGCGACTACCCAGAGGAGAGCCTTCTCTGTGGCTGCTCCAACCCTCTGGAACGAACTCCCCATGGAGATTCGAACCCTCACCACCCTCCAGGCCTTCCGCAAAGCCCTTAAAACCTGGCTGTTCCGACAGGCCTGGGGCTAAAGAACTGTTGCTCCCGTCTCGAATTGGTATGACTGTTGTGTGTTTTTAATTATGTATTTTTTGGTGTTGTTTTAATTTTTTGTTTGTATCCCCCTTCCCTGGTTGAGTTGTGAGCCACCCTGAGTCCCCTTCAGGGGGAAAGGGTGGCATATAAATATAATCAACATTCAACATTTAACACAAACCACTGGTTTTTACTGTTCCCCAAAGATATGACTTCCAGCTCCAGGAGTTTCTCTTACTCTCCAGGAACTGGGAGGCATCCCTAAAATTGCTTCAGTTTACCTTCCTGCAAGAAAGTCAGGTCAGTTCCTGGACCTGATGCAATTTTACTTTTGCCATTAGTTCCTTGAAGTAGCTAGTCCTCTGCGTGTTTTAAGGACCTGAGCCTTGGCTAGAATTATCTCAGGTCCCAAGAATTGACTATTCCTAAGAACAAGGTCAATTCCTGGACTTGAACTAATTTTAAACTTTTGGCTTCACTTGAAGCGGTCAGTCATCCACACGCTTATGTATACTTTATTTGGCCAAGGAATTTAAGAACTTGAGCCTTGACTTAAATTAACTCAGGTCCTAAAAATTCACTTTATTCCTGAAAGCAAGGTCAGTTCCTAAGGTAATTTTTAATTATGACTTCCCTATGGTGGTTTGGTCCTTTTTAAAAGGACACAGGGTGAGAATACCTCAGGTTCCACTAGTATTTTATTCTAAAAAATTAAATTTCGGCTAAAAATTACCTTAAGCCTCAAGATTGGACTATTTCAAGAAAGCAAGGTCAACTCCTGGACCCGAAATAATTTTAGTTCACTTTTTACACCTTTAGTTACTTGAAGCAACTAGTCCTCTGCATGTTTTCTTTTAAGGACTTGAACCTGGGCTAAAAAAAAAAAATTCAGGTCCCCAAGAGTTTAAATTTATTAAACAAAGTCAGGTCACCTGCAGGGACTGAAGCAATTTTGCCTTTAAGCTAATTTGAACACTTACATTCACCTGTGGTAGTTTAGCCCTTTTTAACTGCTCCTGGTTAAAATTGCCTCAGCTGTATTCCTTTTAAGCTACTTTTAATGGTTACTTGTCTGGGGTGAACAGGACACAGCTGAGATTATCTCAGATTCTGACTAGTTCTACCTAACTAGTTTTAACTCCTAAAAACCTTGGTTAAAATTCTTCTGGACGTTTGCCTTATTTCCCCGAGGGAAAGTGGGACTGAGGTAAACTCACCATAGGGAAGCTGTGGCGTTGGGAGTACATAAGGCACCTTTGAGGTATTACCTCAGCCACCACTGGCGTTTTACTCCTGAGGAAACGTACACCCTGTATGTTAAAATCACCTCAGGTGCCGTCCTTACTCCCTGAAAATAGGCTAAACTTAGTTCAGGCGCCGTCCTCACTCGCTCAGAAAAGGCTAAATTCACCTCAGGCGCCGTCCTTACTCCCTGAAAATAGGCTAAACTTAGTTCAGGCGCCGTCCTCACTCGCTCAGAAAAGGCTAAATTCACCTTAGGCGCCGTCCTTACTCCCTGAAAATAGGCTAAAATTAATTCAGGCGCTGTCCTCACTCAGTTAGAAAAGGCTAAATTCACCTCAGGCGCCGTCCTTACTCCCTCAAAATAGGCTAAAACTAGTTCAGGCGCCGTCCTCACTCGCTCAGAAAAGGCTAAATTCACCTTAGGCTCCGTCCTTACTCCCTGATAATAGGCTAAACTTAGTTCAGGCGCCGTCCTCACTCGCTCAGAAAAGGCTAAATTCACCTTAGGCGCCGTCCTTACTCTCTGATAATAGGCTAAACTTAGTTCAGGCGCCGTCCTCACTCGCTCAGAAAAGGCTAAATTCACCTCAGGCGCCGTCCTTACTCCCTGATAATAGGCTAAACTTAGTTCAGGCGCCGTCCTCACTCGCTCAGAAAAGGCTAAATTCACCTTAGGCGCCGTCCTTACTCCCTGAAAATAGGCTAAAATTAATTCAGGCGCTGTCCTCACTCGCTTAGAAAAGGCTAAATTCACCTCAGGCGCCGTCTTTACTCCCTGAAAATAGGCTAAAACTAGTTCAGGCGCCGTCCTCACTCGCTCAGAAAAGGCTAAATTCACCTCAGGCGCCGTCCTTACTCCCTGAAAATAGGCTAAAATTAGTTCAGGCGCCGTCCTCACTCGCTTAGAAAAGGCTAAATTCACCTCAGGCGCCGTCCTTACTCCCTGAAAATAGGCTAAACTTAGTTCAGGCGCCGTCTTCACTCGCTCAGAAAAGGCTAAATTCACCTTAGGCGCCGTTCTTACTCCCTGAAAATAGGCTAAAATTAGTTCAGGCGCTGTCCTCACTCGCTTAGAAAAGGCTAAATTCACCTTAGGCTCCGTCCTTACTCCCTGAAAATAGGCTAAACTTAGTTCAGGCGCTGTCCTCACTCGCTTAGAAAAGGCTAAATTCACCTCAGGCGCCGTCCTTACTCCCCGAGAAAAAGCTGCTCCTTAGCTCCCCTCAGCATCCCACCACGTCTAAGAGCCTCAAACTGGGATTACCTCAGCGTGCAAGAGGCCAACTCGCGGTCTAATCTGCGAAGCCGTAGGGAGAGGGGAGGTTTGCTCTCCCCGCGGTCCGCAGCGTCGTCTCTTTCGAGGGGGGGGGAATAAAAAAAGAGACGACGCGGAGAAGGCGGCGGCACCGCGCTCGCACTTTTGCCTCAGCCCGAGGAGCCCGCCGACTTTTTAAAGCGTCCCCGCCCCTCGGAGGAGGGAGAAGGAGAAAGAGAGGCCGCTCAGCCAATCCGAAGGACGGGTTTCCAAAGCAGCCAATCGCAGCCGAGGTGGACGTTTGGCTGGAAAGGCAGGTGGCTCACTAGGTGTGTTCCACCGCCTCACAGGTGAGGGCGATTGGAGGCAATTCTGTGCGCGCGTGTCTTTTTTTCCCTGTTCTCTGCTCTCAAAAGAATATCTAGTCTATACATTTTAATCTGTCGCGGTTTATAACGTTGTACACTATATATTCCTTTGTATATCTTCATATCTGTTTCTAATTTGTTAATCTTTCATCCTTTATTTTTTTTTAATCTCTGCCCCTATTATCTAGGCATTTATAGAATATTGAGTAATGGTCTGTTTCTCTAAAGCTGTGTTTTTCAACCTTGGCAACTTGAAGATGTCTGGACTTCAACTCCCAGAATTCTGGGAGTTGAAGTCCAGACATCTTCAAGTTGCCAAGGTTGAGAAACACTGCTCTAAAGGATTGTATAAATAATATTGTATAAATGCCTAGATAATGAGGGCAGAGGTTAAAAAATAATGAAAGAAAATTAACAAATTAAGTTACATCATTAGGTACACTCTATTTTTTAAATTACCATTTTATCTGTAGGTGTACATCTGTTGGTATAGAGCAGTGTTTCTCAACCTTGGCAACTTGAAGATGTCTGGACTTCAACTCCCAGAATTCCCCAGCCAGCATTCGCTGGCTGGGGAATTCTGGGAGTTGAAGTCCAGACATCTTCAAGTAGCCAAGGTTGAGAAACACTGGTATAGAGTGATAAAGGTATAGAGTGTTATAGCACAGCTATATAAATAATATACAATATCATGTATTTTAAAAGATCATATTATATGATTGATAACGGTTACAATTCGGGTGTATAACACGGTGTGTATATTTCAAAAGGACTTGATAACAATCAGTATAGATACGCTGTTGCAAAATTGAAATTGTTAGAATTGTAGAATAAAGGAAAATGTACAATAAAAACATAACAATAAAAAAGAATATCAGATCTGTGTAATCTATTTTATCTAATCCATCTATCATCTATTTGTCTATCATTTATCTGTCTTTTATATCATCTGTCTGTCTGTCTGTCTGTCTGTCTGTCTATCTACACACCACACACATTTATGCATCCTACAGACAAACATAAATATAAAGCACTGTCCATTTTGAATACATAGTATTCATAGTGTAATGCCTTCTCTAAGTTTCATTCCCTCTGGAAACCCTTTGGACTACAAATCCCAGGGACGTGCAGTCACTAGAGGCAAGGGAGGCAGAGCCTCCCCAGTCTCCTGAGAGAAAGGAAAGAGTTTTAAATATATATATTTTTAATGAATTAAAGCCAGGATAGTTGCTACCAGATTTCAAGTCACAGTGGCTTGGTGTCTGCTCTCAGTGTTAACTAGGAGGAGGCGAGAGAACCCGGGGCCTCTTTTGCTTAAGGAATTTTTCGCCTTTTAAAAGTTAAGGCGGAGTTAAAAAGCAAAAGATTTAATATGCAAAAGAGGCACTGATTCTCCCGCCTCCTGATCTGGGAGCAGGGAATCATGTCTTGCATTTGAGCGACTGCGCAAGTGCAAGGGTGATTCTGGAGAGGTTTTTCTTTCACCAGCCACCATTTCTTCTGCAGCCAGCCCAGCACCAAGCGGGGAGGAGGAGGAGGAGGAGGAGGAGGAGGAGGAGGAGGAGGAGGAGGGGTAGGAGGAGAGCGGTGAGCCCTTGTGGCTGGCTGGGGAGGGACTTACCGCTCTTCTCCCAGCCAGCCAGCCAGCCAGCCACCCCCACCCGACCTGCTCCCTGCTTGGCCGGCCAGCCGGCACAAAGACTCACCGCTCTTCTCCTCCCAGCCAGCCAGCCAGCCAGCCACCCCCACCCGACCTGCTCCCTGCTTGGCTGGCCAGCCGGCACAAACACAAACCGCTCTTCTCCTCCCAGCCAGCCAGCCACCCGACCTGCTCCCAAGAATGTCAGCGGGTACGGAGGAGGCGGGTGGCGAGGCGGCAGAGCGCGGCAGCGGTGAGAAGCAACACCCCCGCCGCTGTGTCCGACAGGCATCTTGCATTTATGTCCATCATAAACGAGAGCCGCCTGTCGGACACAGCAGCGGGGACGTTGCTTCTCGCCGCTGCCGCGCTCTTGCCTCACCAACGGTATCCCTCACCGCACGTCACTGGGTATATTTTAGGTTGCTTCTCTAATACATAAGAGAATGAATGGAAAACTGTTGTGGCCCAGAAGGAGCCGTTGAGCTGCCACCAGACTCCGACAGCGAGAGGCCCTATGAGTCGGCTCTGGAAGATGTGAAGGACCCTGGACAGGGTTCCGACTGAGCACGATGCAGAGAAGCTAGTTGGCCACCAGGAGGCACCTGAGCCTTGCACCAGTGGGGAGGAGACAAGGGAGAGTGAGCCGGAGGCCAGTAGTGAGTTGTTCCTGGATGAACAGCACCGAAGAGCTAATAGGCATCAGGGACAGTTGCGCAGTTACAGGAGGTAATTGCACTCAGCTGGTGGTCATTAGGCTCCTCTCTAGACTATAAAAAGTCTACTTGTGCACACGCCCCTCTTTGCAGAAGTCAACACAGGACCGAATGTCAGAGAACATTGTTATGAGCTTGGCAGGCTGGATTGCTGCCAAGCCTTATCTGTGTTTATTGCTGCCCAAGCTTGTCTGTTCTGGGTTGCTGCCAAGGACCTGTTTGTCTGTTAATTAAATGCCGTAATTTATCTCTGGCTCGGAGTGTGCTTTGGTGTGGGACGAGGGGGGTCAGAACAGAAAACTAATGAAGGAGAGAAGCAAGCTAGAACTAAGGAGAGTTTTCTTGACAGAACAATAAACCGATGGGATGGCTTGCCGTTCAGAAGTTGAGGGTGCTCCATCACTGAAGACTTTTAAGAAAGAGATTAGAAAGCCATTCGCCTGGAATGGTACATGGTCTCCTGCTTGAGTGAGGAGTTGGACTAGAAGACTTCCAAGGTCCCTTCCAACTCTGTTATTCTGGTATTCAATTATTATGCCTCCAGGGCCTTCCTGTTTCACTATTGGAAGCAGGGAAGTGGATTCAATGGACAGTGTTCCCTTCCACCAGAAGATTCTTAATGTTCTTAATATTCTTTGCTGTCATTCTGACCTCCTGCCTTTTCATCCTCAGCTTGTACCACTTTATCTCGATTTTGACTTCTGCCTAGATAATTGATTGCCCCCTCTGGTTAAGACATGTTGGGCTGACCTTATCTAATGTGTTTTATCCCTAGCCTTCCCAGACCTTTTTCTCAAGCTGTTCTCTTAGGTCTCTGCTTATTGCGTTGTCACGGCCCTGCTGCAAAATATCAGTCCGTCTGGTGCCTGATAAATCCAGGGTGTATCTATTTTCATTTGCAATTTCCCTATTTCTCGTTAATAGCAGCGGAACAAAGAGCCACTTTTATTTAGAAGGAAAACGTTATTGTTTGGAGAAAGGGGTGGAAACACAAAAAACTGCAGTGCGCCAAACATTTCCCTTGGCTTCCCTTTGAAGTCAGTATATGTGTTTATGCAGTGGCTGAAATGTGAAAAGCCTTCACAAGCAATGGATGGTTTGAGAACTTCTAAATTAGTTCTTGCATCTTTGCATGTTTTTTTTTCCCCCAGTTAAAAATGAGAGAAGAAAGTTCACATATAGGCTGCTGCGTGTCCTGGGTATTCCTAGTATATATTAGAGATTCTTGATGATCTCCAATGAAAGAGGTTTTAAATTTAGCAGTTGTAAAGAGGACAGTCAACAGGCAATTTTTAAAAACCCAAGATGACAGTCACAATCACATGACCAAGCCATGCTGCTTTTTTATATGCATAACCAGCAGTGGTGGGTTTCAAAAATTGTTCGAACTTACTCTCTGGGTGTGGCCTCCTTTGTGGGAGTGGCTTGCCGCCCATGTGACCGGATGGGAGTGGCTTGCCACCCATGTGACCGGATATGAAGATGCCGAGAAGATGGATTGACTATATTCAAAATAAATACGAGACTAAGAGATTCCAAATAATTTATGACTGAAGAAACAAGGAATGATATAATCTGTTTAGAGTTTGCCTAGGAAAGAGGAGTTAAAGCTCAAATGAAAGATGATACTAACTTTCTTTAAGTTTATTTTAGAACATCTTTGTTAAAGATTTATACCCTGTATTTGTTCTGGGAAGTCGGGGGGAGGGGAAGGTTGGGGGGGGGTTTCCGGTGGGGAGGGCAGGGGGGAAGGTAACTATTTGCAAGTGTTTTTTTCTAAAAATTTTCAATTAAAAAAAAAAGAAAAAAAATGGGTAAAAATGCCATCCACTTTATCTTTTATTTGTAAATTTATTTATAAAGAGGAAGAAATGTGATATCATTTTTTTAAAAGTAGGAGAAATAAAACAGAAGGATTTTTCCTTCAGAACTAGTGTCTAATTTATAGTGTTTATTTCTGGGATCTTCCTTTTTTCTCACTCTCACAAAACTCATGTGGCATGTAGAGGTTTGGATCGCAAGCTCCTTTTCAACACATTATCTTCTCTTATTATATGTAGATACATTTAACATTTGTGGGAAAATGGGGTGAAATCATCATGATTCCATTATTATATAAGAATTTTTTAAATTTCTTGGTATTGTATTGTATTCATGAACACATTTTTTTTCCTACCTTATTGTGCTATGCAGTTGGAATGTGTACAGAAATATAATAGAAATTGTCACAGCTTCAGTGACCTAATGCTTAATTTGCATGTGAAAATTTCATGGTTCAGTCCTTGGCATCTCCAGTTAAAAAGATTGTGGGCTGAAGGATTTCTTTTCTTTTTTCCTTTGTCTGAAATTGTGGACAAAGGCTGTCAGTCAAGACAACGTATTACCTGGTAAATGGTCTCTCACTAGACGTAAGGCAGTTCCAGGGCTCATCTTTTAAAAGTTTTAAGCATAAAATGATTTTTTCCTCTTCTTCTGCCTGAAAAAGATCCAAATAGCTGGGGAATTAAAATATTAGAACTGATAGCATTTTCCTACAATAAAAATTTCAGGGCGGTAGTACAGAATCCCAAGATCTGACAGAAAATACATTTATGCTTTGTCTATTTTGAAGGATGGTGTTTATAAAATATTTGCTGACAAAGGTTTGGTGGCGTTTTTATTTATTGTTTTCCTCAAGACTGACATCCACAGGGTGGTCTGGTAGTACAATACCATCACGAATGATCACTGTGGGGGAAATGTGGGCCATTAAAAAGAATATTTTTTTGGGGGGGATGAACTCTTTGAGACTTTACCCAATTTATTTTTGCTTCCCACTTTAAAAAAATATATATGCTACTATCAATCTGTCCCCACATTTCAACAGTCCATCTCTAACTGGAAGATGCAAAGGTGGGGCTTAAAAGAATATATACAGCCCAGAGATATCTGTTCCCATACTACAATATAAGAAACTGTAGGAAACAAAGTTAATTCCGCCAATGACTAAGATAGTTTTCTGCTATTTTAAGAGTTCCCAATATTTTTTTTTAAGCCAGTAGCTGCACTTGGAATTTTGAGAAATTTTTAATAGACCCTTTCACAAAATGGCTGTCGTGGTGGGCAAAAGACAACCAGTTACTAGGGGAAACCATGAGGTGATTTCCTACCAGCTCCTCTTGCCTCTCAAGATAACATTTGCCACCTGGGTATATTTCACTTTTTTCCAAGGAGGCAATTTCAGTTACAAACAAGCTGCAGTTCCTTTGATTTTTTTTTTTTTTGAATGTCTCTATTGGTTAGATTGAGTAGAGTAACATGGCTGGAATAAGGACTGTGCTTCAACAAATGAATTAAAAGAAATAAAACCAAACCAGGTGGCCAAGGAGCTTGGAATACATCAAAGGAGATAACAATATGTCTGAAAGGGTCACATTAGCAATAGCAGTTAGACTTATATACCGCTTCATAGGGCTTTCAGCCCTCTCTAAGCGCTTTACAGAGTCAGCATATCGCCCCCAACAACAATCCGGGTCCTCATTTCACCCACCTCGGAAGGATGGAAGGCTGAGTCAACCCTGAGCCGGTGAGATTTGAACAGCCGAACTGCAGAACTGCAGTCAGCTGAAGTAGCCTGCAGTGCTGCCTTTAACCACTGCGCCATCTCGGCTCTCATTGACAATTCCAGGATGTGTCTCCCTCAGAATGGAGGAGATTCCCTTGGAAATTGGATTTGGAGAAACTAACTCACCCCGGACTATAAATATCAAGGAGAATATTCTTAGTCAACTGCTCTGAATTGTTCTTTGTTGGGGAGCTACAGGCTACGTGGGCCTTCTCCATCTTAACCTTCCTGTATTGGAAGCTAGAAGATATGAAGATGGTTTGCAGGCAAGCATGGCCCGCATTTATAGTCATAATGAGGATTCCTGACTGTGGGAAGGAACTGCAACTGTATACAGCTCTCATTGTCTGTTTGATGGTGGAAAGGGAGCAGGGGATCACACCGAATGCTTGCTTTGGATCAACCTCGCCTAAAGTACAGAATAAACAAGGCTTTCATAGCAAGGAAGCTGCAGGGTGAAGGGCCAGGTGGTCGGGTATAAAATAAGTTTTTTTCTGCTCTTCATTCTTATTCTGGTTGCATACAGTATCTTAAATACACACACACACACACACACACACTCACACACACACACACACACATTTCAAGTCACAACCCCTGGTATGCCCAAATATGGGAGGAAGATCACATTTCCATTCTCTGTCCTTCGGCTCGTCACAAGAGACCATCCAGACAGAAACACAGTATTTTTTACTGTTGCCTTTTTGTTACATTTGTTATATTTGTGCTGATAAATAAATAAAGGGAGACTAGTATAGATCTATTTCAAGCTATTTAGCTCTCATCAGTTAGCCACAGGTTCGATTCCCAGCAAGGGAATACACACACACACACACACACACACATACACACACACACACACACACACACATTTAAGAATCCATGAAATGTCCAGTTCTTTATTTTAGTCTTTAAGAGGACATAAGAGGCATTAGAGCTGAGGTGGCACAGTGGTTAAATGCAGCACTGCAGGCTACTTCAGCTGACTGCAGTTCGGCGGTTCAAATCTCCCCGGCTCAAGGTTGACTCAGCCTTCCATCCTTCCGAGGTGGGTAAAATGAGGACCCGGATTGTTGTTGGGGGCCATATGCTGACTCTGTAAACCGCTTAGAGGGGGCTGAAAGCCCTATGAAGCGGTATATAAGCCTAACTGCTATTGCTATAATTCAATTAGAAATTTGAAGCCGCAACAAGAAATAAAGAAAAGCAAAAGAACCAGGAACTAACCATCCTTGCAACACACACACACACACACACTTTTAGACTGACATTACGCAGAGGGAATGCACAGCTATCGAGAAGTAAACATCATTTCTGTTATTTAATTCAGAGTCAAAAATAGGCTTCCTGCTTCTCTCTTTCTTTTTTTTTTAAATCTCCAGGGTCAGCCTTTGAAACTTGAAGCAACTGAGTACTCATAATCTGTGAATGATGTTCTTCTTGGGCAACCTTTTATCTAAGTGTGACACCGTTCATTCCTTTTAGGAGTTGACCCTTGAACCTCACCTGCCGGCTGGAGGTTTCCATGGTAACTGACATGCACTTGGCATGAAAATTCGATTAAATCTCAGAAATGCTTCCTAAGTGGGCTGCTTGGAATGCAGGTTTAAAACAATGTCCTGGGGGGTAAGGTGCTTTGAACTCAATAAGTCTACTCTTCAGAGTAGGAAGTGATTGCCCTGTTATGAGCATATGGGGTGATAGGCAGGATGGAAAGGAGCAGAGACTGTTTTTCTCTTCCTTGGAAGTCAAAACATAATAAACGCGGAAGAAATACATACACGAATCCACCTATTCGTTGTAGTCGTAATGAGATTAGGATTTTATTGGTACCTCCCTACGTACACAATCCTCTCTGGTTTAAAATGCTTTTGTTGCAGGAGTTACGGAGTGTTTTTTATTAACGCTCTTACTGATTTAGTTATGTTTTGTGGCTTTAAATTGCATTGTAAGCTATCTCAGAAGGATTGCTCCGATGGCCGGTTTATGAATCTTTTAGATAACAAGAGCTTTCTGTATTCGATCTGAGGTAATAGCAATATAGCAATAGCAGTAGACTTATATACCGCTTCATAGGCCTTTCAGGCCTCTCTAAGCGGTTTACAGAGTCAGCATATTGCCCCCAACAATCTGGGTCCTCATTTTACCCACCTCGGAAGGATGGAAGGCTGAGTCAACCTTGAGCCGGTGAGATTTGAACCGCTGAACTGCTGATCTAGCAGTAGCCTGCAGTGCTGCATTTAAGCACTGCGCCACCTTGGCTCTTGAGGTAGGAGATAGTTAGCAGGGTTGGTAGAAGTCAACCTTTTTGTAGTTCTTGGTTTTGGCTGGAAATGCAAACCAGCCATCCAAGGGAGAAAGGATGCTGATGAAAGGTGGGTTTCTACTGGTTTGGACCGGTTCGGTTGAACTGGTAGTAGCTTGGTGGCCTGGGTCGCTGGAATCGACAGTGACCCAGGCCTGCCATGCCCCCAAACTGGTTCTCCTGGCAGTGCCATAGGTGACACGATCTTGTTTTTTGCTTCTGCGCATGTAAACCAGCAGTAGCGACTGCCAAACCCACCCCTGATGCTGATCCTGGAAAGAATAGATGCTGCCATGGGTTAACCGACAAATGCGCGCATGACAAAAGTGCACCAACAAAACCGCGGTGAGAAAACAGCAAGGTCGAAATCGTGCCCACAAGAGCACGCCCACAACAGCGCGCCGACAAAAGCGCGCCATCAACAAACAATGTGAAAACAACGTAATAACCCTAACCCCAACCCTAACCCTAAACCTAACCCTTACCTTAATCTAATTGCGCTTTTGTCGGTGCGCTGTTGTCGACGCGCTGATGTGGGCGTGATTTTGAACTTGCTGTTTTCTCGGCGCGCTTTTGTCTGCGCGCTTTTGTCGTGCGCGCATTTCTCGGGTCACGGCTGCCATGTATAGTCTAACAATTCCAATCACCCCCATTTCTGCTTTTACAAGGAACTTCACAGCCTTCATCACATTCTCCCTATCGCCACCTCCCCACAGAGAGAGAATAAAAAGATTGAATAGATCCAACTACTTTGAAATATAATTAAAATATGAATTGTTCTCAGCCATCTATTCTTTTCTCACTACATTAATAGAGCAATGCTGGATAACTTTTCAAAATGTATATAGGCCATAGACCCACCTCTTATTAGTATTAACTAATAGGAGTATTAACTGTCTCCCCACAATCAGAGCTATAAAAATTGACTTTGCGTTTGAACTGAGTATCCATACCAATTAGTTACAAAGTCACGGCATAAATGCAAGAGGTTTGTGATAAATTGTCAATTTTTTTTTCATATACTGAATACATAATTGGGGAATACATAGACACATACACCTTTAAAGCCCTACATGGCCTAGGACCTGGATATCTGAGAGACCGCCTCCTTCCACATACCCCCCAATGGCCGATAAGAACTCACAGACTGGGCCTTCTCCGGGTGCCGTCGACCGGACAATGCCAGCTGGCGGCCCCTCGGAGGAGGGCCTTCTCTGTAGCTGCTCCGACCCTGTGGAACGACCTACCCGTAGAGATCTGGACCCTTCCCACTCTCTCGGCCTTCTGAAAAGCAACCAAAACCTGGCTATTCCGGCAGGCCTGGGGCTGTTGACTTCATGAATGAGGTCCACCCCCACCCAGATTGAGTGTATGGTGCATTGTTTTTAAATTGTTTCTTTTTAAATTGTTTCTTTTATTTTAACTCCTTATTTTAACTTGTTTTTGTAAGCCGCCCAGAGTCCTACGGGATTGGGCGGCATATAAATTTATTAAAAGTTGAAGTTAAAGAGACACACAAATGAAAGTTGCATGCAATAAATCATAGACCACCAGTGATAGTCAACCTGGTCCCTACCACCCACTAGTGGGCGTTCCAGCTTTCATGGTGGTTTTATCTGATACTGAAGCACTTTCCTTTTTTAAAAAATTTAACTGACTTTTTAAAAAAAAATTCATAGCATTATTTAAAAACATTTTAATTAGGTTTTCATAAAATCACCATTACTGTGGAACCGGTGGGCGGTTAGAAATTTTTTACTACTAACAGAGATACAAAAGTGGGCGGTAGGTATAAAAAGATTGACTATCCCTGGCATAGACAATATAGTTGCACAAAATGTATATTAAAGAACCTACAGAATGTGGTGGTTCTCTTCATAGATATCATACGAAGACAGCAATGCTAGTCTCTGTAGGCCAAAAGTCAGAAAGATTTTGATAGCCCCTTTTCAGATGTTTTATTAATAAACAGATTTTATTAAAAGGCATAAACTTTCAAGAACTAACATTCACTTCACCAGATGCATAGTCTAAAATGAAACCATTTTTATTAGGGGAAGAGGCTGAGAAATGTGTATTTTAGAGAAAGTTGATCACCAAACCAAATATGAATATTCTTGCGATAGTATGCTTTAAATAATTTATTTAAAAGCAATTGTGATATACACTAAATTTAGGCCAATCTGCAAGTATATATCTTCAGTCACAGCTGTAACGTCCCACATTGGTCACAAAAAAAATGCAATGTGAAAGAAAGCATGCTTCTAATATAACCTTTGGCTAAATTGGCAGATGATGAGGAGAGCTTCAGTTCAACACATCTGTCAGGCTAGCAAGAAGCTCTTCTAATCTTTATTCCCAAAGAAACCAATGTTTTCTCAATTTCTGGATTACTAAGCTACTTGATGCAAATCTTTTGAGATGACAGGCAAGCTATTTTTACCCACAACTCCAACATTCATTTCATGAAGATGGCAAATATTTTTTAAAATTACTGGAAAGAGATTTCATTTAGTAAATTATTTTTTGTTTCAGTTTATGCACCATTGTATTATGTGCATCAATCAGGCATTTTTATGAAAGGATGAAGTTCCTAATACCGTACTCTCGATCTTTTATCAAGCCTTTTATTGTGGTCTTCATCTACATTATAAATTTCTGTTGTGCTGAAAGTTTCGCATCCTCTATTGTTCATATTAGTAAAATATTCAAATCAGACTGCTTTTCTATGGAATTAAAAGAAAATCATAAAGATCATAATCATAATATTTTAGATTTACAACATCACAACATATGCACTGTAGATTTAATACCAGTCTGAGGGGTAACTAGGGGTAACCAGTAACTAGCACTGATGTTAAGAGCCGAGGTGGCGCAGTGGTTAGGGTGCAGTACTGCAGGCCACTTAATCAGCTGACTGTTATCTGCAGTTCAGCGGTTCAAATCTCACCGGCTCAAGGTTGACTCTGCCTTCCATCCTTCCGAGGTGGGTAAAATGAGGACCCGGATTGTTGTTGGGGGCAATATGCTGACTCTGTAAACCGCTTAGAGAGGGCTGAAAGCCCTATGAAGCGGTATATAAGTCTAACTGCTATTGCTATTGCTATTGATGTTACTAGCCCTCATGATGTTACCTGGTTTGGTTAATGAAATGTCTGCAAGAAAAGAAGCAATTTCAGAGAACACCAGGAATCCCTCATTTCATGTAGGGGCAACTCTCTAGGCTGTGTTTTGAATCCAGGTTTGGTTGAGTTCTCAGATGCCATGTGGTCAGTTGGGGCCAATATTATCATGCTTTAATCCCATCCCCTTGGAGCTGAAGTGGAGAAGCCTTTATTATGTAAAGTGGACTAGCTTGGCCTTCTTAATGGCCCATTGACAAAGTGGGGATGGGCAGGAAGCTACAGGCAGCTATTCTGTCTTTTAAAACATGTTTCTTTCTTTTCACATCCAGAGAAATATTCTGCCTTTTCAATATTTCCTAGGATATTTCATTTTTTCTGGGAGAGGGCTGGATGATAACTTCCTACATCACTTTTACCCTTTATATAAATATATGTGATATATAATAATATATAGTACATAAGAGCCGAGGTGGCGCAGTGGTTAAATGCAGCACTGCAGGCTACTGCTAGATCAGCAGTTCAGCGGTTCAAATCTCACCGGCTCAGGGTTGACTCAGCCTTCCATCCTTCCGAGGTGGGTAAAATGAGGACCCAGATTGTTGGGGGCAATATGCTGACTCTCTGTAAACCGCTTAGAGAGGGCTGAAAGCCCTATGAAGCGGTATATAAGTCTACTGCTATTGCTATTGCTATAATAGATATAGATAATATAGATAGAGGAACTAGGACCTCGCTCTATTTCCAATAAAAGTTGCCTTGCTCTGCCACCAAAAGTTTTCTAGTTTTTCATGCCTTATTTACATAGCTAAAACAGAAGTAGTTTCTTACCTTCTGAATCCTTTTACTCTCTTCATTTTATTGTCCCATAAATGCAGCCGATTCTTTCCACGTTCACTGAGCTTTTAAGATATTAAGTATCAATTGAATTAGCACATTACACGACACATCAAAAACAATTCAGATGCTTAATTAAAACAGTTAACATAAAGGAGTAAAGTCTCGTTATAATGTATATGTGCATTTTCCTAAAGCTTTAAAAGAAAGCTGTTCATAAATTGAAGGAAACCCTCAAGTTATTCTAAGGATTTTTTTTTCTTCTTTGAAAAAGGAAAAAAAAATATAATCCCTAATTATTAATCAAATTCTCCTTAGGAGAAAACATACACATTGAAAAATCTAGGGGCAATGGCTGACCAATCTTCTACGTGCTAATATAATTATGTAAAATTGTAATTTTTTTAAAAAAAGTTACGTCAAATTTAGGACCCAAAAAATCTAAATTGCTTTTACATGCATGCATTTATATCTAATCCATGCACAAGCAATGAATTTAATCAGACTCATGGATGAGGGTATTCAACAGATTGTATTGTAATTTAAGTTATGGTACCTAAATTGTTTATTATTATTGTACAATTGTATCACAGCGGCCAGTTGTTTCGCCGGATTTGGCATTGGTTACTAGTCGGGCCCCACCCAGGGGCCTGGGACGTCGTAACGTATTTTCATAATATGCGTGCAGATCCAAGCAGTGCGGCTTTTTGCATTTGACTGATGGTGATTTTGTCAATTTTTAACTGTTTTAAATGTAATTCCAGTGCTATTCCCAAGGGACTCAGGGCGGCTAACAAACAAGTGGGGAAGGGGGAAAATACAAAAAACAAACAAGACAGAAACAAGATACACAAAACAGATTAAAAACAACACAACAGTCACAACAATTCAAGTGGGGCTGGGAACTCATCAGCCCCAGGCCTGCCGGAACAGCCAGTTCTTGACGGCTTTGCGGAAAGCCTGAAGGGTGGTGAGGGTCCGAATCTCCACGGGGAGATTGTTCCAGAGGGCCGGAGCAGTCACAGAGAAGGCCCTCCCCCGAGGGGTCGACGGTCAACATTGGCCAGCTGATGGTATTCGGAGGAGGCCTAATCTATGGCATCTAATTGGTCGTAGGGAGGTAATTGGCAGGAGGCGGTCTCTCAAGTACCCAGGTCCGATATTTCGTAGTGGTTTCTGTTGTTGTTGTTAAGTCTGGCTTTTCAATTTTGTTTTCAATTTAACCATATTATTTGGGGAGAAAAATGGATATTTACAACGGAGATTTAAAGGATGAACAAATCTATCTACTTTTCTGGTGCACCTCTCTTCCTAACCCTTTTCTTCCCAAATCTATATATTTTTTAAAGGATTTCAAATTTACAATGTACAGTTAAAGCCCTATTTTGATGCAGTAGTTGCATGAAATGTACAGCAACATTTGGGAAGCTTGAACACTCAAAAAAGTCGGAATGATTGATTACCACAGACCTAAATATAATCTCAAACATTGATGGATGCTTTTTAGATTTGGAGAAGGAAATCCAAAAATTTTCGTTCCCCCTTCTACTTGCCATTTAAGAGCATAATTTCATCTCTGAAGCGACTTTTTTTAAAAAATAAAATAAAATGTTGTTTTGGAAAAGCAAATGTCTTCAATCTATTTTCTCTGAATTGCTTTTGATAGTATTTCTTCTTTGTGAACAAAAAAAACCCCAAACCCTTTCACTGATTATTTAAAATAAAAATGCCATCATTTTTTAAAGCTTCAGGCAGTAGTAGGCCTGTTCAAAGTTTTTTCTGCTACTGAAAAATACTTGAGCCCCATAAGGCTGCACCATACTGCCTGGCCCCTTGTGAGCGAGCAGTTTCTGATGGTTCTATGCAACACTGTGGATTCAGTTCCTAATATATGCTTTGGTGTTGTGGCCCAACAGGAGCCGTTGGAGCTGCCATCAGACTCTGACAGCGAGGGGCCCTATGAGTCGGCTCTGGATGATGTGGAGGACCCTGGACAGGGTTCAGACTGCAAGCAGGGCGCAGAGAGGCTGGTTGGCCACCAGGAGGTGTCTGAGCCTTGGACCAGTGGGGAGGAGACAAGGGAGAGTGATCCAGAAGCCAGCAGTGAGTTGTTCCTGGATGCACACCACCGAAGAGCTACTAAGCCTCAGGAACAATTACACAATTACGGGAGGTAATTGCACTCAGCTGGTGGTCATTAGGCTCCTCTCCAGACTATAACAGGACTGCTTGTGCACATTCTTGCAGAAGTCAACACAGGAACTAATGATTGATAACATTATTGTGAGCTTGGCAGGCTGGATTGCTGCCAGGACCTATCTGTGCTGGATTGCTGCCCAAGCTTGTCTGTTACTGTTTGCTGCCAAGGACCTGTCTATCTGTTAATTAAATGCCACAACGTATCTTTGGCTCGGAGTGTGTATTGGTGTGGAACGAGGGGGGTCAGAACATTTTGGTGCATGCAAGATCACCCACATACCATCTACCTACAGCTCTTAATTATTTAATTTCTGCAGCTTTATCTAGAGAAATACAGATGCAATTGCTTT
Organism: Thamnophis sirtalis; assembly: GCF_051295495.1. Lineage (NCBI taxonomy): Eukaryota > Metazoa > Chordata > Lepidosauria > Squamata > Natricidae > Thamnophis > Thamnophis sirtalis. The sequence goes on from NW_028261387.1 coordinate 3,548,816, forward strand.
TCAAAGTCTCCAGACAAATGTTCCCAAAAGCAGTTTTTTAGAATCCAGTTTGGTATCCTGATAACTCCCACCATCTCTTTTCCTGAAACTCTATTTTTGATAGTCCTCCTATTATGAGTCCTCTTGTCCTCTTTCACTTGTATAGTGATACAAATGTTGGAAGAAATGTCCTTCTGGGTTCGGCTCCAAGTGGGGAAAAAGACACTGGAAACATGGAGGCTGCTTGGAAAGATGGTTTTTAATGGTGGACAGGACCACATGGCTTGAGCCCTGAACAGAAAAGGTGATCACATGCTTCAGTGTTGGTGGAGAAGAAGAGAAGGGCTGAGGGAGGGGCATCTCTTCTCTTGGTGGCTGGAAGCCAGGTGAGAAAAGAAGCTTAATTATCCACATGTTATGATTAGTGAAACTAAATATGGTATAGCATTTGCCTCATTTTATAGGCTGAGATCTAAGGTATTAAGGTCTTGTTCATGTGTGTTTGCAGGATAGAATAGAATAACAGAGTTGGAAGGGACCTTGGAGGTCTTTTAGTCCAACCCCCTGCCTAGGCAGGAAATCCTACAAGGATATCCTGGTTTGATGATGTAGCTGGCTGAGAATAGCTTTCGCACAAGCAGTTGACCATTCTTTCTTTCCCTCTTTTTCTTTCCTTTTTATGATCTTTGACATGCTGTATGTAATTAGAAAATGGATATTTAATGAGACTGTAATGCTGATTCTGGGAGGAAAGGCTAAACCATAGCTCAACTTTTTGGTTAGGCTATTAAAGGAAGGAGAATCTGCCCTTTCTATGCATATTTCTTTTGTAAACAAGCAGCTCGAAGTTATTCATTACATTTATACTCTTGATATGGCTTATGAGCCGAGGTGGCGCAGTGGTTAAATGCAGCACTGCAGGCTACTTCAGCTGACTGCAGTTCTGCAGTTCGGCTGTTCAAATCTCACTGGCTCAAGGTTGACTCAGCCTTCCATCCTTCTGAGGTGGGTAAAATGAGGACCCGGATTGTTGTTGGGGGCAATATGCTGACTCTGTAAACCGCTTAGAGAGGGCTGAAAGCCCTATGAAGCGGTATATAAGTCTAACTGCTATTGCTATATTGCTATTTTGGTGAATATATTGGGATGGTGTTGAATGTTGGTAAGCAAGCATAGTGTATTGTTACTATGTCTGAAGAAATAAAGCATATCTTGTAGTGAAACATTTTAAGACACTAGTGCTTCTATTTCTGTTGCCTGTCTATTTCTGGATAAAAGTTTTCTCTCAAAGGACTCAAAAGGATGACACTACAACCCTTTTCATATAATTTTTCAAGGCTTAGAGAACAGAGAATTGTAAAATTACTGCAGAGGCCCCCGAAACTTATTGCATTTTAAGAGAGGGTGGTTTTTTTGTTAAGTTTTTGTTTAGTTCAGTTTGAATGAAATCAATCCTATCTATATACAACTTTTACTGTTAAATCCAATTAATATGTAAATCACCAAGAAGCATAAAATATCTGTGCAGCAGTTACCATGTACAAAGCTTGTTTGATATACTTTGTGGAGATATAAGGTTTAGCGATATTTAATATTAAAGATTGGAATGAAACCCAGCATTTAGCGTCTGATTCTATTATGAATCATTTCTCAAAATGGTTGAGGACTGAAATGTAGAAGAATGATTAGACCTGATTATTATATTCTTCAACACTTTTAGAAAACGAACAGGCACTTTTAGAGAATAGAACATCTAATACCAGATTTCTCTATAATATTCTCTATAAATTTAATATTTGATATTTTTTTTATTTCACTGGAATTCCCATTATAGCATAGCAATTATTGTGTCTAAATTCTGTGTCAAGTTAATCATACAGTCTTTAACTTATTCAGTGCGAGCTGCACTGGCTTCCCATTGGTCTCCGGACACGCTTCAAGGTTTTAGTCGTTACTTTTAAAGCCCTACATGGTATCGGACCTGGCTACCTGAGAGACCGCCTCCTGCAAATTACCTCCCAGAGACCTATAAGATCGCACAGACTGGGCCTCCTCCAGATTCCATCTGCCGGTCAATGTCGGCTGGCGGAGGTAACCGAGGGAGGGCCTTCTCTGTAGCTGCTCCGACCCTATGGAACAATCTTCCCATTATGATCCGGACCCTTACTACCCTTCCGGCCTTCCGCAAAGCGACCAAGACCTCGCTGTTCCGGCAGGTCTGGGGCTGTTGATTTATCCAGCCCCATCCTAAGTTATGAATGTTGTTGAATTTTTAATGTTGTTTTTTTTATTTTTTTGTATGTCCCCCCCTTCCTTTTTTACCTGTAAACCGCCCTGAGTCTCTTTGAGAGTGAGCGGCATACAAAATAAATAGATGATAGATAGATAGATAGATAGATAGATAGATAGATAGATAGATAGATAGATGATAGATAGATAGATAGATAGATAGATAGATAGATAGATAGATAGATAGAGTAGATAGATGATAGATAGATAGATAGATAGATAGATAGATAGATAGATGGATGGATGGATGGATGGATGGATGGATGGATGGATGGATGGATGGATGGATGATAGATAGATAGATAGATAGATAGATGATAGATAGATAGATAGATAGATAGATAGATAGATAGATAGATAGATAGATAGATTCATTCAGTTTCTGAGTCATAAATCACTGATAGTTTATAAATAAGGCCCAACAAATACTTCATTCAAATCTGTAAAGTGTTCAAGGTCAGTCAAATAGCAAAATTCTTGTTGAAGTTCTTTTCGTTGTGTTAAATCAAACTTTTATTTTTAAGTGAACAGTGATCTGGATAAGCACGAACAAGGACTGATTCTGACAGCCCTAATTTGGAGCTGCTTGTTATGTTCCCATTTAGCTACTGATGTTCCTCACAGTAGGTCCTGTGTAAGCCTAGAAGAACTTTGAGGATGTTGACATTTACCATGCTACTGAAAATTCTCAGCCAGTCTTTCCCCCCCCCCCCCCCATAATGCCAGGCTAAAAGTCAATGAATTCAGACAATCAGTGCGGGCAATTGATCTGCACATTACCATTTCCACAAATGGTAACAGCAGCTAAAAGGTAACGTGGGTAGTTGATGCCAGGCTGAAAGGAATGGTGAGAACCAGGATTAGAAGGTAATCCAAGGAGAAGACAGTTATAGTGAATCAAAACATAGTTGCTTAGAAGTAAGTGCAGAGCACAAGAGACTTTCTTCCACGGAAGTGTGCTCCAGACTGTAGTCTTACGAATTTCTTTCTTCTTAGTTTCACTAAAGGTCAACTTTCCAGATTTCTTTTTTTTAAAAAAAGGAATCATAAAAACAACATTTAACTTCTAAAGTCAGAACAAGGGGTACCCTTATGAAAGTCTTGCTATGGGTTAGGCGATGGCTGCTCTTTATTTTTGAAACTTCAATAACTATTAGGCTGCAAATATGATCAACGGCAAGCAGCTACACTCGCAACAGAATACCTTATGCCACCAGGCTTGAAATTTTGGGCTTGGACAACCAACAACTATGCTCCCTATGGTGCAGTGGTGGGATTCAGCCAGTTCGCACCTATTCGGGAGAACCGGTTGGTAACTTTCTAAGCAGTTCAGAGAACCGGTTGTTGGAAGAAATCTCCTTTTGTTTTTTTCCGCTTTACAGGGCTCATCCTGTAAGGAAGGCAGGAAGGAAACATTCCGGTGTTGTTTCTAACTTAATCTTTATTGCCCTGTTTACAGAAACTGCCTCTCCAGTTAACACTTATTACATTGTAACAACTAAGGTGAAACGCCCATCAACGTGAGTGAAGTTGAGTTGGCCATGCCCACCCAGTCACATGACCACCAAGCCCCACCTACCCTGCTGGTCATTAGGGCAGAGAACCGGTTGTTAAATTATTTGAATCCCACCACTGCTATGGTCTGACCTAAGCGTAGTACACAAAATTGCGAAAAATACGACTTCAGCAACAGAGTGGCCAGTGCCTGGAATGCACTACCTGACTGTTGTTACATCCTCAAACTCCCCTGACTTTAACCTTAAACTGTCTACTCTTGACCTCTCCCCATTCCTAAGAGGTCCGTAAGGGGGCGTGCATAAGCACACCAGCATGCCTAACATCCCTGTCCCACAGTCCCCATTTATTTGAATCCATTTCCTGTGTTCTTATTCATGTTTATTCTTATTCCTGTTTTCTTTTTCTTCCTCCCACAATGCAAGATCCACTTTTTTAAAATCAACCAAGTGTTGACCCATTGATTGCAACAGTTATTGACCAACTGGCTTATTGAGCAAGTCTAATGTGCTGTTGAAAGAGACTGACTCAAAGTTCATTCAAGAAAAGTACATAATTTTGGGGTGGCTTAGACTCACAGTTCTTGGTTGAAGGACATGTGGCAGCTGTGGTCAAGGTTGCCTTTGCAAAGGTTCAATTTCTTGGACTGGAAAATCCTTCAGGCAGGCATTCATGCCCCAGTCTCCTCATTTATGGTTTACTGTAAAGCTGCCTTTAAAGATCACTTGGAAGCTACATCTGATCCAGAAGGCAGTGGTACAAGTAATGATGGACAAGTGCAGTTATGTCTATCTGATCCAACTGCCTTGTGAGCTGTACTCATTACCATACCTGGCTTCTGGATGGAATTCGACATTCTGATTGTCACCAATAAAACCTCTCATGGAATAAGGCATGTTTATTTGAGAACTGTCTATCTATGATTATGCATGTCACTTTGGGTCTCATTGATTAAGCTTTGTCATCCAATAAGACTCAGGAAGCATGTTTTTTCTGTTGTGGTCTGTCTCCTCCGTAATTATATCTCATGCTATCTCCCACCCTAATGATGTCTACAAAGCTATTAAAAATCTCACTTTTCACCCAGACTTTGGGGCAGGAGGATGGTTGAGCATCTGTCAATAGGTATTTTGGGGGGTTGATTTGTTTGTCTTCAGGCCACCTGTGATTTGTGTTTTGAACTCATTTTATTCATTCATTCATTCATTCATTCGTTCGTTCGTTCGTTCGTTCGTTCGTTCGTTTGTTTATTTATTTTTAAAATGGCAAGTCCTCCCAGAATCATTGGAAGTCAGACAGCTCTCTGTAATAAATAAAATGTTAGACAGAATTCACTTAGAATTTTTATGGAAATCTATTCCAGCACTATAAAAGTAATATATCACAGTTTCATATTTTATCTTAGCTACATTATCCAATCTCTTTTGTTATAAAGAATAATGAATGAACTGAGATTTCTTTCTCCAGTATCAACTTATTTTTTTAAAAAATTTTTTTAAATAGATTTATACCATAAATCGAGGAGGTATAAGATAGCATCTTAAATACAAATGAAATATACTGCAGCAATCTAGTATATTTATTATGCTCAATTAGGAAACTTAATTTGATAGTTAAATATTTTTAAAAGAAACCATTCCAATTCCAGATTAATTTTTTGTTGTTGAAATAGCTATGTCCTTGCATTTAAACACATCCATTACATTACTCTGTTTTTAAGGACATTAATTTTGTATTTACATACTAATCTCATTTTATGACTGATTTAAAGTAGACCTTAGAAACTATTTTAGTAAGTCTAGTATAATTTAGTGAAGTTTGAAGCAACACTTGGCATAAAAAAGAGGAACTTCATACATATGTAAAGCTGACCCTGATTTTTGCCTATAGCAAAACTGAGTTTCCAGCTCCTATGGAACTTCACTGAATTAAAAAAAAAACAGAAAAGAGTTTGTGAAAGAAAAGAGTATTTTGAGGGGGAAAAAATCCTCCCATTTGAATCACAAATGTGAAGGTTGCTTGCCCTTGACTTTTTTGGGTCTTGATACAAGTTTTTCTTCATTTGTTCTTGTAATGCTCAAGGAATTCAAGATTTTTGACCTAGTCTGTCGAGATTTTAAACTAGTCTTCCTTAATCTGGCACAAATGCAATGTATTAGGATAGCAAATCCCAGAATTCCTGGACAATAGATCTGAAGATCCACCTTTTTTTCAATTTAGTAACGTTAAGAGGAGATATCTATGGCTGTTTGAAGTGAGAAGGCAGGGAGTTATTTGAGGTTGGAGTTCAGATATTGTTTGAAAATGACAGTGGATAATTTCCAGTTTATGTGGGTTTGCATTAGACCCTGATTCCTAGACAATGCCTCTATGCCAGGGATGTCAAACTCACATTATCATGGTATCGTCACATGACGCATCAGGATCTCCCCCCCTTTGTTAAACCAGGTGTAGTGTAGTGTAGACAATCCCAAAAGAGGTGGGCTTTGGTTACTGCAGCTTTAATTCTTTTTTTTTTTTAAATTAAAATTTTTGGAAAAAAAAACTTTTACAAATATTTACTTCCCTCTCCTCCCCACCCAAACTCCACTCCCCCAACCTCCCCCCCCCAACTTCCCAAAACCAATACAGGGTATAAATATTTAACAAAGATATTCTAAAATAAACTTAAAAAAAGAAATTAATATCATCTCTCATTCGAACTTTAACTCCTCTTTGCTAGACTAGCAAAGATTATATCATCCCTTGTTTCTTCAGTCATAAGCTATCTGGAATTTCTTAGTCCCATATTTATTTTGAGTATAGTCAATCCATCTTCTCCACTCCAGTTTATATCTCTCATTTGAGTGGTCCTTGAGATATGCTGATATTTTAGGCATCTCTGCTAGGTTTGTGACTTTTAATGTCCATTCTTGAATAGTAGGCAAATCTTCCTTCTTCCAGTATTGCGCCACCAGCAGTCTTGCTGCGGTTATTAAATGCCAAATCAGGTTAGTCTCTATAACTGTACAATCAGTAATTATGTCTAACAAAAATAACCTTTTTTAAAGAACATTTTGCACAATCCACCATATTTTTTATCCAAAATGCTTTAACTTTTTTACAAGTCCACCATGTATGATAGTATGTAGCATCAGCACAATCACATCTCCAGCATTTAGGTTGTAAATTCGGATACATAGAGGCCAGAATTCTTTTATGTACATAACGATAACAGAGTTGAAAAATACGTGGCTGGGGAATTCTGGGAGTTGAAGCCCTCCCATCTTATAGTTTGTTGAAAAACAACAAGTTCTGTTGACATTTTCTATGTCTAATCTACAGTTATCACTTCTAGAAGTCTTTTCTACAATTCTCGGATCAAATGTACAATAAGCAAGCCACCTTCTCCATAGAGAGGTGGTTCCACTCAAGAGTTACTTAAATCTCCCTTTATTTTCTCCCTTTTCTTTGCTGCACTGGTGCCTATTTTAACATCCTCTCCAGCATTTCAATCTCCTCTCCCTCCCAGCCAAGAACAAAGTATTGAAAGTCAGCCAACTCCAAAGTCCTGAATCTAACTTATTAATTCTGACTGATGATGGTTCTCAAAGAAGGCAAAATGAAAATGGTTTCTTTGAGATTGATTTGCTTCTTTGACACGGCTATAAATGCAGAAATTAAAAATAGCAGTGCGGAAGAAACAGATATTGTGATGAGTTAATTATTAAAAAGAAAAAAAAGGGGGGGGAGATATCTTTCTCAGGAAGCTCAGAAAATAGCATCCCTAATCTCTCAGTCTCCCAGGATGAGTTGTGAACAGAAAGAAGGGTATACTAAAACAGCATCTCCAAATCTCTCTTACATGATACCAATTAATCATTAGTCCTATTGCTGTTCCTCTATAAATGTTGAATATTGGGAACAAGCATGGGCGTACGCAAATAGAGAACTTGTATGCTTAAATATTGATCAAGTACAAAAATCATAAATGTGATATCAGTGAGCTGGGATGAAAAGTCAATTAGGTTTGGAGTGAGGCTTCATTTGCATGCTTGTAATTACCCCCCTTTTTAAAACACCCGCTCCAGAAGATTTCCTTGATTGTTGCAGCAGCTTTAATAAGTTAACTCATTACAATAGTCATTTCATTAATGGAACTCTTAAAGCACTGTGGGTTTTTTTTTGAATCCAGGAAATAACATGCATTCTGAAACTTCTCTTCTGAATCATTTTGAAAGCTTGTTTGTTCTTAATTTATTACCAGCATTCTAGAAATATATCAAAAAACTATTTAAATATTTTGTTGCATTTTCAGACTAAGGTTGAAGTGATGTTGAGAGTTTTCAGATTATTGTATCTATTGACCTATTCCTTTCTTGTTTAAATACATACATACATACATACATACATACATACATACATACATACATACATACATACATACATACATACATATTTCACCCTGGCTTTGCTGATAACGGATAAGAGCCTGTGGCCTAATGGCTAAGATGTCTGCCTAGTATGTAATATAGCCCAGGTTCGAATCCCAGTAAGGGTATGGCTAGCTGATGAGAGCTAAATAGCTTGAAATAGATCTATACTAGTCTCCCTTTATTTATTTATCAGCACAAATAATAAAACACACACACACACACATATATACATGCATGCATGTGCGTGCGCACACACACACACACACACACACACACACATATTCCAGTGTCTGGTGGTAAAAGATTTGCTATACCATAGGGAATCTTTTACCAGATATGAAAAATTTCTGTAAGGCAATCTGAAATGAGTTGCAAAATTTTAATCCTAGTTTGTGAAGTTCACTACAACTGGTTTATCTGTGGGGAATCTTGCATTTATTGTTCTCAGTGCTACCTCATTTTGATATTTTTTTTCACTGACAACATTTATGTGCAAATCAATGTTATGTCTTTGTGTGTGTGTGTGTGTGTTTCCCTAAAGGTCCATATCCGAGAATCTGGATAGATATTTTAACCTTTTTCAACCTGCACTAATAAAAGATTCTTACTAGATTATGTCTGGTGTGCACATGTGTACTAAAGGTTAAATGGATGCATCTGTGAATAGAATGATAATTATATTGATTTATTGGAAATCTGGCTGATTAGCAATACATTGAAATGAAATTTCAAAGAACCAAAATCATAGATAGGATCCCCAGTCTGGAAAGTGTTGTGAAAACAATAGTATGATGTGGAAAAATAATATCCAAAAGAAAATATTTCTCCCACTTCTATTGCCCTGCAACTGGAATATAGAGGCATGCTGCCTTCAATACCATGATAATATTGAATCTCAATTCTAATGGCTCTTGACAAACACACATTCCATGCTTTCATCCAGTTTCTTTATAAAGCCATCCAAGTTAGTGGCAAAGAATAGCAGATGGATGTAGAAACAGAATGGACTTGCAGGAAAAGCTAATATTTGACATTTGTTGAGATTGATTGTGTAGTTATATAGCCCGGCTCTGTAATATAATGTAGACACACATGGCCAGGTTGAGGTATTTGGGAGCCATGGGAAAACCAATGAATTGAGGGCAAAGCTATATATTTTGTTTAAATGCTCAATGAATTGTTGAAGGAGAATAAGTATTCAAATGTTATCGCCTTGTTTATTCTGGAGTTCTGTGTTTTCTCTTGTTTGCTATTGTGTCTTTGAATGCTGGAATATGAAACCAAGACATAAATGATAAATGATAAATCAGCCATGTTCAATCAAGAGTTCCTGTCAGGTTTCTGATAGTCATTTTGAACCAAGAAAGCTAGACTCTCTAGATTTTTGGAAACTAATTATATATATTTGGCCCCCATTTCTTCAGAGGGAATATGTTTTAATGGGAATCTTTTACACCTTTGATCTTCTTCCTAATTGTCCCCTGATGCAGGGGAAAAGTTGCTACTTGTTTTCCAAACAGGATAAAGAAATTCACATCTGTAGAGAGGGTAGGAAGGGGAAGGGGTAGAGAGAAGTAGGGGAGAGGTAAGGAAAGAAGGAAGGGAAAGGAGACGAGGAAAGAAGAAAGTAGAGAATGGAGAGAGGGAGAGAAAGGAAGAGGAGAGGATATGAGAGAAAGAGAAGGGAAGGAAGATAGAGAGGAGGAGAGGAAGATGGAAGGGAGAAGGATAGAAAGAGAGGAAAGAGGGTAGGAAGGGGAAGAGAAAGAGAGGAGGAGGGGAGAGGTAAGGGAAGAAGGAAGGGAAAGGAGGAAGGAAGGAAGTAGAGAGGGGAGGGAGGGAGAAAAGAAAGGGAGAAGAAGGTGGTGTCAAAACAGGCGAGGGATAGTAAACAAAGCAACCCAAATGGAATATTATAATTCTATAAATGGAATGACAAATGTATAAAAACCATGAATGTAAAAAAAGAATAATAACTATGTGAATGTATTCTGACCCCCCTCGTCCCACACCAAAGCACCCCGAGCCAAAGATACTTTACGGAATTTATTAACAGACAGACAGGTCCTTGGCAGCAAACCGGCACAGATAAGGCTTGGCAGCAATCCAGCCTGCCAAGCTCACAATACTGTTCTCCAACATTAGTTAATGTGTTGACTCTTGCAAAAGGGGTGTGTGCACAATCAGTCCTTTTATAGTCTGGAGAGGAGCCTAATTACCACCAGCTGAGTGCAATTACCTCCTGTAACTGCACAACTGTTCCTTACACCTATTAGCTCTCCCATGCCAGGCATCCAGGAACAACTCCCTTGGCTCCTCCCCACTGCTGACATCCGGATCACACTCCCTTGTCTCCTTCCCACTCGTCCAAGGCTCAGGCGCCTCCTTGTGGCCAACCAGCCTCTCTGCCCCCTGCTTGGAGTCAGAACCCTGTCCAGGGTCCTCCACATCCTCCAAAGCCGACTCAGAGGGCCCCTCGCTGTCGGAGTCTGGTGGCAGCTCCAACGGCTCCTGCTGGGCCACAACATGAATGTATACCTACAATTGTATATAGAGAACAAAAAAATAAAATAAAAAAATATTTAAAAAAAGAAATGCACATCGGTTATGATCCTGTAATATTTGGCAAAGGCCCAGTCCTTTGCCCCAAACTCAGAGAATTCTAATAGGATTAGGCTGCCCTGCAATTCCAATAATGTAAAGATGAATAGTGAGATGTTCGTGCACATCTTCACCCTCAAATCCAATCCTATCTCCAGGTCAATACTTTAATCCAAGATTAAATTTCGGACAACATATTTACCTTGAGTAACAACTAACCTGGTATTTAAGTTGGAGAGAACCAACCTTACTAAAAACTCTGCTTGTCACAAGTCTCCCGCTGTGACTCTGACACTTTCCATGAAATTCTGTGAGGCTTATTGCCTAACTCAAAAAAGCTATTGAAAACCAGCCTTTTAGACTGATCACTGCATGAAAGCAAATGCCTTTTGACATGCATAAATGCAAGTGATTTAAAGACATTAAACAGTTGAAATGCACCAGTGCATCTGTTCCTCTGCTAAATCTGATCAAGTGACTATAAATATTTTTTATGGGAAACATATAGTAGCCAAACATTAAATAATATTGCTCACAAATCAGATGCTCCTGGAAAAATGCTAAATATATTTGATTTTTCTTACCAGCTTTTGAAGTTAATAGAATTCAGTATCAAAGGAAAGCTCCAAAGTAATTTTCTGAGAAATTTGCAGAGTATCATGATATGTGGAATAGATTTTACCAATGGTTGGAAACGAGAGGCGGAAGTTGGAACAAGAAATAAATTAAGATTTGTGAACACAGAATATGATGTAATATATGTAAATATAAAGGAATATATCCAGTAGAACAATTATATATGATTAGTAATGTAAGAAGACCATGTTATTTGTATATTATTTGTTTTATAGTTTAGTATGTATGGCAGAGATAATGCCAGGATGGTCGCACTATGTCCAATATTTTAATAAGAAATGAATATAAATTTTTTTTAAAAAAAGAATTCATTATCAAAGGAAAGCTCCAAAATAATTTTTCTGAGAAACTTGCGTGTGGCAACCTCTCTCTAGAAGAAATGCGAAGATGAAGACAATCCAGATAGTGGCTAATTTTGATAAAGATTACATATCTGCAGACAGTTTTTCAATACTAAGATATGATTTGATACCTAGTAGATCATGAAGGATGTGCCGACCCCATAAGACGTGGATCATCCTGTTGTCTGTTTTGTATGATAGTCTTTGGGTGAAATAAAGTTTTTAAATAATTATTTCTTAATATTGGGGGGGGGGGATATGCCCAAATACTGTACATAGGGGCTATTTTACTTTTTTAATAGTTAAGTGTTCTGACCCCCCTCGTCCCACACTAAAACACTCCAAGTCAAAGATACTTTACAGAATTTATTCACAGACAGACAGGTCCTTGGCAGCAAACTGACACAGATAAGCCAGGGCAGAAATCCAGCCTGCCAAGCTCACAATAATGTTCTCCGACATTAATTCCTGCTTCGACTTCTGCAAGAGGGGCATGTGCACAAGCAGTCCTTTTATAGTCTGGAGAGGAGCCTAATGACCACCAGCTGAGTGCAATTACCTCCTGTAACTGCCTAAGGCATGTTCCTGATGCCTATTAGCTCTCCGGTGCCGGGCATCCAGGAACAACTCACTGTTGACGTCCAGATCACACTCCCTTGTCTCCTCCCCACTGATCCAAGGCTCAGACGCTTCCTGGTGGCCAACCAGCCTCTCTGCGCCCTGCTCGGAGTTGGAACCCTGTCCAGGGTCCTCCACATCCTCCAGAGCCGACTCATAGGGCCCCTCGCTGTCGGAGTCTGGTGGCAGCTCCAACTGCTCCTGCTGGGCCACAACAGAATCTATAGCTCAGGTCTAGAAAACCAGAGATTCATATGTATATATCTAAATATCCATTACGCAGAATGCAAGTAAGTTAAAAAAAAAAAAGCCTAAGAAATTAAAAGTATGAGAGGGGGAAAAAGCAAACAGATAAATTGACTTTACTTGATACTATTTATCTTTCCATGCCTCTGCAAATTATTCTTCCACTATCTCAGGGCCCGTTTTGTTTTTTTATGCTGTTTGACTAGCAGTTCTTTTAACCAAGCTCTGTAAAGCTTTTGATGTACCTGTTTTTGTTAATGTTTTCTCTTTTTAATGTCTCATTTTATTTTCCTTTAGCTTATCTTAATACATTGCTCATTTTATGAACTTTAATTTCCAACCTGTGATTTAAAAGCCAGAACCAGCACTGGACTTTATTTTTTTATTTTTTTTGGTGGACTTTAAAAAAAAAAAAGAGCAAAAAGGGAGCAAATCAATTGCAAATGCTTCTACTGAGAATCTAATCTGCTGGAATTCTGTGAAGAGATTCCAAGTGATAGATAGTCAACAGATAGGTAAACAAATGCAATGTGTTGCAAAGATGTGAAGTTTGTACAAACAAAATAACATTTATATTAAAAAAGGAAGATATTTGATATCTTTCTGACAGATAGAGGAATAGAAATAGCACTTAGACATATACAATTTCATAGTGCTTTACAGCCTTCTCTATGCGGTCTACAATGTTAGCATCTTGACCGCTGCCAATTACCTCCAATAGACCGATCAGATCCCACAGATTAGGCCTCCTCCGAATTCCATCCGCTGGCCAATGCCGACTGGCGACTACCCGGAGGAGAGCCTTCTCTGTGGCTGCTCCGACCCTCTGGAACGAACTCCCCGTGGAGATTCGAACCCTCACCACCCTCCAGGCCTTCCGCAAAGCCCTCAAAACCTGGCTGTTTCGACAGGCCTGGGGCTAAAGAGCTGTTGCCCCCCTTCTCGAATGGCATGGTTGCTGTGTGTTTTTAAATTTTGTATTGTTATGTCTCGTCTTTTTTATCCCCCTGTCTGTACCCCCTTCCCTGATTGAATTGTGAGCCGCCCTGAGTCCCCTTCGGGGAAAAGGGCGGCATATAAATGTAATAAATCAATCAATAAATCAATCAATAAATCAATCTGGGTTCTCATTTTACTGACCTCAAACGGATGGAAGTCTGAGTCAGCCTTGAGCCAGTGAGCCAAAGGTGTTTTCTTCAAGCGGCAACTGGACTTTCTGGGTTCTTCTTTGAAGAAGTTTCACTTCTCATCCAGTCCCACCCTCCAGTCAGAGCTGAAGAAGCTGCTTGGATGAGAAGTGAAACTTCTTCAAAGAAAAACTGGAAAGTCCAGTTGCCTCTTGAAAAAAGCACCTTTGAGACAACCATGACCTGGATGATTGAGAATCCCCATAGAACTTGAGTCAGTGAGGATCGAACCCTTAGCAGTGAGCTGAATTAGCCTGCAATCCTGCATTCTAGTCACTGAGCCACCAATTCCCTTTATTGAATTTCAAGAAAGCACATTACTCTTAAGAAACTTTTATGCTGAATATCCCATCAGCTGTTAAGAAATTGCAAACATTGTGCAATTTGTGCATGTCAATGTAAACAATTAGTAATCTCCTTAAAAATGGCATTAATGTGGGAAAAAGCTTCCAGAATCTCTGTCCTTTTTTCCCCCTTAAACCAAACACTGTACTTTATTCCAGCCTTTTGATCTTGTTCATATTAATTGGTTTCCCTCTACAAGTGGTAGAAAAAGAATTCAGGTATTCAGCAACTCGGTAATGCTTAGAAACACTCGATGCTTTAAAACTGAGGTATTTCTTGAACACTTTTGTTCATTGAACAAAACACGAGGCCTCTCTTAAATAAAACTACATCAATTCACACATTCTAAAATTAGGTGTCAACTGGAACAGCTTTGAAGTTTCTTCTCCCTTACCTTACTTTACCTCACCTTATCTTACCTTACCTGAACGAAATGAAACAAATCAAAGAAACATTTGATTCCTTGCCATTTCAATACACTTAACCAAACATTCTGATCCTTTGGCCTGTCTATTCACATATATTAATAATAGAGTCCAAATGCTTGGAGACTGGAATCTTTCTATAACTGCTCCACTTACAAGGAAAACAACACCATGGATCCTTGTAACAAGAAGTCATCTAAGTATAACCTGTGAATTATTTGTACTTTTTCTTACCTATAAGTTTCTGGACTGGCTAGAATAGAATAAAATTTTAACTGACAAATAAACTGGCTTTAGGGAGGGCAGGTCACCAAGACTCGTATTATGTTATATATTTTAGCGCCTAATGGGATCATAATATCTTGCATTTGCCAATGTAAATAAAGTGGTATTGGAAGACCAACTTCAGCTAAAAAATAAGCATAGAAATAGTTGATTTCTGCCATTTTGTATACAGGTAGTCCTCAAATTACAACCACAATTGGGACTACAGTTTGGGTTGCTAAGTGTTATGGTCATTAAGTGAGTCATCACTGAATCAGGCCTGGTTTTTTGAACCATTTGTACCATAGCTGTTAAGCAAATCACATCTTCATTAAGTGAATCATGTGGTTGTTAAGTGAATCCAACTTCCCCAGGTGACTTTGCTTGTTGAAAGCCAGCCAGGAGGATTGCAAATTGTGATCTGGTAAGATGCTGTAACTGTTGTAAATGCAAGCCAGTTGCAAAATATTCAATAGCAAAAGCAATAGCAGTTAGACTTATATACCGCTTCATAGGGCTTTCAGCCCTCTCTAAGCGGTTTACAGAATCAGCATATTGCCCCCACAATCTGGGTCCTCATTTCACCCACCTCGGAAGGATGGAAGGCTGAGTCAACCTTGAGCCGGTGAGATTTGAACAGCCGAACTGCAGATAACAGTCAGCTGAAGTGGCCTACAGTACTGCACCCTAACCACTGCGCCACCTCAGCTCTATGATCATGTAACCCTAAGGGTGGTGTGATGGTCATAAACTTGAGGATAGGTTATAATTTTTATAGGTTATAATTTTTTATATAGGTTATCATTTCTCTGGCGCTGTTGTAACTTTAACTGGTAGTTAAATGATAAGTTAAATGGATAAGTCAAACCTCTAGCCCCATGTTTCATAAATATTTTTTATATTATGCCTTGATCTAGAATTAAATCATTGTTTGGAAAATCCCTTGTAGCTTCCATAACATATGCCTTTCCCTCCTGTTTCTAAAACTGTGCTTCTCCTGCTCGGAGAGATTAGAACTGCTATATCTTTATGCAAATCAAAGAACAAACATTTCCTTTGCTTTCCGTCATTTCAGTCAAAATTACTATTTATGTAGTTATAATTATACTTCCCTCACAACCAGGCATTTTCTCTGTTGCCTTTTTCTATTCAACACAATAGGGCACGCTGAGACCCAAGGCAATTATGAAAATTCTGCTAATTTGCATCACTTTATACTTGGCCTTGTTTCTTTTCATTCTACATATTTGCAGGTTCCCTGTCAAACAACTCTGCGTTATAATATCAACAGCCAGGTAAGTTATAATAAATACCTGGTCCAAATGAATCCATTTATTTATTTATTGCAGAGGAAACCGTGCACACAAAAGAACATCAGGTATATATGAGGTATATAGAGGTAGATCTTTCACTCTCCCTTTCTATGTATGTATAGGAATACCTACGTCTACATCTACACTTACGTCAGACCAATCCAATGATGTCATATGCTTGAAATACTTGAAGACAAAGCACAGCAGGGTGGGTTTCAACCGGTACGGACCGGTACGTCCATACTGGATGATGAAATCCATTGATATCCATTGATCAGGAGGCCCCATCCATATCCATTGATCAGGAGGCCCCATACCAGAACACTCCCTCTCCCCGTTCGCTCTTCCACTCGCCCTGGCCATCCGCACCATGCTGCCGAAAAGTTCTCAGAAGAATAGCAATAGCAGTAGACTTATATACCGCTTCATAGGCCTTTCAGGCCTCTCTAAGCGGTTTACAGAGAGTCAGCATATTGCCCCCAACAATCTGGGTCCTCATTTTACCCACCTCGGAAGGATGGAAGGCTGAGTCAACCCTGAGCCGGTGAGATTTGAACTGCTGACCTGCTGATCTAGCAGTAGCCTGCAGTGCTGCATTTTAACCACTGCGCCACCTTGGCTCTTAAAGAAGAAACAGAAGAAGAATGAGCTGGTGAGTGGCTGGTGTGGGGGCAGGAAGGATGTTGGGGAAGAGGGAAGAGGCAGAGGGGCTGTGTGTACACAGGCTGTGAGTTTTAAAAATGTCTGAGTGAATCCAGGAAGAGGGAAGAGGCAGAGAGGCTAGAAGTGTGCATGCTGTGCACAGGCTGTGAGTTTTAAAAACATCTAATCCTAACCTAACCCTAACCCTAACCTAAAAACCCTAATCGCGCTTTTGTGGGCGTGGTTTTGTGAGCGCGCTTTAGTGGACGCACTTTCAACGATGCCATTGTGACGCGGCAGTTTTGCCGGCGCGCATTTCTCGGGTCATGGAAATTCAGGTATGCTGATTGGATAACCTTGGCCATTCTCTTGCTTTTAATCAAATTCATTTCTATTAGCATCAAATGTGAAAGAACTATTGTTTCTGAACTCAATGGAGAAAATGATCCATTTCCCTACTCCTTTTTTCCAGCTGTGAGGCCACCCTGGTTACTTTATATTTTTAATCATTTTCTTCATCTTACTATTTTGCAATCCGTATCGACTTTGCCAGTTAAGAAGCTTTCTTATCTTAGAATGAAAGCAGCCAATTTTTATTTTACCTACAGGTTAGAGTCTTCCTTATCAATCTGTCCAGGAATTGAGGGTTTATTGGAATTACATCACTGCCCCTTTCTATCACTTGGGGCTGAAGGAAGAACAATCAAACCTTAAACTGCCAAAACGAGGCCAATTTTTTTGCTTTTATAGAGGCCAGAAACATTCACTTTCAATGCAATTCTATTGGTAGTAATTGACAAATCAAGAAATGGGCTAGACTCTGCATCTCTCCACATTCACCATGTGTTGTTTATCAGCCAGCAACCACTATTTGAGTAAACTGGTCTTACATTTAGGTACTCTCACTCTCAACCTATTCAGTAACATAGGGGAGATCAGATTCCTCAGCCATGTTCTCTTCTGGAATTGTTCCATTAGTTGTCCGCTTTATCTTCTAGTTTGGTTTTGCTCCTGCGTGCTTTCAAGAATATTTGTTCTTGCCCTAAAACGTGACACGTCAAATGCGCGCCCGACAAAAGCGCGCCGACAAAACCGCAGCGAGAAAACAGCGAGGTCGAAAGCGCTCCCACAAAAGCATGCCGACAAAACCGCGCCTACAAAAGCGCGATTAGGATTAAGGTAAGAGTTAGGGTTAGGGTTATTGCGTTGCTATTATGTTGTTTTCGTGTTGTTTCTTGATGGCGCGCTTTCATCGGCACGCATTTGTCGGCGCGCTTCTGTGGGCGCGATTTCGACCTCGCGGGTTTCTCGCCGCGGTTTTGTCGGCGTGCTTTTGTCAGGCGCGCATTTGTCGGTGAACCCCCTAAGATTTCATAAGAACATTCATATATAGGTTATACAGCATCAGAGATAATACATGTCTTTGTGGCAGTCCATTCTTCTGAAACCTCCATCTACTGTTCTTATCATTTGGTGTCCCGAGAAATCTCCGATTCTGTAGGAGAGTGCCAATTGCCTCCAATAAGATTGCTTAACAATATTCTATGGTTTGGCAGCTTCATATGCTGCACTTAGATCTATTAAAGGAAGAACAGATATAATAGCCAAGGAATCTGTCATTGCTATGTCAAAGAAATAAGGAGGTGTCCCATTCTGGTCTCTAATAAATGGGCCATTTCCATTTGTCAAAAAATATGTTGACCCACCAGCTCTAACATTTGCAATTAGATTAGGAACAATTTCAAGTGAGCTAAATGAAAAATAATGCTTCTGTATCTGATGTCTTCCCATTGTTCAGTGGCTGGAACAAAATGTTCCTGTTTTATGTGAAATGGGAGAGTGCAATGGTTTAGAAGCAACCTCTCATTATAGAGTATACACCCATAGGAGTAAAATATCATCAACTCATGTCTCTTGAATTAAATCTTTTCCTGGGCACCACAAGAAAGCTTTTCATTCAATTTCATTGAATTAAACCCTTTGTGATCTTGCTAAGCAAGAAATGTAGACACTGTGAGTTAAATATCCAGAGGATCATTTTCTCTGATGGTAGCTGTGGTTTAGGTTAATGTTCTATTTTCCTTATTACTCTGATTTTTCTCTCGAAATCATGGCCTTTTCTGCTTTATCCTTTTTTTTCCACCTCCACTTCCATTTCCTCCTCCTGAACTCAGGTTTCTTTCTCCTCTGTCATTTATCTTGAGTAAATTTCAAACCCACCAAAGTTTGAGTTGCTTTAAATATATATTCAAGCCCATTCTTGTGTCCCTAAGGGGGGAAGAACATTCTCAAAGAATATTATGGAGACCAAGGCACCCGTCATTTTTATGCAGAAGGCAAACTGAATAGAAAGGCAGGCGCCAGCATGTCAATAAAAAAAAAACTTTCTGCTTTGTGAATGCTATTCTTTATACAGAGAGAACATTGATAGGGAAGATAAACACGGACTTCAATGCACTATGGGAATGATAGTTAGGTTTCACCACTGGATCATAGGATGCAAGGAAAAGGAAGTTTAAAATACAAGAACAAGTGTGACCAATATTCCTTATGGCTACATCCATTACTACTGGTTCATTTGTGTATTGAATTTGGAGGCCTAATTATTTCCCCAGCTGAAATTTATTGGTTTATTTCTGATGATGTACAAATACGATATGCTTGGGGTGTTCTGCATTTCTCTAATGAAATACTTCAAGCTTGTACAGTTGAAGTTTCCGCATTGATGTTCGAAGAAATGTACAATACACACACACAGGGTATCTTAATCGGGGAAAAAAAAATCTTACAGTCAGATTTGCCTAGGACTTATTCAAAGTCTTGTCAATTCCAAACAATTACCTGTTTTTCTAGTATTATATACATGCATACGTACATATACATCGCATTATTCTCTTTTCCATTGTGAAGTAAGCGAACGTACACAGTACGAAGTGCATAAAAGGGAGACATAAAAATAATAAATGAAATTAAAGCCATGAGAAAAGAAAAGGAAGAGAAAATAGATTCAGACTGATATCAATCGTATCTCTTCATGCCTTTCTATCCCAACCTATCATTTTTGCTCCCACCATCATTTGCATCATTTCATCATTTTATCTTTTTCTTTAAACTTTTTTCTCATTCATTTTTTTAAGATTTCATGAACTCTACCCAATGGTTCACCGACAAAAGGGCGAATGACAAAAACGCGCCCGACTAAACAGCGGTGACAAAACCATGAGTTCTAAAGCGCGCCGATGAATGAGTGCTGAAGTGGGGCGACAGGAGCACGCTGTAAACCTAACCCTAATCCTAACCCTAACCCTAACCCTAACCCTAAACCTAACCCTAACCCTAACCCTAACCCTAACCCTAACCCTAACCCTAACCCTAACCCTAACCCTAACCCTAACCCTAAACCTAACCCTAACCCTAACCCTAACCCAAACCTAACCCTAAACCTAACCCTTACCTTAACTTAAATCGCGCTTCTGTCGGTGCGTTGATGATGTCATGTTGATGACGTCGCGGTTTTAGTGCCGCGGTTTTGTTGGCACGCTTTTCTTGTGCATGCATTTGTCGGGTCACACTACCCAACTAATGCTTGCCCTTCTTCTTGACCCAATTTATCTTATTTCATCTCATTGACTAAACCTCACATTTAAATTTCCCTGTATGTTTTCATCACCACCACATAATCAAACCACCTTCTACCTCTTGCTTTACTCCTTGTTTGCAGATACTCAACCTCTTGCTTTACTCCTTGTTTGCAGATACTCAACATATCTATTTGTCTTTCATTTACTAATTCATGTTTTTCATCATTTGCTCTTCTGACAAATGACAATCCTTCAAATTCCATGATATAGATGTGACCACTGGTGTTGATTCTCCTGCATATCATGGCCTTGATCAAGTGAGGCTTTCACATAAGACATTTTAGTATGATAAAGTAGATGTAAACTAAACCGTGGCCCTCAATTTAACCCATTTTGTGCAGTTACTATCTAAGCTCAATTTCACCCAAAGCAAGTTTATACTATTCTGTGCTAGCTATTGTGGGAAGTTATCACCCAGCCCTCTTCCAGAAAAATGAAATATCCTAGGAAATATTGAAAAGGCAGAATATTTCTCTGTATATGAAAAGAAAGAAACATGTTTTAAAAGACAGAATAGCTGCCTGTAGCTTCCTGCCCATCCCCACTTTGCCAATGGGCCATTAAGAAGGCCAAGCTAGTCCCTTTTACATAATAAAGACTTCTCCACTGCAACCCCAGGGGGGATGGGAGTAAAGGCATGATAATATTGGCCCTTTACTCAACTGACTACATGGCATCTGAGAACTCAACCAAACCTGGATTCAAAACAGAGCCTAGAGAGTAGCCCCCTGCATGGCCCTATGGGAGTCTGACAACCTATCAGAATACATTTCTTACACAGGAACAGGAAACAGAGAGGTGGGACTGAACAGGTTATAAAAATCCCAGCAAGCCCCTCCCTCAGCCGTTCTCTTCTTCTCCACCAACATTGAAGCATGTGGTCACCTTTTCTGTTCAGAGCTCAAGCCATGTGGACCTGTCCAACAATAAACCGTCTTTCCAATCAGCCTCCATGTCTCCGGTGTCTTTTCCCCCCACTTGGAGCCGAACCCAGAAGGACATTTCTTTCATCACTAGGATATCTAAAGCAGAGTCAAGGGTGTAAGCCAATCTACAATATACCATATTAACTATGAAATACATACACTCTACTGACAAATTTCAGGTTTCCAATCCTTCACTTCCGGTCCTTTGAAAATTGACTCTTTCATTGTCCTGTAATGAGGCTGTGTATTAATTTTATTTTCATTATTTAATCATAGTTTCACAGCTTGTTCAAATGATTGTTTTATTGTAGGTCATGCTGCTGTTTTAGAATAATTTTTGTTTACTACACTTATTTTTTTTCTTTAAAAGTATATAATTGTTTGGGAAGGGGAAAATGAAGAGCAGAGTTCAAATTGGACTGTTTGCTTTAAAGTAAGCAGAATTAATCAGACTGTTTGGAATTAGTGTTATAATATAACAGTATGTTTTGAAGAAAGGCACTGATTATTTCAGACAGAACCTGATCTGCCTGTTTTATAATCACTAATGTTGGCCAAGAGATTAAAACGGAACAAAGTATGAAAGTCAGGGCAAATAATCTATTCTCCTTTCATATAGCCGTGATCCACATAGAAAAGATAAAGTGGATTATTTATGAAAGTAGATTTAATAGCAAGAACATCCCTGAAATATAAAAGTTCTAATATTTATGGGTACAGAATTGTTCATAATCCAAATATCCTTTGAATAAGGATAGACTGTAGGTTAAGGTGAACTGAAGGACATTACAATTGCTAAAATATTTACTCTCCAAAGCCTATGCACAAAACGCAGCACTTGTGGTCTGGAGAATAGGCACAGATTATGTTGGAAAATGTGGATAGAATCTTAGAATATCAAAGACAAAATGATTTTTAAAAATGAAACAACATACTTTCTTCATGACTGTACATTACAAATTCATGGAACGTGTTATTATCACATTCAAAATAGATCTTGGCCAAAAATAATTTAAGTGAAAATGGAGATGTCCACACACAGACCTTTGATCGGACGTGTGTGTGTGTGTGTGTGTGCGCGCACACACACACACGTGCATGCGCGCGTGCACGCGTGTGTGCCTTAGGGTCAGTGTTGATTCCTGACAATTGCCTGGACAAGTACCTACAGGTTTTTTTGGCAAGATTTTTGTACATGGTTTGTCATAGCCAGCTTATTCCTAAGGCTGAGAGAGAGGGGCTGGATAGACGATAGATAGATAGATAGATAGATAGATAGATAGATAGATAGATAGGTAGGTAGGTAGGTAGGTAGGTAGGTAGGTAGGTAGGTAGGTAGGTAGGTAGATAGATAGATAGATAGATAGATAGATAGATAGATAGATAGATAGATAGATAGATAGATAGATAGATAGATGATAGTAGGTTTGGAACTACATCAGATTTGAATACCAAGTGTCCCCAAAAACTTTTTTGTAGCTATTGGAAGTCATCTTGCCTGAATTTGGTACCAAACTGTCAAATAACTTCCAGAGAAAATTAGATTTAAAAACTAACTACTTTACTTTGTGTCAATATTTTTCTTACTGTGGCTACTGTCAAGGAGGAAAAAAAAGAATTAAAAGGAATGGAACCTTCCTAAAAGTATTTTTAAGGTAGTTTCATAACTTCTTTTTAAAAAGCGTGCAGGAATGTCTATATTAAATCTCATTTAAACACTATGTATGTATGTACGTATATATGAATGTGCATGTACATATACATATATGCATGCATGCATGCATGCATGCATGGATACATACATACATACATACATACATACATACATACATACATACATACATACATAGTGTTTTGTCAAACACCTGGTATGGCCAAATATACTGGGAGAATACTACTTGAAATAGATCTAAATTAGTCTCCCTTCATTTATTTATCAGCAAAACTGCAACACACACACACACACACAAACACACAAACACACACAGACTTGAAAACCTAAGATTCATATATGTAGAACTTTTAGAAACTATGATAATGAAGTTCAGATTCATTTGTTGGAATCAGATTTTCTTTCTGCCTCATGTTATTATTTTTCCCAAGTAACTGGTGTCTGCTATCAAGTCTATTTCTGGAAACACTGCTGCCAGGATGAAATTTTCTTATCTCTTCTCTCAGTCTCCTTCTCTGGCTGATTTAAATATCCACAGGTATCTGTGCTCAACTGTCAAGGAAAACTTGCGAAAATTCTGAAGTATTCAAGATAAATGTGTGCACAACCCAGAATTCTGAATTACAGAATGTTTTGACTGCTGTTCTTCAATGAGACATCATTCTCATTACAATTTCAAAGACTAAGTACTAGGAATGTCCAGTAAAGTTGCCCTAAAACATTAGTAGAAAGTCATTCTTAGCCAATGACTTACTTTATTATTTGATAAACTATACACTATATCTAAACATATATCCTTGATAGAAGCCCTGGTTCTGGAAAATGTATTTCTTTTTATGGCATTCTCACTGTGAGAGTGAAATCTTGGCTGGAGAAATGGTACCAAACCAAATACGCATGTATTTAACACAGTTATGTCATATTCAAGGGACGCAGTGGCTAAGACCCTGAGCTTGTCGATCAGAAAGGTTGGCAGTTTTGCGGTTCGAATCCCTCGCACCGTGTAACAGAGTGAGCTCCCAGTAGTTATCCCAGCTTCTGCCAACCTAGCAGTTTGAAAGCACGTAAAAATGCAAGTCGAAAAATAGAAACTACCTTTGGGGGGAAAATAACAGCATTCCGTGTCCCTACGCCGTTTAGTCATTCCATCCTCATGACCATGGAGATGTCTTCAGACAGCGCTGGCTCTTCAACTTTGAAATGGAGATGAGCACAGCCCCCTAAAGTCGGGAACAACTAGTACATAAGTGTGAGGGGAACCTTTACCTATGTCATATTTGCTTGAGACTTACTCATTTTTGTGAAATAACACTGCTTTAATCAGAACGCATTTAAACGCAGGAGTCTATTTCATGTTTCTAGTAAAGAGTCTTTACTCTTGAGGTATTTTGGGTGGAATAAAAAAATGGAATTCAGTGGAAATATCTTGTGTTTCATCAACCCCCTCATAAACCTGTTACATACTTCCACTCAGCACAAAACCTTGTGCAGGGTGTGAAAAGACAGATAAAGAGTTTCTACGACTTCCATTTTATAACTTAAAATATTAAAGTGGTAAATCTCGTATTGAGGGTAATAATAAAATAGGGAGATAAACATGGAAATGAAGTAGGAATCCCAGAACAATGCAAATATATGAAAAGCTGTTAAACATTTTAATACATTGAGACGATGAGATAATCTTTTCATTGGTTTTATCCCCTTTCTGAATGAGATGATAAACAATTAAGGCTGAACTTAACTGAACCGAAGGAAGCACTTTAAACACGCAGAATCCTGCGGTGTAAGCAGATCCTGCTGTATTCTATATACACTATGTAGGTCAATGGCATGTTTCTGATTTAACACCCCCTCCCCTAATAAAAAGGAGGGAGAGGACCATTGATAATGCATAAATGAGAACCACTAACCAAAATAATCATAGTCAATTTAGATCACAATCAAAAAAGACAATCCAATGTGACCTATGCCACCTTTCCTAAACGCTCTGAGAAATTGCTATGTTGCTGCTCACTCAATTACTGTCTCACCAGAGTATGCTGTCCTTGATCAGGGCCTCTTCAGGCAAAGGAGAATTGCAATTTGCTCCCTTTTTTTCATAGCATGTAGTAAAATTAACCTATATGGAAAGGAAAACGTGGACAGGAATTCAGTCAAACTCCTCAGTGTGTCTAATTCAGCAGTAACAAGATTTGATTAGGGAAGAAACCAGCGGTGGGTTTCAAAAATTGTTCGAACCTACTCTGTGGGTGTGGCCTCCTTTGTGGGAGTGGCTTGCCACCCATGTGACCGGATGGGAGTGGCTTGCCGCCCATGTGACCGGATATGAAGATGCCGATGACACTTGTCAGAACCACCTTAAATTACCTCACACACAGCACTGGCATGTTCATAAGAATATGATGTAAACTTGTTTTTTAAAAGGCATCTTTGGTTTGCGTTAAAACAACTTCAACACACGCAATGTTCTGATTGCACCACAAACGCAGTAGTCATCCTTACCTTTCACAGAGGCAATGAGTTTTATAAATATGAGCTTGATAGTGTAGAATAATCATATCCAAGGACCAGTGGTGGGTTTCAAAAAATTTTGGAAGCTCTTCTGTAGGTGTGGCCTGCTTTCCGGGTCCACTGGTGGAACCTCTTCTAACCGGTTCGGTAGATTTGACGAACCGGTTCTACCGAATAGGTGCGAACTTGTAGGAACCCATCTCTGGAAGAAACCTCCATAGATGATGGAGGTTTGTATACCCTGCTGTCCTTAAAATGAGATTGGTAAATAAAAATGGAAAGATGAGGCCATTTCAGATTCATTTTCCATTCTTTAGCCTTCCAAATGTTCAAATAAAAAGAACGATTTCTGTTTAGCTGCATTTTTCATAGTCATTCTGCATTGGCAGAATATCATTTCTGTTTTCTAGAGAAGCACAGCAGCCATAAGAGCTTCTCCGTGTAGTAGCTAGCTTTTTCAAAAAAGAGAAGAAGGAAGGAAGGAAGGAAGGAAGAGAAAGAAAGAAAGAAAGAAAGAAAGAAAGAAAGAAAGAAAGAAAGAAAGCCGAGGCATATTTAACACTGCATCCGGAGCGGCAGGGAAATGAAAACAAAGTAGAAAAAGGCCTTGAGTTTCCCTTGGGTGACAATTGCAGCTGTCTCAAGATCACTATAAAAGATGCTTTCTGTGTGGAATCCCAAGGGTATGTATATCAACCAGTATATTTAAACTCACAATCCAGCCCTCTTCAGCTATATCAAAAAGTTCTGTGAAGCAATGTATTATTCTATACAAATTAGTAATGTCAAAGAATACTTGACAATTCCTTGACAATGTCAAGGAATACTTTTGACATTATAATGTTCCTGTCAGGGGTGAGTTCCTGCCACCATTACTACCGGTTCAGCGCCCAAAAGCGTTTGCTCCGCGCGTGTGCGCATTTGCACTTAAAACAGCCTGTGCACGTGCTGATAAATAAAGGGAAACTAGTATAAATCTATTTCAAGCTATTTAGCTCTCATCAGCTAGCCATACACTTTCTAGGAATCAACATATCAGGCAGTTATATTAGCCACTAAGCCACAGGCTCTCCTCTTTTATCAGCTAAACCAGGGAAATAGGTATGGATTGTTTCACAACCCCTGGTATGCCCAAATGTGGGAGGAAGCATACTGCTTCCTTTCTCTGTCTATCAGCTCATCACAAGAGACCATCTAGACAGAAAGCCATTATTTTTACTGTTGTCTTTGTTACATTTGTATTGCATTTGTGCTGATAAATAAATAAAGGGAGACTAGTATAGATCTATTTCAAGCTATTTAGCTCTCATCAGTTAGTAATACCCTTACTGGGATTTGAACCTGGGCTGTATTACATATTAGGCAGTTATATTAGCCACTAAACCACAGGCTCTCCTCCTTTATCAGCTAAGCCAGGGAAATAGGTATGTATTGTGTCACAACCCCTGGTATGCCCAAATATGGGAGGAAGCATACTGCTTTCTTTCTCTGTCCATCGGCTCGTC
Source organism: Thamnophis sirtalis (assembly GCF_051295495.1). NCBI lineage: Eukaryota > Metazoa > Chordata > Lepidosauria > Squamata > Natricidae > Thamnophis > Thamnophis sirtalis. The sequence goes on from NW_028261387.1 coordinate 3,575,887, forward strand.
ACAAGAGACCATCCAGACAGAAAGCCATTATTTTTCTGTTGCCTTTTTTACGTTTGTGTTACATTTGTGCTGATACACACACAGACAGACAGACAGACACACACACATATATATATATACACACAAACAGACATACATACATATACATATACATATACATATACATCATATACATATACATATACATATACATACATACAATCATACAATCAATCAATCATACATACATACATACATACATACATACATACATACATACATACATACATACATACATACATACATACATACATATATATATATATATATATATATATATATATATATATATATATATATTTAAAGTCACAACCCCTGGTATGCCCAAATATGGGAGGAAGGTCACACTTCCACTCTCTGTCTTCGGCTCGTCACAAGAGACCATCCAGGCAGAAACCCAATATTTTTTACTGTTGCCTTTTTTGTTACATTTGTTATATTTATGCTTTATTTATTTATCAGCATAAATATAACATATGTATGTATGTATGTATGTATGTATGTATGTATGTATGTATGTATGTATGTAAAGGAATGATGTGAAAGGTAAACAGTTGTAAAATACCATTGCATTACAAAGGTAAAGGCTAATTCATTGTAGTAAATTAATTCATGGACTTCAAAAGTTGATGAGGTGCAAGGGGAAATTATTATTTAAATGGTTATAATTTTACCAAGGTTTAACATCATTACATAAAGAAGAACATTCATCTTCATTTCTATATGCCTCCAGGTAAGAAACAGCAGTACTCACTCTAGATATAGAAAATAATAAGCACAACTGTGGTATTTATGTATTTATTCATTTATTTAAATGTAGAGGCTGCTCAGCTGCAAATGAGTCTGGGTGGATGGCATTTTGAAATAAAAGGGATATACAGAAGGAAAGTCATGGAGAAAAGAAAACCCTGAACATCCCTAGGAACAAATACAGGATTCTAGGAAACTTTCCAAAGAAAAACTTGCAAGAACTCAGCAGTCATTTCTACCTACAGGCCTGGAATCTAAGCTAAATCTCCAATGACGTTCAGATTGTCAGGCACAAATAACCAGAAGCATTTGTTGAGTTCAAACCATAGAAAAAAATATTATTCCTATCTATATACAAGAATCTAGACAACAATGTTAAAAGCTAAATTGGTGCTAGATAAGGATCAATGGAATTCAAGGGACAGCTGGACTTAAATCTCTCGTGGTAACACATTGATTTCAAACTAATGGCACATTTAACCCCACCTTCCAGCCCTTTCCTACAGAGAAGCCATCAAGGTGGGAGCTATAAGGATCTTTGGGGGAATGCCATTCCAAAAGATAAGTGCTGAACAAGCAACACTAAAGCCGAGGTGGCGCAGTGATTAGGATGCAGTACTGCAGGCCACTTTAGCTGACCGTGATCTGCAGTTCAGTGGTTCAAATCTCACCGGCTCAAGGTCGACTCAGCCTTCCATCCTTCCGAGGCGGGTGAAATGAGGACCCGGATTGTGGGGGCAAGTTGCTGACTCAATTTGCAAAAAAAAAAAAAAATGTAAACCGCTTAGAGAGGGCTGATAGCCCTATGAAGCAGTATATAAGTCTAATAAATAAATAAATGAATAATAAACAAACAAACAAACAAATAAACAAATAAACATAAGTTTTTAGGTCTGGATAGATGATATTGTTTATTAGACGGAACCTGGAAAGTATAACATGCTGCTGTAGAAATCTGTAAAATATATTTGTAAAATAATTATAACTACAGCATCTATTTCTAAACACCGGTGTATATAGGTCTGGAAAACATGATTAGCTTAACAGAAGTTTTATTTAATAGAATATAATAGAATTATTTATTGGCCAAGTGTGATTGGACACACAAGGAATTGTCTGGTGCGTATGCTTTCAGTGTACATAAAAAGACAATACACATTTGTCAAGAATCATAAGGTACAACACCTAATGATAGTCATAGGGTACAAATAAGCAATCAGGAAATGATCAATATCGATATACATCGTAAGGATACAAGCAACAAAGTTACAGTACTGCAGTCATAAGTGGGAGGAGATGGGTGATTGGAGCAATGAGAAGACTAATAGTAATTTTTGTGATCTTCACCCCAACAAGTGTTGAATATTCATGCCACCTCCTAAGGTTGCCAATGAAGGAGAGACTTGTTAGTCTAGAGCAGAATGAAAAGTCAGATGTAGTCTGATAGCGCTTTCTTTGAACTTTGCTTAAAAGTGTAAGCTTTCATGAGTTTATAACAGGCTGGTTCTGCAGATACAGGTGACTTGTGCAACTGATCCATTGTCAATTAACAATGTCATGCATTGAAAACCCATTGTAGGTGGTTGTTCTTTTGATATTCTCTGAAACTTTTTGAGGTATGTATTTTTAAAGCCTGATTGTTTTCCAAAGTGATCACTTTAAGATCTGCAATAGACTAAACATTTGAGTCCCGATAGCCCCCTCACATCCTTTATTTGAGTCGCGATAGCCACCTCACATCCTTTAATTTTTTTGTGCAAAGTTCATCCCATTTAACTCACGTAGAACCCAAAGGAATATGCTGGCAGATGATGGCGCATATTACGTACAGTGAAATCCAATCTTGTGTAAGTACTTGCTGGGGCCTGTGATGGAGCTATTTGTGTAGATTTGGAGGCAAAGTGGAATCTGGATTTGTTGAAGATTCTGGTCCCCAAGTTAACATCATTTTCCTGTTGTTACTTGTTGCGTGTGAGATGATTCTTCAGGTAAGGTGGTTGTATGCAAGCATGGGATTGACACCAGTTTGCCAAACATACAAAAATGAGGAAATAAGAGGGTTTACAAATAATAAATTGTTCTGACCCCCTCCTCCGTCCAGTAACGAAAGCCGAGACACGCTTAAATGGAATGTCTTTAATAACAAGACCAGAATGTCGGTGGCTGAAAGCCAAGTAAACAAACAGATAAGGACCTTGGCAGCAAGTCCGACAAACCTTGGCAGCAATTCAGACAAACTCTGGCAGCAATCCAGCCTGCCAAGTTAGTTACTCTTTAGTCCAAGCGTTGACTTCTGCAAGAAGGGTGTGGCACAAGCAGTCTTTTTTATAGTCTGGAGAGGAGCCTAATGACCATCAGCTGAGCACAATTACCTCCTGTAATTACGTAGTTGTTCTTGATGCCGAGTAGCTCTTTGATGGCATGCATCCCGGAACAACTCACTGTTAGCTTCTGGATCACTCTCCCTTGTCTCCTCCCCACTGATCCAAGGCTCAGGCACCTCCTGGTGGCCAACCAGTCTCTCTGCACCCTGCTCAGAGTCAGAACCCTGTCCAGGGTCCTCCACATTCTCCAGGGCTGACTCATAGGTGTCGGAGTCTGGTGGCAGCTCCAACGGCTCGCATTTACACACAACAATAAATGTAATAAGAACCAGGGCCGGTGACCTCTGTCAGTTGGCTACACATGTTGTATAAATCTCTGGGGCTTGTGATTCCGCAGAATGGCTATGAAAAACAGAAGAGTGTCTTCAACAGCAGTTGCATTGCAAAGGGGAAATCCGACAATACAAAACATTTTCCCTTTAAGTTACCACCAGAAGAATTGTGAAAGTGTGTCACATGCTGATATTGACCTGAACAATTCCATCTCTGTCTCCATCTCATTCCTCATATGACAGATGATAAATAGGGGTTTCGCTTGTTTGCATTTTTAAAGGATAGTATTATGCGCTAAAGTATATTATTATAAGAAACTGATTGATTACTTGATCCTTGTAAAGATACAAACTATACAACATTTCAAATGAAGAATCTAAAAATGCAGTGTGTGTTGTAAAAGGCACATTATTTAACAGGAAGAAAATAATTAGAACCTCAGCGAAGTGCTATTCACTTTAATCATAGATTACTGCACAAAGCAACTTTGGAGTTTCCCTGAAAAGATTTTGTAGGAATGATATAAACAAATCTCAGATTAATCTCTCTTTTCTTCCTAATCTCTCTTCATGTCAAAAGATTATACGAGCTTCATTTCCTATCAGATATTAAATTTCATATATATATAATAGCTTGTTGGAAGGAGGTCACTCTCTGTGTATGTGTGTGTATGTGTGTGTGTGTGCGTGTGTGTGTGTGTGTGTGTATCCATTCGGAGTTTTCTCCCTTTGCTAAATATTATTTTTATCAGAAGCCACAGGTTATTTTCAAAAATGTTAATCATAGTAAACAGTGACAGCTACAGGTTATTAACAAAAATGTTAATCATAGTGAAGAGTGGTTGAAAAACAGATATGAAACCCCAGTGTGATATCTACAAGATATCTCTGTCTACTAAGCATATTCAATTCTCACATTTCTGAAGAAAGGATAACTTTAATGCAGAATCATTAATTTTTGCAAGCATATTTAGAATAATTTGTTCAGCGCGTTCAAAAAAAACCCAAAATACCTAAGTAAAATTTTGTACAAGTGAATGATTCTCAAAACCAGGTCTTATTTTAATAGAAAAAATAAAATAAAATAAAATAAAAGCTAATCATATTTTCTCTTCTTTCAAATAATTACTTGGCATTTTAATAATATAGTTTGGTCATTCTAATCATAAGGAACAATATTTGGCATATAAAAGGCTGCCTCCATTCATTGGAAATCTTGGTCAATGAGCCATTTGTGTTCTAGGATAATGCGACAACTTTCATTATTCCATTTATTTGCATTATTAAAATTTTTGTTGCTTCATTAATTATTTGGCAGATCAATATTCATGTAATTTATTTTCATTTTTATGTGTGTTTTCTTTCTCATTATTTTATTTTGTATGTGATGACTATGGCTATGATGGTAGAATTAATACCAACAGTTCTGCTCATATTCTCCCCCAAACTGTGCCATTTGGAAACATTCAAGAAAATAATAATTAGGACTGCTAGAAAAACGGTCCTATGGGCACCAGTATTGTTTTTCTGTAATTCAATGTCAGAGATGAATTTTCTAGAGGAAATAAAATGGCATTTCTGGGACAAGCATCCAAAATCAGTTTTACTACTAAAAAAAAATTGTTCCACGCATACAATATGTATAAAAGAATGTGGATGAGAATAAAAAAAAAAATTCAGCAGTCTTTTAAGAATTTTGAAAATTAAACTAACCAGATCTTATCTGTTACATCTTTTTTTTTTACTATGTACCTAATTAATGCTTTATTTTTACAGGCTTCTGAAAGTTCAGCAGTTACTTTATTCAATTCTATAGCCATACTTAATGCTTCCCTAACATGGTGGCTCAGTGGCTAAGACACTGAGCTTGTTGATTAGAAAGTTTGGTGGTTCAAATCCCTAGCACCGCATAACAGAGTGAGCTCCTGTGAGTTGTCCCAGCTTCTGCCAACCTAGCAGTTCAAAAACATGTAAAATGCAAGAAGAAAAATAGGGACCACCTTTGGTGGGAAGGTAACAGTGTTCCATGCACCTTCGGCATTTAGTCATGCCAGCCATGTGACTACAGAGACATGTTTAGACAGTGCTGGCTCTTCGACATTGAAACAAAGATGAGCACCGCCCCCTAGAGTCAGGAATAAATAACACATATGTGCGAGGGGAACTTTTACTTTTAATTAATGCTTTCTTTTTACAGGCTTCTGAAAGTTCAGGAATTACTTATTCAATTATATAGCCACACCTAATGCTTAACTTTGTTAAATAAAGAATATCAACGGAGATGTCCATTCTGATTTTCACCTAGTTTTTCTAGCCTCTTCTACCTCCGGTAGCTTCTATTATGAAAACTTACCAAAAGCAGGTACAATCTTGTTTTGGATTTGACCACTTCCCATCTAGAAGAATTTTGATAAGAACAATGGAATAAAGGCTTTTGAAGTTTTTTCAAGTCAAACATTCCTCTAAAGCTTTACAGCCATAACACTGCAGATTTTGAAAGCTTTTTTGAAGCTCAGGAATGATGCTCTCATGCCGTTAGTATCAGGAGGTACTTATTTTAGAAATATTTTGTTTCTGGAAATAATAGTTGAGACTACCTTAGTCTGTTCATTTGTGTCAGAAGCGTCTCAATTAAAACAAGGCATACTATGCAACATAAAATATAAAATATAAAATACAAGATTAAAATATGTACAAGTTGAAACAGATTTTGCCCAGAAACTAGCAGCATTAATGCCATGCTGCTTTTGAGGTCCTCAAGTGTACACAAACCAGAACACAAAGGACAGGTATACATATTTCCTGTTGTTGGAATGTCACCACAATCACAAAGGGCAGAAGTCACTGTATAACCCTCCATTTGTTCAGGATCTGGATTTGTCTCTGGATCTTCTTTTTCCCATGCACAATCTATTCTATGATTTCCATACTTCCCAGCTTTCACCAGAACCATTTCTTCATTTGTTCCACCCAATGTAGGTTCTTTGTGGCTTTCCATAGGTCCACTCTGCTTTAAAATTCTTGCATTGACTTAAGGAACCTCTTTTCATGGATTTTAATCTCTGATCAGCTGGCTGTAGGCCATAGAGAAGGTGATGTCTAGACCAGTGTTTCTCAACCTTGGCTACTTGAAGATGTCTGGACTTCAACTCCCAGAATTCCCCAGCCAGCGAATGCTGGCTGGGGAATTCTGGGAGTTGAAGTCCAGACATCTTCAAGTGGCCAAGGTTGAGAAACACTGGTCTAGATATAGATGATTTAAGCATCTGTCTGTATGCTGCTGTTTTTTGTGTGTGAATAACAGGTGGGACAATGTTGACTAGATGGTAGAGCTTATCCAGAGGAGTAGGTTTAAGGCATTAGTAATAATTCTGCTAGCTTCATTCACAGCAACACCTACTTTACCAATGTGTACTAATGTATACATTTATTTTTATTACCGTAGTGGTATGTAGGACATGATATCTTAAATAAAGTTTGTTCAAATGTTGTCTAGGCTATGAGCTAGGAATAGAAGAAAATCTCACCCATCAGATTTATAGACTAACCGAGCACCTGTATGCCTTATTCAGCTCTGCACTTTTCAGAATTATGTGACAAAATTGCATATTCCTATTGAAAAACAAATGTAAACAGTATGCCAAAAATAAAGGAAAATAAAGGAAAAGAGAAGAAGAAGAAAGAAGAAGTGTGTATAGAGTACTATTTAGATTAGGAAAGTAAAAACATTATATTCCTCGTGTAATTTTTTTAAATTATTGGTTGTGCAAAAACTTCCCAGTTTAGTTTAGGGCTGATTTGGAACTACATAAAATAGCCTTATTTGGCACCAGTCTTAAGATGTTCCAGTCTGATTGTCTGATTAATGTTAGTGTTGTGGCCCAGCAGGAGCCGTTGGAGCTGCCACCAGACTCCGACACCGAGGGGCCCTATGAGTCGGCTCTGGAGGATGTGGAGGACCCTGGACAGGGTTCCGACTCCGAGCAGGGCGGAGAGAGGCAAATTTCTAAATATGGAGATCTTATTTGGGTTTTTGCATGATGGAAATCTACTTCAGTTAAATCAGTCATGAACACTTATTTAAAAGACAATTAATCAAAGGGAGAGATTTGCTTCCTTGGGCCATGATTCATTGATCACAAAAGAAATATATTCAATACAAGTTAATACAAATTTGAAAAGATTTGTAATAATGTATTTGACTGAAACATGTCAATTGTAATTATGAAAACTATAAATTAAATGCTGAAGGGTTGGGAGACAGAAACTCAAAAATATTAAATTCAGTTGTATTCCTAACTCACTGTGAACCTGTGTTGCTTAGTGAAGGTTAATAGAGCAGCTACAAATGACACTTGAGGAATCATTTAAGCAACGGTCCCCCACAGGTTGTGCATTTTATTATATACTAATTCTTAGTATATTGAAAGGAAATCAAATGAGCTTTTGAAATCTTACTGCAGGGAGGTAAATTTGAGCTAATAGATATAATTGAGAGCTGGTGGGACAGCTTCCTTGGTTGGTATATAACAACCGAATAATATAGCTTGGTAGAAAGGAACATTAAAATGAAGAGAGGTTGCTATATCTCATAAAAATGCCTCCCTCTGCATTGAAATTTAAGATTTAAGAGAAGAATTCTTGAAAGTCTCTTAAAAGCCTGAGTGCAACTTTTCCCTCAGAAGATAGAGGATTGCTTCTCCTTTACATACTCCTAACCAATAAGAAAGACTTGGTAAATAAGTAGAATCAATTAGAACAGCAAGGGTGAATCATTTGAGCTTAGTTTGCCAAAAATTTGGAAAACATTTCATTTGACCCTGCTGATATGTCACCTCGATGCAAGATCTTGCATGATTCCTGGAGGCCTTGGATGCTGTGTGAGAGCACAGGACTCTCATAAAATTTCCAGAGACTGCACAAGACGACACCCCAAAGGCCTCCACCGCATCCAAAATTAAATGCTTTCAAGAATATGTGTTGTCAAACGTTGGCGAACACTGGCATGTCACCCAAGAGATTATGGCATTGACAGATAAGTTCACCATCACTGAATTACGGTAAAATGTTGAGGGAAAAGGACCATTCATATAAACTTCCTGCCTGCCATGCAGTGGTGGGTTTCAAAAATTGTTCGAACCTACTCTGTGGGTGTGGCCTCCTTTGTGGGAGTGGCTTGCCGCCCATGGGACCGGATATGAAGATGCCGACGACACTTGTCAGAACCACCTTAAATTACCTCACACACAGTACTGGCATGCATAAGAATAGGATGTAAACTTGTTTTTTCAAAAGGCATCTTTGGTTTGCGTTAAAACAACTTCAACACACGCAATGTTCTGATTGCACCACAAACGCAGTAGTCATCCTTACCTTTCACAGAGGCACCGAGTTTTATAAATAGGAGCATGATAGTGTAGAATAATCATATCCAAGGACCAGTGGTGGGTTTCAAAAAATTTTGGAACCTCTTCTGTAGGTGTGTCCTGCTTTCCAGGTCCACTGGTGGAATCTCTTCTAATTGGTTCGGTAAATTTGACGAACCGGTTCTACCAAATAGGTGCAAACTGGTAGGAACCCACCTCTGCTGCCATGGTATGAAAACATCTACCAGTCATTTGTTGCAGACATATCCTTATAACATAGCTTCGCTTCATTGCTAAAGTCAGCCTAAGTTATTCAGCACAACAGTAGTGTGTTATTCATTTCGGAAAAAATAATGAATATTGAAGGAGTATTTTTTCTTGGTAATAGCATGTGATAATATATGAAATGGAGGTGATTAAGTAGGATGGCTGCTAAAAAGCAAATGGAATTTTTAGATTATTTTCTAAATTGTGGAAAATAATACATTCCTTACAGTGTGCCTTGTCAAGCCTCTTCTCAAGTTCTAGGTCAAATCCTGAACATTATCATTTAAAGAAAATACAGAATACTGGAGCAGGTGTAGAGTAGGGCAAGAAGCCAGAATAGGGTTTGGGATATTTAAGTCTTACAAGAAAAAGATGGAAGGTCCTAGATATGCTTAGCCTTAAGAAAAGACAACAGAGGAAGAATATAACCTCACATTTCAAATACCTAAAGGAGTGCCAACACAGAAGAAAGTAAAAAACTAACGTTCTACTTTTTGAAATTGTAGAATAATGATTTTAAGATTCTTAAGATTTCAAAAGGGCAGATTCAGGCTCAGTGTTAGAGAATTTTTTTTGCTAACAATAGGAATAGTTTCACAATGAAACTCATTATCAAGAGAGGCGTTTAGGGAAAAAAACTGGACAGCCATCCATCAGGAATCCTTAGTTTAGATTCCAGCATCATATATTAAGAGGGGTGGGCTTGAAGGGTCCTCAGTGGCTCTTTCCAGGTGTGTAATTCTGCGAAGCTTGTAACAGTTTAACAACCTTTCAACCAGCGATTGCCGAAAACATTATACTTGAACAAAATGCGAGATTTTCTTTCTGACTCTCAGCTGAACTTTGAGAAAATAGTTTTTTGTTATAAGCACTTGCCTTCAAGTGATCATGCAATTAATTCACTTTTATGCAAACATTTGCTGGGCCAAGCCTGAAACATGCTTTCAGCATAATAACCTACCATTCTCTGGTTTTCTTATTCAGAGCTGAAAACAGTGAAATTGTCAAATGGAGAAATCAGACATCAGGATTTTTTAAAATCATTATTACTATTTCTTTATACTGGGTTTCAAATAGAAGATGTAGATGGAATAAAGTGCACGGAATAATGTTGAGTAATGTCTCGTTCAAACATAAAGCTGTTTGGGAAAAAAAATAGGGCAATTTTTCACATTGTATCTTCTGCAAATGCACCTGGAAGCCCTGTCAAGAACCAGCTGAGAAAATAAATAGACCCTCCGATATTTTTTAAAAGAGATACGAAAGCTTGGCCAGCATATCTGTGTATGGAAAGTTCAGTTTCCAAGTATTAAGTTCTACAGAAGCATACAATGTCTTTTGCAGAATTACACAATAGCTGAAATACTCCAAGTCTGTTGTGGCCTGCCGGTGGCCTGTGGAACTGGCAGCAGAGTCAGACAGTGAGGAGGTTGGGAAGGAACCAGAGGTGGGTTCCTACCAGTTTGCACCTATTCGGTAGAACCGGTTCGTCAAATCTACCGAACCGGTTAGAAGAGGTTCCACCAGTGGACCCAGAAAGCAGGCCAGGTTCCAATTTTTTTGAAACCCAACACTGGTCCTTGGATATGATTATTCTACACTATCATGCTCCTTTTTATAAAACTCAGTGCCTCTGTGAAAGGTAAGGATGACTACTGCGTTTGTGGTGCAATCAGAACATTGCGTGTGTTGAAGTTGTTTTAATGCAAACCAAAGACGCCTTTTAAAAAAACAAGTTGACATCCCATTCTTATGCAGGCCAGTGCTGTGTGTGAGGTAATTTAAGGTGGTTCTGACAAGTGTCATCGGCATCTTCATATCCGGTCACATGGGTGGCAAGCCACTCCCACAAAGGAGGCCACTGGTGATTAAGTTGGCCCCGACCCTGTAAGCCTTTCCTAAGACATTAAAAACCTAACTGTTTTTCCAAGGGTTTGATTTGTGTACTTCAGTAAGCTGTGCTGTTTAATATTGGTTTGTTCATTTCAGAAAGTTAAGAGGATCAGGCTTTCTGGAACCTAAGTGTGAATAATTAAAAGTAGGAGTCTTGAGTCCAGGAGGACACTCAAAAACTATACACCAGCTCAGTCCAGGGGAGCGTTACTATGTCCAGAGTCAAAGATAACACAACACCAGACCTTGGGTGCCAAAAACTCAATGTCACTGGCACTCAATGTCAATCATTCTGCAAAGGTTGAGTTGCAGTTGGTTCCCCCCGCCCCAATCCAGATTCTCTCAGGCTCCTGTAACTGGGTTAATATTATTCTTTGTGAGTTAAATTGTTTGTGACGATAGGCGTTTGTTTTTGTTGAACGGTTGCTGTTGGGTTTAAGTCTTATATGCTGCTCAGACTTATTTATGAGAAACAGGTGGCCTTATCAATTATTTAAATAAATAAATATGGTTAATCTTCAAACTAGATAACAGAGAGGACAGCATTCACCTTTACAGAAATTCAATTTTAAGTTAATTATGAACTAATTTAAACTTTAATCTATTTCATTATTCTAAACTGAAAAGTAGGTAACCCTTCCCTTTTTTAAAATAGATAAATGTTGCCATTTGTTGGCGTGTTTTCTTTCAATAATAGTGCTATATTTCAAAGATTCTCCACTGCATCTGTTTACCGTTCTAACTGATCCTTGGTCTTTTTGACATTTATGTATAAAGTCAAGTTATTCTCATTAATGTAAAATAAACAAACCTTATGATCATCTCATTGCTTGCATTACCATGTATACGAATGGCTTTTCTTTTTTTTTTGGTAACAGACTGACTGGTTTATAAGTGAAGAAATTTGTACATAAATGTTTGTCCTTAGTACATTAAACACATAAACAGCTGTGTTTGTGGTACTGGAGCATCATTAGCTCATGAAAAATTCATCAAATGTCCCGAGATCTGTGCTGCTTATTTAAAAATTCATACAAAGTTTTGAAGAGTAAAAATGGCTTGACAAGTAGGCATGCCACAAAGAAACTGACACATCAAGGGAAGAAGATCAAACAAGAATATAGCAGGCATATTCATACTGTAGGCTGTAGAGCCAGCCTGGTCTCCAAGGGGGTTGAAAGAACAAGTCGACATAAAATAGAAAGAAAGAATAGAAACAGAAATCTCAAGGTGGAAGGAAGACAGACCATTTGACATTCAAAAATTGAATTTATTTTTCCTGGTTTTTTTTTTGACATCCAGTCAATAAATACACCTCTCAATACCTTATTTCATTCAGTATAATAGTTTCCATACGATGAAAGTCCATCGAGCGAAGGCAATGCTGCTTATTTTGCTACAATACATTCGTATCATGTATGTTCATACCTAGCTCATCTCTAAGCACCAGTTATCAGCCACACACAAGAGAGAGAGAGAGAGAGAGAGAGAGAGAGAGAGAGAGAGAGAGAGAGAGAGAGAGAGAGAGGAGGGAGGGAGGAGAGAGAGAGAGAGAGAGAGAGAGAGAGAGAGAGAGAGAGAGAGATATTAGGAGGCTTCAGTTTGGAAAAATGCAGAAGAAACTTGTGGGAAGTCATGTGGGAGAACAGCCTAGCAAATATTGAATATCCTGAGTTGGAATATTAACTCAGCGAAGATTGGATTGTGGAGCTGAAAAACAAAAGGGATAGAATCCCTGGACAAAAATGTGTATCTGGTTAATTTCATTTTTGTTATTGTATCTACCGTGTGTGTGTGTGTGTGTGTGTGTGTGTGTGTGTGTGTGTTTAGATTCAATTTGATTCTCCTTTGGAAAAAAAGGGCATGGATGCAGTGTCCAGAATGAATGTCACCATGTACAAGATATAGGAGGAATCATAGCAGTGTAAAGCCCCAACACTTTTATATGGATGTTACGCACATTCTCAAAAAGAAAGGTTTTTATTATGAGATTCTTTAACCACTATCTTGCTGATTTTGACCTATAGCCCCCTGCAGATACCGCTGAATATATTATATGTGTGTATGTTCAAAAATATACTTACGGTAAGTTTGTCGGTGAAAGTGTTATTAGGGCAACATTTTCTTTTATTTTTTTCCCCACCCATTCTCTGATTTATTTGGTTTTGATTTTTTCCCTCCCAAAAGGAAAGCATTTAAATTTTCTCTTGAAAATTGGCATAAGCCTTTGTTCACAAAGTGGCTGAGAATGGACACAAGTGTCCGATTTTTCACTGTACAATTATTACTCCTACAGGTGTGTGACCTTCCTAATTTTCCATATGTACATCTAGTCCCTCAGGAATATCAAGGATCTCTTCTGATGAAGTTGGAGAAGCAGAAGTAGCCAAAGGATATTATAGGAGATATACATCTAAGAACAACAATGATGTCTGATAAGTTATTAACTGAAATTAATGATATGTGCCAGTGGCTTAAATAGCAGAAGACCAACCAGTAAAAGAAAATGCTTCTCTCGAGTAACTGGCCTCCTTAGAAAGCTAGGTATTATGCCAATTAAGTGAATCAGAATAATAGTTCAATAATCCAATAATCATGTCCAAGGACCAGTGGTGGGTTTCAAAATTTTTTGGAACCTCTTCTGTCGGTGTGGCCTGCTTTCCGGGTCCACTGGTGGAACCTCTTCTAACCGGTTCGGTAGATTTGACGAACCGTTTCTACCGAATAGATGCAAACTGGTAGGAACCCACCTCTGAATAATACATAGAAATATGTTTACATAGAAATATACAATTGTCTATGCAAAAAGGAAATAAAAGGGAGGGGTGGGATATGTGTTTGCAAGTTTGCAGATATCATGGTGTTACTGAATCAGACAAAAACAGTGTTAGGTCAAAGATCGTATTAGTCCAATCCGTTCAATGGTTATCTAGTCTTCTTTTTTTTTTTTTTACATCAGCGATGACTGGGTGGATAGAAGATCAATGATAGAAAACTACTGAAGATTGCTTTGCACTCTTTTAATCAATTGCACTGTGTTAGGCAATCTAAACTTGCAATGGCATGGGATAAATCTAACAGCATACTAATTTGAGGTTATAGGAAATGTTGCCTGAGAATGAAGGAAATATTTCATCTAAGATTTTTTTAAACAATGCCAAACTCTCTTTTCTATCTCAAGAAGCCCATAAGACATAATTGAAAGTCTTTTCTAGAGTTCATTACATAGATGATGTTATATCGAAATATTCCTCATAGGTTTTTTTTTTTTAACATGTTGGAATTATATACCGCAATGATTTCTACTGCCTAAACGAGTAGAAATTACATTGTATAGTATATAAAATAACATGATCTTATCAATAAAGTAACATGCAGTAATTTAAATCAGGGGTGTCAAACTCGATTTCATGGAGGGCCGCATCCGGGTTGTATTTGATACAGTGGTGGGATTCAAATAATTTACCAACCAATTCTCTGCACTAATGACCAGCTAGGTAGGTGGGGCTCGGTGGTCATGTGATCATGTGGGCGTGGCCAACTCAATGTCACTCAGGTCGATGGACGCTTCATCTTAGCTATTACAATGTAATAAGGGTTAACTGAAGAGGCAGTTTCTGTAAGTAGAGCAATAAAGATGAGGCTAGAAACAACACCAGAATGTTTCCTTCCTGCCTTCCTTACAGGATTAGCCCTGTAAAGTGGGAAAAAACAAAAGGAGATTTCTTCCAACAACCTGTTCTCCCAACTGCTTAGAAAGTTACCAACCGGTTCTCCCAAATCGGTGCGAATTGGCTGAATCCCACCACTGATTTGATATTTGGGGGCCAGGGTGGGCATGGCCAGCTCAATGTCTCTTGTGTCAAGGGTGGCCGAACTCTGTTTTCAGCTGCAATGGCCTCCTGAAACCGTCTGCCAGCAGCCTTCCATTTTGGCTGGCAGAGGCACCATAGGCTGATCCTTCACTGTTTCCGGAGTGGCCCCCACAGGCTAGATCTAAGCACTATGTGGTGCCAGATCCAGCCTCCAGGCCTTGAGTTTGTTGACGCCCGTGATTTAAATCATTTGTAGAAAACATATCTGAAAAACAACTGAGATGTAAAACCTTTCCACAAATACCACTTTTTAAAGGGGGAAAAAAAAGATTCCATAAGCCATATTTAGCAAAGAAGCAAACTAACCAAAAATACAGCCATGTAGTTTTTAACTTGCCCTTATTCATAAAAACTTTTTATTTTCCATTGTCATAACATATAACCACATGTATACTATTACATAGCCAATATCATGTTGTTAGTTAGTTAATAATTACGTCAGTTCATCTTGCCATCAACTCCCGAAAAACAAATAAAAAGAAAAACCAATTATTGGCTCTTCTGCTCTCCATACACCCTATTTATACCTTATCCAACACTTTCTTCTGCCTCTCTCCACCCACTCCATACCTCCTTTCTTCCCTCCATCATCCTTTTCTACTCTACTTCCCCTTCCTTTCTCTTTCTCCTCTCTCCCCTTTCCACTCCTCCTTATTCTCCTCATCTTCCCCCTTGCCCTCTCTCCTATCCCTCTCTTCCTCTCTTTCTTCTCTCCTCTGCTTCCCACTCTTCCTCTCATTCACTTAGTGTATTTCAGCTTCTGAGCAAGCTCCCTTTTGTGTTGATGGTCGGACTTTAACCATTTCTATAGTGCATCCACTACAGTTTATTTGTTTGTTTGGTTATCAAATTTATTTGCTACCCATCTCAAAGTTTAGGTGACTCATATAGCATTTTGTGTTGATGGTATTTATACTTCCATTTCAATATACATAACATATCTTTGTTTTAAAATAAAAAAATAAATATTTTTTTTAACTTGCCCTTATTGAAAATAAACAATTGTCAACACTTTCAACCGGAACGGAACTTTCTTCAAAAGCCTAGCCCTTTTTTAAAAAACAACTATGTCCTCAAATGCCAATAAAGAGGTGGTTGGATGACCTTTAATAAATAATGAATTCAGAAGCGTGCTTACTAATGCAGAAGTCATGGTTTATGAGTCTATGCTGTGTTGGTAACAGGCTGGATCATTACATACAGCAACAAAATGTACCAACAGCTTGCAATGCTAGTATGCTGAAATAATTAAAAAAATCTATGTGTTTTAAAAGGAGAAAAGTAAAATCATGATAGTAAATACTGGTATCTGCACCTTAGAGGCCCATTTATTCAACAGCAAGGATTGTGTCTCCCTGAGAGATCTCAAAAGCCTTTCTAGCTCATTGACTCAAGACTAAATAACCCCCAGCTGCGTAAAGAACAAATACCTGTCAGATAAGTCTGCTAATGGTGTGCTGATCTATTAGTGCCCCTCCTTCCCCAAGTCCCAGGCTTTTGCCCTTAGATTTTTCAATACCTTATATTTAATATTTCCTGGTGGGGTGATAAATAATCTACTGCTTAAGGAAGGATCAACAATGACTCTGTCCTCCTTGTTTGAAGACAAACTGTGCTGGTCTTTATCTTATTTATAGGAACAGAATTTTGGAGATGAGTGGGAAGGACTATTTCCTTGCATTTCTCCAATGCTTGAGAGCCGAGGTGGTGCAGTGGGTAGAGTGCAGTACTGCAGGCCACTTCAGCTGACTGCTATCTGCAGTTTCAGCGGTTCAAATCTCACCGGCTCAAGGTTGACTCAGCCTTCCATCCTTCCGAGGTGGGTGAAATGAGGACCCAGACTGTGGGGGCGATATGCTGACTCTGTAAACCGCTTAGAGAGGGCTGGAAGCCCTATGAAGCGGTATATAAGTCTAACTGCTATTGCTATTGCTATTGAATTACACCCACACTTTGCTGACCATCCCCAGCCCCGTCCTGTTTCTGACCACTCTCTCTCTCTCTCTCTCCATTATTGTTACTAAGAGCAAGAACAATTTTGTACAAGCTACAATCACACTAGGCTACTAGTGTGAGGGACACGGTGGCCCATTGGCTAAGACCCTGAGCTTGATGATCAGAAAGCTGTTTGAATCCATAGTACAGCTTCTTCCAACCTAGCAGTTTGAAAGCACTTAAAAAATGCAAGCAGAAAAAATAGGGACCATCTTTGGTGGGAAGGTAACAGCTCTCCGTGTGCTTTCGGCATTTAGTCATGCCGGCCACATGACCATGGAGACATCTTCGGACAGTGCTGGCTCTTCAGCTTTCAAACGAAGATGAGCACTATCCCCAAGAGTCAGGAATGACTAGCACATATGTGCGAGGGGAACCTTTAGCTTTACTCTCATCATTAGATGTGTAAGAGGAGAATAATAATGGCTTTGTTCTTAACATATTAGGAAAATATTAGGTGAAAATTCTGCAAAGGGACCATTTGGGTGGAGAGGGTGATTTGTGTTGCTTATGATACATGGGTAGTCATTGAATATACCGATATACATGCATACACACTGATTTAAATATTTAACATGTTTGGTTGGTTGTTGAAACATTGTCTCTTGTTTCCTGAAAGCATTCTCATCCTTCAGGAAAGAGGGTTATTTTTGATCTTGTTCCCATGGACCTGGAGAATTTCTTTTGATGTTGTTCTGAGCTTACTCTTATTTTGGGAAAGTTGAAAGGGGGTACCAGTGTGGATATACTTCTATATTCTTCAGCCCCTTTAGCAGTTTATGCTTCTCATTTTGAAAAAAAGGCACAAGGAAGAAGTTCCCTCATTATATCTTTTCTCTTGTATTTGATGGAAATAACAGAATCTCTTAGAGTTGGGCAGCTGGCAAAATTTAGAGAGCCTACAGACTGATGGCCATATAATGTGTGTGTGTGTGTGTGTGTGAGAGAGAGAGAGAGAGAGAGAGAGAGAGAGAGAGAGAGAGAGAGAGAGAGAGAGAGAGAGAGAGAGAGAGAGAGAGAGAGAGAGAGAGAGAGAGAGAGAGAGCGGCAGGCAGGCAGACAGATAGACAGACAGACACAGAGACACAGAGACACAGAGATGATTCATTTATTCATGCATTCTATGATCATAATAAAAGATTTTGATCTGAGTTACAGGCATACACACTTTGTTTGCTCTCTGTAGGAAGATTCTTTGTCCCATTAGAAAAAAAAAAGCAGGATAAATTTTTATACTGTATTAATTCTAAAGATTGTTGTTCATCATCCAATTTGCCAACAAGAATGTTGGAGGTTGATACTTTTACCACTGTGAAAAAACTAGACAGATTCTGAGAGGAATAAATGCTTTCAATATGGGGTTTTAAAAGAAAATCACAACTGACAAGACTTCTTAAAATAAAAAAAATATGAACCACATTCCTCCAAATTTATAAGCCATTTTTATCTGCTTTGATTTAATATCAGTTCTTCTTCTTTCATTTGCAGTTCCCCAGTATGTTATATAATATTTATGAATGTTGAACATCTTTAAACTTAGAATAACGCTTTCTACTGCAGGCCATTTGGCTTGCTTCAACTGAAAAAAAATAGTGTAATTGTTTAATTCTTGCTTTTAAAAAAAGCACGAAGAAACATGGTTTCCCGTGAATGAGAATTCCACAGGTAAAGTTCAGTTCTATCAATCATTGTCCTTCGGCCAGACTTAACTCACAGGTATTTGGCCAAGTTTAAGTGGGACACCACTAGAAAAGAAACTTATAGGTAATGATTAATCCTGCAAAATCCTTGTTTACTGATTGCCTCAGTTAGCGGCTGTTCAAACTTACAGTGACGCTGAAAAAAAATCAATTTACAACTGGTCCTTGGACTTATGGCTGTCGCAGCATCCCTGTGATCACATGATCACCTTTCAATTTCTTGGCAACCATGTTGTAGAAAAGACAGGACACGGGTGCCAGCTCTTCAGAGAAGGAAATGTTTATTGCGCAGGTTCAGGAACAATGGCCTGAACCATGAGTGAAAGTCAGGAAATTCCTTATATAGTTTATCGCTTTCAGTTAAAGCCATCTGTTAGTTTTGGAATCACCCCTCAAGATTTGCCCTTGAGTTACAGCAATATTATGTCTCCAGGAAGTCATAATACATAGTCAGCCAATGGACACACATGCATGTATTTTGAGGAACTAATAATGTGTCTACCAGACAGATTTATAGTCAAGCTAGCAGATAGTTGAAAATAGACGCTTTGCGCAGTTGAAGCTTAATATCATGAAACCCTAGTTTGGTTCAGGCTTGAGGCCTACTTTGGTTCAGCCTGCCACCTTAACCAGAAGACATTTATGGCGGTCACAGCTTCCTGAAGTCACATGACCATCATTTGCAATTTTCACAGCTGGCTTCCAACAAGCAAAGTCAATGGATCCCCATCCAGCAGCAAATTGCGAGTCGTAGTCATTCATTTTCTAAATTAATTGCAATGCACTTAAAGCCATTTTTTTCCGTGGGCGTCAACAGAATGTGACAAATAATATGACAATGTCATTATGCAAAGGATACAATTCACACAGAGTGGCATCCGATGTCAGAACACACGTTCATAATGGTAGCACTTACTTGATGATATCACCATATCACCATATATTATACTGTAACGCGCTCTACATGGGGCTGCCCCTGAAGAGTGTTCGGAGACTACAATTGGTCCAGAATGCAGCGACGCGAGTGATACTGGGTGCACCGAGATACACCCATGTTATACCCATCCTCCGCGAGCTGCACTGGCTCCCCATTGGTCTCCGAACACGCTTCAAGGTGCCGGTTATCACCTTTAAAGCCCTACATGGCTTAGGAC
This sequence comes from Thamnophis sirtalis, assembly GCF_051295495.1. Taxonomy (NCBI): domain Eukaryota; kingdom Metazoa; phylum Chordata; class Lepidosauria; order Squamata; family Natricidae; genus Thamnophis; species Thamnophis sirtalis. Next base: position 3,595,582 of record NW_028261387.1, read on the forward strand.
CCGGATATCTATGAGACCGTCTTCTGCCACATACCTCCCAGCGTCCGATAAATCACACAGGATGGGCCTTCTCCAGGTGCCATTGACTAGATAATGTCATCTGGTGGCTCCTCGGGGGAGGGCCTTCTCTGTAGCTGCCCCGGCCCTATGGAACGATCTACCCCCAGAGATCCGGACCCTCCCCACTCTCTCGGCCTTCCGAAAGTCTACTAAAATCTGGCTGTTCCGGCAGGCCTGGGGTTGTTGACCTCATGAACGAGGTCCAGCCCCACTAAGGTTGAGTGCATGATGCGTCTTTTTAATTTGTTTCTCTCTATTTTAAATCTTTTAGTATTCTTTTAGAATTGTTTTATGTAAGCCGCCCGGAGTCCTTCGGGATTGGGCGGCATATAAATTTATTAAACCTTGAAACCATACCTGTACAATTCTTTCAGCATCATCACAGTTAGCTTAGGTTGCTGCTATCCTCCCTCAAAAAATACCGTGTGTTATGAATCTGGAATGGATTGCATGTACCTCTGTCTCTCTCCCTCTCTTTTTTTCTTTTATTTTGAGAAAGACACAAGTTGATTACAGAGGCTTTAAAAGGGAGAGAGAAAGCAATGCAGGTGCGTCTTTTTTGACGTCTCCTCCTCCATTACCACTAACTGCAGGCTAATTTTCAAAGCTTCCACTACTCTTGCACCTCTTTCTAATCCTACATCAAAGTCTATTTCCAGCTGTGCTAAGTGATACTTTGTTTTAACCAGATATGAATCAAGCTTTTCAGTTGCTCTTGTTCTTTATTCTTGCCTGACCCATTTCTATCTGAGATTACAACTGAATTATCACCTCCATGCTGACAACTCTGCTGTCATTTTTGTTTGCAAGTTTCTCCTTCTCTCTCTCTCTTTATTTCTTCTCTAAAATAATAATAGGATACTGGTCCTGTCACTGATTTGTCCTCCTGGAACATTAAAGCAATACTGCTGTATCTTCCACAGGAGGATTCCTAGGCATTGCATTCTCACAAAGCTAGTTCTTTTTGTGGATTTTGTAAGGATGAAATGAAACAGATTGAAAATCTGCAGATTCTTCACATAGTCATTACGTGAAAAAAAAGTTGTTAGGCAACCATAACACATATTCAAATTGGAATTAAAGGTTTTCAGAGATAAAAATTGCTGGTGACTCCCAGCTCCTATATATTTTAACAGGCATGCTATATGCTAGAGCAGGGGTTCCTGAACGCCTGGTCCGAGGGCTGGCACCAGTCTGCAGCATGCCAGAAATCAGGTTTCTGCAAAGAAGTGAAGGCCCATTTGTGGGATGCAGGCAGCATGCGAAACCACGGCCCATCTGGTCCATGGGAAAACCTTTCTTGGTCCCTGGTGCCAAAAAGGTTGGGGGCCACTGCAGTGTTGGGTTTCAAAAAACGTTTGAACCTACCTCTTCTAACCGGTTCGGTATATTTGACGAACCGGTTCTACCGAATAGGTGCGAACTGGTAGGAACCCACCTCTGGGTTAACCCCATAGAACTCATTTATTCATATCCTAAATGCATCCCTAATAGGTCTTACCCAAATTTATATTTCTTTATTATTTACATTACTAAGTGGACAACTACTGCTTTTATAAAGTGCATGCCTCAGAATTCTATTTTCGCCTATGCAGCCAAACAGACTATATGACTTGAATAATTTAAACAAGTGCAATTGCACTATCTACCCAAAAATAATTTGTATTTTGTTCAATGGGTTTTAGTTCCAGGTGAGCATTGCCTGTGGAAATATAGCATCATCATTAATCAAATCTACCGAACCGGTTAGAAGAGGTTCCACCAGTGGACCCGGAAAGTAGGCCACACCTACCGAAGAGGTTCCAAGATTTTTTGAAACCCACCACTGGTCCTTGGATATGATTATTCTACACTATCATGCTCATATTTATAAACCTCAGTGCCTCTGTGGAAGGGAAGGATGACTACTGCGTTTGTGGTGCAATCAGAACATTGCGTGTGTTGAAGTTGTTTTAACGCAAACCAAAGATGTCTTTTAAAAAACAAGTTTGCATCATATTCTTATGCATGCCAGTGCTGTGTGTGAGGTAATTTAAGGTGGTTCTGACAAGTGTCGTCGGCATCTTCATATCCGATCACATGGGTGGCAAGCCACTCGCATCCAGTCACATGGGCGCCAAGCCACTCCCACAAAGGAGGCCACACCCACAGAGTAGGTTCAAACAATTTTTGAAACCCACCACTGATAGATAGATAGATAGATAGATAGATAGATAGATAGATAGATAGATAGATAGATACATACATACATACATACATACATACATACATACATACATACATACATAATTTTTACCTAACTAAAATACTCTCTCATGTCCCATATAGTTAAAATCCACAACTTTCTTTTACAGAAAGAAGAATATTTGCTCAGCAATCTCTTTACCCCCTCCCCACTCCTTTTCTCTAGGGATTTGAATATGGGATTATCAACATACAAAAGAATCAAAGGCACAGTGGTAAATCCTGAATAAAAGAAGAACTATCATTTCTTAACCAAACCATACTGTTAAAAAGAGCTTGTATAGTCCATATTTTATTTATTAACAAAATAAAGACTAATTTTGGAAGTAAAAGAAAAGGTAAAATACTCCCCCCCCCCCCCCCCCGGAATAGGAAAAAATTCCTATTTGATTGCAACGGAATGCTTCAAGTTATAGAGCTGGCCTATTTTGATATAAATTAAACATCTGAAAAAAGCATTTTGCACAAATAAGTGTTGAAAGGCTTCTGCCTTATTTCATGCCAGGCTATTTGCCCAACAACTAACTACAATACCTTTGACTTTCTAACTTCTTAGAAATCTTTCACCTAATACAGTATCTTAATCCAATGAACCTGGGATACAGGCATACAACATACAGGAAGCCCTCAATTTAGGAACACAAATGAGTCCAACATTTCTTTTATTAAACGAGACATTCGTTGAGTGAGCTTTGTCCAATTTTACGACTTTCCTTGCCACGTTCACGTTTAAGTGAATCACTGCCGTTGATTTGTACCTTTTCCAGTTCTCCGTTAAAATTTCCCAAAACTTCCCTTGCCTTTGAATAGAATTCAATTGAAATCTCTAGCTGTTTAAAAGTAAAAAATCAAACCTACTGATTTATCCCAGTGAAATCAAATCTTTTTTCTGCTTTCCTTTCAATAAAAGGAAAGCTTTTCTTTTCTGTAAAAGTCTGATAGGGATGTGTTTCAGGATAATTATATCTGCATTATCGATCTTCAATCATATATTGAAATGCTGTTGCAGAATCTGATCTCTTGTCTTTTTTCAATTATCTGCATCCGTTTAGTAATAAATAAATAAATAAATAAATAAATAAATAAATAAACAAACAAACAAACAAACAAACAAACAAACAAACAAACAAATAAAATTCCCATGGAAGGTTTGAGTCAATTGCCTAATTTGTTTACAGTTTATCCAATGCAGCTTTATAGAAAAATTAATCTTTTAAAAAATAATATTCCCCTTTATTCATTTTAAGATTCTTACCGGTTATGTAAGAAACTTTCTGATAGGTTATACTTATGCACTTCAGCATTTACTTTTTATGCTTTATTTTGAAATTTTCCTGTAGTGAAGAGATTAATTTCATGAGACTGGGGATTGATTGTTTTTAAATCAGATGTTGAATAGGGACTTTGATTTTCCAATCTGTTATTATTTGAGGAATGAAACAGATTTTACTTCTCAGTCAGATTGCTATCTTTTATTTTTTTAATTAACCCAGTTAAGAGGATGTCTCCTAGCTTGTTAAATAAATCATGGAAGTTAGAATATTTTTAGAAGTGTTAATACAAGTTTGCTGTCAGATACTGTAAAACATTCATTGATATGTGTCAGATTGTAATGCTGATTACTACAACTTGTAAGCTGTCATATCATATCATATGTTGTATAATAGACACTGCAGAATGTTGGTTTCTCTCAAAAATAAACAAACACATGTTGGATGTCTAATGATAAATCATTCAAAAATTATCTGGCTAGTATCTATTAACACATTCACAGAATAAAATTTTGGAAAGCAAATTAATTTTCATCACTTGTAAAGTGCTGCTTTGAGCTTTTAAAGTTGGATATAATCACAATCATTTAATAAATTGTTTTTTTACTAGGAAATGCTGTGGAAAAAAATAAATTATGCTTCCTCTTTGGAAGTTCATGAGATACTGCTCAGAAATGTATCAAATTCCTTTTAGTGGCAGTATAATAATCCTCCCATTATATATACCATAATAGCCATCATTCATTGAAATAACAAAAATTCTGTAAATTCCCAAACATGAATAAAATATATCTTTAGCATCTTTAGCAGAGTTGGCATTCAGCAGATTCTGACCAGTTCTGGAGAACCGGTAGGGGAAATTTTGAGTAGTTCGGAGAACTGGTAAATACCACCTCTGACTGGAGGTGAGAAAATTTCTTTCTCACCTCCCCTTTAATGTAGTGCATCAATGGCATCTACAGAGATGTGTCTCAAAATAGGGATCTGTTCTGACCCCCCTCGTCCCAAACCAACACACACTCTGAGCCAAAGATACGTTACGGCCTTTAATTAACGGACAGACGGGTCCTTGGCAGCAAACTGGCACAGACAAGCTTGGGCAGCAATCCAGCACAGATAAGCCATGGCAGCAATCCAGGCTGCCAAGCTCACAATAATGTTCTCCGACATTAGTTCCTGCGTTGACTTCTGCAAGAGGGGCATGTACACAAGCAGTCCTTTTTATAGTCTGGAGAGGAGCCTAATGACAACCAGCTGAGTGCAATTACCTCCTGTACTTGCACAACTGTTCCTGACGCCTATTAGCTCTTTGGTGCCGGAACAACTCACTGCTGACCTCAGGCTCACACTCTCTTGTCTCCTCCCCACTGGTCCAAGGGTCAGGTGCCTCCTGGTGGCCAAACAGCCACTCTGCGCCCTGTTCAGAGTCGGAACCCTGTCCAGGGTCCTCCACATCCTCCAGAGCCGACTCATAGGGCCCCTCACTGTCGGAGTCTGGTGGCAGCTCCAATGGCTCCTGCTGGGCCACAACAGGGATCGATAGTACACTTGTGCAAAAGGGCAAAGCTTGGATTGTGACACTGCATCTCTCATCTTGCCTATTTTGACACCGCCCTGATCCTGCTGTCCATAATTATCCTAGAGGGTGGCAAAGAGGGCAAGAGAGGAAGCATACGTCATAACATTGTGACATCCCCACCGCATAGTTGTGTGCAATACTGAAACCCAATTAGAAAAGGGAGAGGTTTACATTTTGATCTCGACACAAATTTCTTTGTTTTGGCATCACTGAGATTCAGAGAAGATACCTGTAGTATCATAATTATATATTATAAAGCTGGCTATACAGTGATGTAAGAGAAGTTGCAGAAACATATAATTCACACAGTTTGGACACATGGAAGCAGGGGTGGGTTCCTGCCAGTTCTAACCTCTTCTATAGAAGAGGTTCCACAAATCTACAGTGCCGTTTAGAACCAGTTCCAGCTCCCTCCCCCCGCCTGTCCTCACATCATCAAGATGAAGAGCGAGAGGAGGAATTCTGGGAGTTGAATTCCACAAGTCTTAAAGCTGTCAAGTTTGAACACCCCTGGGGTTTTTTTTCCTAAAGGGTTAGTGGTTCAAGGGTCCTGTAACTTGACAGTTTGAAGACTTGCGTGCTTCAATGCCAGAGTTCCTGAGCCAACATTTTGGTTGCTAAGCAAGAGCGTTGTCAAGTGAGTTTCACCACATTTTACAAGTTGGCCACACCCACCCAGCCACATGGCTGGCAAGCCACTCCCACCCAGTCACATGGCCAGCAAGCCACTCCCACAAAGCAGGCCACACCTACAGAAGAGGTTCTAACAAAATTTGAAACCCACCACTGCATGGAAGTCTCTCAAAAGCTGCCTGCATTCCAGAATTCAACTGGTTTAATTTGATCAGAGGCAAACCATAATTATTTTATCACGTCTACGTTTCAAAATTTATGAATCATACAGGTTGTCCTCCACTTACAACAGTTTGTTTAGTGACCAATCAAATTTACAACAGCTCTGAAAAAAAAAGCGATGAATGGCCTTTTTGAACACTTATGACTCTTGCAGCATCCCCATGACCACATGACCAAAATTCAGATGCTTGGCAACTGACTCACATTTATGATGGTTACAGTGTCCTGGGGTGATGTGATCACCTTTTGCAACCTTCTGGACAAGCGAAGTCAATGGGGAAGACAGATTCATTTAACAAATAATTGTTACTAACTTAACAACTGCAGTGATTCACTTAACTGTGGCAAGAAAGATTGTAAAATGGGATAAAACTCTCCTAACAAATGTCTGACTTAGCCACAGAAATTTTGGGCCCAATTGGAGTCGTAAGATGAGGATTACCTATACTCTGAAGAACTGATGGGCAAGAAACACCTGAATTCTGGAAAAACTTTCCAGCACGATCAGTGGTGGGATTCAAATAATTTACCAACCAGTTCTCTGCCCTAATGACCAGCTGGGTAGGCAGGGCTCGGTGGTCATGTGATCATGTGGGCGTGGTCAACTCAGTGTCACTCACATCAATGTCACTCACTTCGCCTTAGCTGTTACAATGGTAATAAGAGTTAACTGAAGAGGCAGTTTCTGTAAGCAGGGCAATAAAGATGAGGCTAGAAACAACACCAGAATGTTTCCTTCCTGCCTTCCTTACAGGATTAGTCCTGTAAAGTGGGGAAAAAAACAAAATGAGATTTCTTCCAACAACCAATTCTCCAAACTGCTTACAAAGTTACCAACAGGTTCTCCCCATAGGTGCGAACTGGCTGAATCCCACCACTGAGCATGATGTATTTCAATACATCTGGACATATGAAAGAAGAAAGTGTACCATTGCATCTTTGTTAATGAATGTTCTTCTTTGATGGTACCAACAGTTCAAAGAGAAGATCTCAGTTGGAAGCTAATGAAACAATGTAGTGTTATTATTGAAAATCAAGCCATTCAGCAGAGCTTTCTGTTTTCTCCCAATCATTCCGTCTTTTCTTTTCCAAACAACTTATTCTACAAACGTGTAAATGACACTTCTCCTTTCACATTGTGCAAGCTCCGTGGCTCTTACTGAGATACAGAGATGAAATTTGTGACTTCGTTAATGAGATGTTCTTCTTAAGAGCTTCTCAACGTATCCTTGGGCTAAAAAAAGAAAGAAAGAAAGAAAGATAAAGACACCATGTTTATGGAGCTTCGCAGAAATGGTTAGTAAAATGGAAATGAGTGCACAGTTAAAACTGCCAATTTATTCTGAAATCCAAATTTATTTCTCTTCACTCTTTTTCTCCTTTCTCTGTTACATGGTTGTTATCAGATTTGATGCTATTTCTAAAAAAAATCACTTTTAAAAACCTAGACTATTTTTACAAATGAGACAAGAGTGTTTAATTTGTAGATTTAGGGACTAAAGACCAAAAAAGAGGGGGATCTTCTCACCCAGTTCCAGTCACTGTTCACTAACTCTGCTCCAGCACCAGTCTTAAAAGTTTGTCAGCTGCCCCAGCTTTGTGGCAGCCATGTTTAGGCTGCCTCTTCTCCAGGCCATGGCTGAGAGGGAAAGAAAAGTCCCGGGTCAACAGGAGAGTTGCGACTCTCTGGGATTTCACAGGTCACCCCTCTTTGTTTTTCCTCTCCTATAGGAGGGCTTTGGCTCCTTTTGGAGACCACCAACCAGGAGAATTTGGCACGGGAGCATGGAGACCCGTCCCTGGTTTCCGATCTCACCACAACATCAGCTGATTCCCTCTTCTTAAGAGTTTCTCAACTTATCCTTGGGCTTAAAAAAAAGAAAAAGAAAGACAAAGGCACCATATTTATGGCACTTCATAGAAATGGTTAGTGTTGCAGGAGCCGTTGGAGCTGCCACCAGACTCTGACAGCGAGGGGCCCTATGAGTCGGCTTTGGAGGATGTGGAGGACCCTGGACAGGGTTCCGACTCTGAGCAGGGGCAGAGAGGCTGGTTGGTCACCAGGAAGCACCTGAGCCTTGGACCAGTGGGGAGGAGACAAAGGAGTGTGATCCGGAGTGTGATCCGGACGTCAGCAGTGGGGAGGAGCCAAGGGAGTTGTTCCTAGATGCCCGGTACCGGAGAGCTAATAGGTGTAAGTAACAATTACGCAATTACAGGAGGTAATTGCACTCAGCTGGTGGTCATTAGGCTCCTCTCCAGACTATAAAAGGACTGCTTGTGCCCCTCTTGCAGAAGTCAACGCAGGAACGAATGTTGGAGAACATTACTGTGAGTTTGGCAGGCTGGATTGCTGCCAAGCCCTATCTGTGCTGGATTGCTGCCAAGGACCTGTCTGTCTGTTAATTAAATGCTGTAACTTATCTTTGGCTCAGAGTGTGTTGGTGTGGGACGAGGGGGGTCAGAACAGATTAGTAAAATGGAAATGAATGCACAGTTAAAACTGCCAATTTATTCTGAAATCCAAATTTATTTCTCTTCACTCTTTTTTGCCTTTCTCCATTACATTGTTGTTATCGGATTTGATGCTATATCTAAAAAAAATCCCTTTTTAAAAAAATGCCTAGGCTATTTTTACCATGAGTCAAGAGTGTTTAATTTGTAGAGGAGTGTAGATGGAGACAAAGGTCAATCCTTTGTTGAGGTGCTGAGAGCAGCTTAGAAGTCTTTTTATATTGAGTGCATTTCCCACCTACTTACATCTCTCAAGGATCTCTCTCTCAGAAGTTCAAAAGATCTGAGATTGATTTAAAAACCAAGAGAAATATTAAGCTTGATTCATTTCGTGCACACAAACCCATTTTTTTTATTTACCTGATTATATAATTTGTTTCATAACACATTGTATTACCTGAAGCTAATAGAAAAAAAAATGCATATATCAAGAGTTGTGTAACGAAAAGAAGGGACGCAGTGGCTCAGTGGCTAACACACTGAGCTTGTTAATCAGAAAGGCCAGCAGTTCAGTGGTTTGAATCCCTAGCGCCATGTAACGGAGTGAGCTCCTGTTACTTGTCCCAGCTTCTGCCAACTTAAAAGTTCGAAAGCATGTAAAAAATACAAGTAGAAAAATAGGAACCACCTTTGGTGGGAAGGTAACAGCGTTCCATGCACCTTCGACATTTAGTCATGCCGGCTACATGACCACGGAGACGTTTTCAGATAGTGCTGGATCTTCAGCTTTGAAATGGAGATGAGCACTGCCCCCTAGAGTTGGGAACGATTCGTATGCATATGCAGGGGAACCTTTACCTTACCTTACCTAAAGAAGAAAAAAAGTATTATCCCATATTCGAAGAGTGCTATATCATATATTATAAATAAATTGCTTTTTATCTATAATAGCTATGAGCAATTGATTCAAGTCAAGTATAGACTAGCCTTTCGAATGTTGTAGAATAATTATTATGAGTAATCAACATAAAAAAATCCACATCTTAATATTTTGATACCAAGGTGTTCTGACCCCCTCCTCCGTCCAGTAACGACTGCCGAGACAAGCTTAACTGGAATGTACTTTAATAGCAAGACACCAAAACCTCGGTGGCTGAAAGCCAAGCAGAACAAACAGATAAGGACCTTGGCAGCAACTCAGACAAACTCAGGTAGCAATAAACACAGATAAGGCTTGGCAGCAATCCAGCCTGCCAAGCTCAGACACAGTTCTCTGACATTCGATTCTGTGTTGACTTCTGCAAAGAGGGGCGTGTGCACAAGTAGCTTTTTATAGTCTGGAGAGGAGCCTACTGACCACCAGCTGAGTGCAATTACCTCCTGTACTGTTCCTGATTCCTATTAGCTCTTCGATGGCGTGCATCCAGGAACAACTCACTACTGGCGTCTGGCTCACTCTCCCTTGTCTCCTCCCCACTGGTCCAAGGCTCAGGCGCCTCCTGGTGGCCAACAATCCTCTCTGCACCCTGATCAGAGTCGGAACCCTGTCCAGGGTCCTCCACATTCTCCAGAGCCGACTCAGAGGGCCCCTTGCTGTCGGAGTCTGGAGGCAGCTCCAACGGCTCCTGCTGGGCCACAACACCAAGGTATTTATCAAACAAGCACAGTCACTCAGAATAGAGTTGGAAGGAACCTTGGAGGTCTTCTAGTCCAAACCCTGGTCAAGCAGGAGACCCTAAACTATTCCAGACAGGTGGCTGTCCAGTCTCTTCTTAAAAACCTCCAGTGATGAAGCACCCACAACTTCTGAAGGCAACTTCTGTTCCACTGGTTAATAATTGTCCTCACTGTTAGGAAGTTTCTCCTTAATTCCTTTTCTCCTTGCTTAATTTTCATCCGTTATTTCTTGTCCTGCTCTCTGGTGCTTTGGAAAATAAGTTGACCTCCTTTTCTTTGTGGCAGCCCCTGAAGCCATGGATGTTACAACGGCACTGAAAAAAAGTGACTTATGATCATTTTTCACACTTACAACTGTTGCAGCAACTCTGTCAGCGTTCCAAGTATCATGTAGAATTAAATCAGAGTCCAAGGCAAAACGATCCTTAAAGTTCCAATTTAATAAAGCAGACATCTTAGCACATCTGTGTTAATCCCAATTCTGGAAATTACATCACAATTCCACCCAGTTAAAAGTTCACGATCTTGTCCCCACACCCACAAATCCATCACATGGTCCAATCTTCTTCTTCCACGCTGGCGTCTCCACCCAACTGCTTCCGGTCAGGTGTAAAAATGCGAAGACAAAAGATGAGCTTGGTTTCTAGTAAAGAATGACAACAATACATTCCACAATCCTACTCCTGTCTATTCCCCCCTCCCATCAACTATACTAATGAAACAGCATAATGAAATAAGAGAAAGTGTGGCAGGCCAAAATTCTAAAAGGAATATAATTGCAGGCCTGACAGCCTCATGGTCTCGTAATCAAAATTCAGATGCTTGGCAACTAGTTCATATTTACGACGGTTGCAGTGTTCCAGGGGTCATGTGATCACCTTTTGCGACCTTCTGATAAGCAAAGTCAATGGGGAAGACAGATTCAGTTAACAACTGTATTACCAACTAAGCAACTTCAATGATTCACTCAACAACTGTGGCAAGAAAGGTCATAAAATGAAGCGAAACTCACTTAACATATGTCTCCCTTAGCAACATAAATTTTGGGCTCAGTTGTTGTCATAGGTCGAGGATTAGCTGTATTCTTGGGGACATCCAATCTGGTACTTATAAAGTAAATAATTGTTTTAATACCCTTTATAGTCCCTTCCCTCCGAAGACAAGCATATGTCTTTCCCAGTCTCTGAAATGGTTGTCTGGAGGATAAGATGTGTTGCATAATTTCCGGAGGTGTCACCATTCTAAACAATAAATTGCACCCTCTTTCTTTGATAACAAGACAGAAGATAATCACTTGCTTCTGGTTCTAGTAATATCAATCAAACAAGATAATAAAACTGCAAGAAGTATCTAAGTATGCCGATGCCTCGTTGACTATAGTACCGTCTTGATATAATCTCTTTTTAGCAGGTTATTGATAGTATACCCTGAGCAGCGGAAGAAATGATGATGATTAATTTAAAAAAAAGGCAAGGAACAATTTCCCAAAGATTCTTATTACTCTTTTTTGCAATCCAGGGCAACTAGAAAAGCTCTGAATCAGAAGCAGAAAATCAAAAAGAATACTTTTTTTTCCCTCCAGTTTTTTTTTAAACCCTATGCCTTTTAAAAAAAAACTCTACCACAATTCCTCAACTTCAACTATCCAACAGCTGATTTTATCTTTTATTCTGGAACTACACACATCATAATACAATTAAAGGGAAATCATTCTCAAGACTATCAAAACTTTCCAAATAAAGCCACATTGTGGTATTGGTAGAATTGCCTCTTCCCAACCTCTATCATGAAAGTTGGCTAAATATTGGCATGTTTGTTTCATTGTGAAGCTAATTTGTGCCGCTTGAAAATGCTTATTTAAAAATGCAAATCTTCATTAGCTAGACTTGATGGAGTCCATGACACAATATATTCAAACCTGGGCTATATTACATATTAGGTAGACGTCTTAGCCATTAAGCCACAGGCTCTGATCCATGATGGCTAAGCTTAATGGCTAAGACGTCTGCCTAAGATGCAATACAGCACAGGTTCGAATCCCAGTAAGGGTATGGCTAGCTGATGAGAGCTAAATAGCTTGAAATAGATCTATACTAGTCTCCCTTTGTTTATTTATCAGCACAAATACAACATATTTGTGCTGATAAATAAATAAAGGGAGACTAGTATATATACTATATCTTTTTATTTGTGCTGATAAATAAATAAAGGGAGACTAGTATAGATCTATTTCAAGCTATTTAGCTCTCATCAGCTAGCCATACCCTTACTGGGATTCGAACCTGTGCTGTATTGCATCTTAGGCAAACGTCTTAGCCATCAAGCCACAGGTCTCCTCCTGGAGGAGATTGGGATTTTGCAATAACCTTTCCCTGGAGTGGGGTGGGAATGGAGATTTTACGGTATCCTTCCCCTGCCATGCCCACCAAGCCACACCCACAGAATTGGTAGTGAATGAATGAATGAAATGAATCCCACCACTGATTCAGGCCCTGCCTAATAACAAATAAGACAGGTTCAAATCTAGAGTTTATTATGTGATCTATTTCCTATTCCTTTTCTAAAGAAGTATAAAATCAAAGTGTATTTCAAAAGACCACTCTTAAACTCTGTAACAATGAAGCAGGAAAAAAAACACAGATAGAGACTATGGGGGAGATAGAATGTCTTACGTTATTATTCAGAATTATATAGCAATTGGAACAAAATGCTTAATGAGAAAAATTGATGGCTGTGTAAGTCATTGTATATATTATGCTTTAAACAATTAGCAATACATGTATTTGCAGCCAGGTGGAAAGGAATTAGAAAAAGCCATGTCTGCAGAAATGGCGGAAGGTAGGTTGGAATCTATTAATACTTTTCTGGAAGACTTGCAGTAAATTGGCAGTAATAATTAGGATAACAAGAGGGCTTGCTCCTCTCCTGAACTGCACTATAAAAATGAAGAAACCTTGAAAAGAACTATATTCTGATGCATAGAATGTTTGAATTCTAAATGTATATCAAGTTGCATCAGACTGAACAGAGTAGATGGACTTAAAGAGCATGAAACAAAGAAATGAAGGTTTTACACTGAGCTGCATTGCTAAATTCAAGGCAGAAACATATCCAGGCACATAGGCATGCACACACAAACACACATACACACACCAATCTGTTGTGGCCCAGCAGGTGCTGTTGGAGCTGCCACCTCCAGTCGGCTTTGGATGATGTGGAGGACCCTAGACAGGGTTACAACTCCAAACAGGGCACAGAGAGGCTGGTTGGCCACCAGGAGGCGCCTGAGCCTTGGACCAGTGGGGAGGAGACAAGGGGGAGTGAGCCGGAGGCCAGTAGTGAGTTGTTCCTGGATGCACGCCATCAAAGAGTTAATAGGCATAAGGAACAATTGCACAATTACAGGAGGTGATTGCACTCAGCTGGTGGTAATTAGGTTCCTCTCCAGACTATAAAAAGCTACGTGTGCACACACCCCTCTTTGCAGAAGTCAACGCAGCATTGAATGTCGGAGGACTTTGTGTGAGCTTGGCAGGCTGGATTGCTGCCAAGCCTTATCTGTGTTTATTGCTGCCCAAGCTTGTCTGTGCTGGTTTGCTGCCAAGGACCTGTTTGTCTGTTAATTAAATGCTGTAATTTATCTCTGGCTCGAAGTGTGCTTTGGTGTGGAATGAGGGGGGGGGGTCAGAACACCAATCCTAGTGAGAAATATCCAGGAGAGACATTTTTAAAACTTGACGGTTTTGGAAACAAGTTGTGTAACTTGGTAAAAAATATTTAAAGAAGTAAATAATATTTGTAAAAACCAGAGTACATTGAGAGGCCTTATATACTATATGTATGGGACATGCCTAATTTCTTCTTTAAAAAATAGCAAACATATATAAAAATAACATGCAGGAAAATAATATCTGTAGATCTGGGTCGAATTATGGGGTTCTTGGTGCTGTTAACTCAGTTCTTTGCATGCAGTGATCACTGAACACTTGTAAGTGCTGATAATGTTATCTAATTCGACAATGAAACATCTGCAAGAAAACCACAAGGCTCAGAGAGCACCAAGGATCCCACAGTCATAACTGTATTAATTACACACACTCACGATTCTGCTATATACACATGAACACATTAATTCGACCCTCCTGCCTTTTTACAGCTCAGCTGTCTCTTTTACACCGAGATCCATAGAGTCTTATGCCTGTGTCAGTGGTAGGATTCAAATAATTTCCCAACCAGTTCTCTGCCCTAATGACTAGCTGGGTAGGTGGGGCTCGGTGGTCATGTGATCATGTGGGCGTGGCCAAGTCAATGTCACTCAGGTTGATGGGCGCTTCGCCTTAGTTGTTCCAATGGTAATAAGGGTTAACCGGAGAGGCAGTTTCTGTAAGCAGGGCAATAAAGATTAGGCTAGAAACAACACCAGAATGTTTCCTTCCTGCCTTCCTTACAGGATTAGCCCTGAAAAGTGGGGAAAAATCAAAAGGAGATTTCTTTCAATAACTGGTTCTCCAAACTGCTTAGAAAGTTACCAACCGGTTCTTCTGAATAGGTGCGAACTGGCTGAATCCCACCACTGGCCAGTGTATTCTGTCACTAAGCATCATCAAATCCTTGTCCTTAAAATGAGGGCCAATATTTTCCTACCTTTGCCCACTGTAATTATCGAGCAATGGGACTGGGAAATAGCAGTTAGCAATAGCAGTTAGACTTATATACCGCTTCATAGGGCTTTCAGCCCTCTCTAAGCGGTTTACAGAGTCAGCATATCGCCCCCACAGTCTGGGTCCTCATTTCACCCACCTCGGAAGGATGGAAGGCTGAGTCAACCTTGAGCCGGTGAGATTAGAACCGCTGAACTGCAGATAACAGTCAGCTGAAGTGGCCTGCAGTACTGCACCCTAACCACTGCGCCACCTCGGCTCTTGCATTGAAAGGGTTCAATGCATCAGTGAACATTATGGAAAAAAATAAAATAAAAGAAATTGGGGAGGGTGAGAATTCATTAAAATTCCCCTTCCCCAAATCTGTTCAGAATAAAGAACAGAAATTGTAATTGTAATTGTAATTTACATCAAAGAAAGCTTTGAAATGCATCACCAACAAATATCCGAGGACCTTACTTTAAAAGGGGAAATGAGAAAGTAGAGAGATCATTAGCCAAAGCAGTGGAAACCAGTGGAACTTTTTAGCCAGGGTCCTACAACTGTTTCTTTAGAGGGATTAGTAAATTCCTCTTCTTAAAAGAAACATTTATCACCTTCACTCCTGCTGGCTCATATCAGCCAGGATGAATAGGGGTACAAAGACCAAATGTTCAATTTCTCTCTTCTGAGGAACTTATCCCCGTCCTCAGGCAGAACAAACTGAAACTTGTCCCATAAAATTGAATAATTGATTGTTTCAATCATCTTAGAAGAATCGGTTCTGGTGTGAAATACAAATCAGATTTTATCTGCACAGTGTCCTGCAAATTCATCACAGTGAGGTTTTTGGAAGGCCTTGTCACACTGCCCTGGGGTTTAGGAAGAAATAACTCTTCTTCACCTGCCCCACAGCTTCCTCTTTAGACAATACGGCGCTAAATGGAGATGGAAAAGAGGCCCAGAGAATTGGGCCTTACAGAAGATCCAACATATGTTTCATTGTGTTGAGTCACGGTGGATGAATCACCACCTCTGGACATCTACCAGTTTGTTGAGTCAAGAAAAGAGGTCAACTGATCATTTATCTTTGCTGTATTCATTTCAACAGAGGGAAGGATTTCTATGCTCTGAAGTTGAGATATTCTGAACTTCTTCTGATCATCTTAAACCAGACCCCGCTTGAAGTACTTCTGTAACTGCAGAAATTTAATAGACATATTGGTGGTGGAAATGCCAAAACAGTTGTTTACTTGCACATCCAAATTGTGCAGGAGTTTTGGCTTGTCAGAAGAGATTTCAGATTTCAGATTTAGTTTATTTGTATGCCGCCCTTCTCCGGGAGGGACTCAGGGCGGCGAACAACTCAAAAGGGGAAAAGGGAACATAAAACACAATACACGTAATTAAAATAAACAAGAATCATACAGCCATACGAGTCGAGAGTGGAAGGGAACTCATCAACCCCAGGCCTGCTGGCACAGCCAGGTTTTGACGGCTTTCCGGAAGGCCTGGAGAGAAGTGAGGGTCCGAATCTCCGCGGGGAGTTCATTCCAAAGGGCTGGAGCTGCTACAGAGAAGGCCCTCCCCCGGGTGGTAGCCAGATAGCATTGGCTGGTGGACGGAACCCGGAGGAGGCCGACCCTGTGTGATCTAACAGGTCTTTGGGAGGTAATTGAGATCTTGTATACCACCTGGTTATGTATTTCTAAAGCATATTTTTCTTCTTCTTCTTAGTAACTTTCATTTTTACTACTGTGCAATGTTTCATCCACAGAGTCATTTTTGCTTCTCTCCCCCCCCTCCCCTCCGATCTCCCAGGTAACACAACTGTGACTCTCAAAGTGACCCAAAAGCAAATATCAGATTCACGTTGAGTTAGAAGATAATTTATATAAGACTTTGAAATAGCAGAAGAGTAAACAGAGAGAGTATCTTCTGTTTCTTCTAGAAATATAGGCAGGGAGGGGGGGAATTAGGAAATATTTGGACATATTGAAAGAAAAATCAAGGGATAAAAAATTAGATTAAAAAAGGGCATGCTGCATAGTAGGTTATTGAAGGCAAAAGGAGAACATAATGACAGAGGATGAGATGGTTAGATAGTGTCATGAATGTAGTAGGGGTGGATTTGACTAGACTCAGGGAGACAGGAGAGGACAGGAGAGTTGGGTGTGCTATGGTCCATGAATGTTGAATGTTGTTGTTGAATGTTGATTTTATTTATATGCCGCCCTTTTCCCCTGAAGGGGACTCAGGGCGGCTCACAACTCAACCAGGGAAGGCGGATACAAACAAAAAATTAAATGACACAAAACAATACATAATTTAAAACACACGACAGTCATACCATTCGAGATGGGGACAACAATTCTTTAGCCCCAGGCCTGTCGGAACAGCCAGGTTTTAAGGGCTTTGCGGAAGGCCTGGAGGGTGGTGAGGGTTCGAATCTCCACGGGGAGTTCGTTCCAGAGGGTCGGAGCAGCCACAGAGAAGGCTCTCCTCCGGGTAGTCGCCAGTCGACACTGGCCGGCGGATGGAATTCGGAGGAGGCCTAATCTGTGGGATCTAATCGGTCTAGTGGAGGTAATTGGCAGAGTTGGACACAACTTAGCAATTGAACAATAACAACAAAAGCATAGTATTGGTGGTGACCTGGAAAAACGATGGCTTGCTTTTGACTGCGTTTGAAATGTGTTCATTCAAAACTTCCTGAATAAAAAGGAATTACTAAAACCATGTTTAAATATAAGGAAAAAAAATACAAATAAAATATATGCCAGCAGCCATTTTCAGCATTGAACACAAAGCTTTTTTGATCATGAAAAACCCAACTTGTCTCTTAGATCCTGATACAGAAGGATGGGCCTTGACTAGTTGTCAGCTGTTGGTTCCCAAGGCAAATTATAAATTTGTTTTTTTATTATTATTATTATTTTAGGTTTTGTTATTGATATTTTCCCAGAAATGTAGTACCCCAAAGTATCTTTGCCGCTTAGGGGAACACTTAATTTGTCCAAATGGGTGAGATATCCCTACCAATGTCCGTACTAAGTCCTTAACAGAGGCAGGAGACAAGACTTATTTGCTCATTCCCAACACCCTTCATGTTTCATACAAAACATTTAATAAGGGATTTTTTTTAATGAAAATGCAGGACCAACAGTTAATAGGCACCCTTGTTAAAATAAATAATTTACCTATTAAGAATTATACATTGCTGATATTAATCAGAGCATCCACAGAGATGATAGTTTGAGAATTAAAGATCAACTTCTTAAGCTGGCATTCTCGCTCATTAGTCACAAGGCAAGCCCTTGCTTTCTTTTCCAGTTCTTATACTGTAACTAAAAGTCATAAATAGCTTGTGCAGAATTGCCCACTGCATGATAAATAAATTGAGACAATGAGCTTGAGCTTATAAAAAGTGACAGTACTGCAGCCTCGCAGAGAGGAAGCAGATCAGTGGTGGATGAGTTTTCTTGTTGGAATTACAGCAACTGCTGCAGAATGATTAGTGAGAATAGCAATAGCAATAGCAGTTAGACTTATATACCGCTTCATAGGGCTTTCAGCCCTCTCTAAGCGGTTTACAGAGTCAGCATATTGCCCCCAACAACAATCTGGGTCCTCATTTTACCCACCTCGGAAGGATGGAAGGCTGAGTCAACCCTGAGCCGGTGAGATTTGAACCGCTGAACTGCTGATCTAGCAGTCAGCTGAAGTGGCCTGCAGTGCTGCATTTAACCACCGCGCCACCTCAGCTCAGAAGGAAGAAATTGTTACCTTGACCTGTAACCATTGGGAGTGGGGGAGCCATTGAGACTCAGAAATACATGGAGATGTCATTCATTTCACATTTAAAGTGAAGTGGCCATGATAAGCTGTTGCCTGTTGTGCTACCTGGACCTTAATCATCCTTGACATTTTCGCTCCTCTGAATTTTTTTTTCAAACCTCGCCCTACTGCCCCTGCCTACCCCAAAGATATTACGAAATGGTATTTGAGGATAAAAAATATACGTCAGAAATAAATGAATGACTTTATGATGCTCGTAGAGGCAAAGTGCAAACTTTGAGAGGAAATGCATCCAAAAAGGATTTGGGCAAAATTTGGTTTTTTTAAAAAAATCTAAATTGATTCAAGTCAGTGGTGGGTTTCAAAAATTGTTGGAACCTACTCTGTGGGTGTGGCCTCCTTTGTGGGAGTGGCTTGCCACCCATGTGACTGGATGGGAGTGGCTTGCCACCCATGTGACCGGATGGGAGAGGCTTGCTGCCCATGTGACTGGATGGGAGTGGCTTGCCGCCCATGTGACCGGATATGAAATTATGAATTAGTACTTAGGTCGGTCCAAGTATCTATTCAGAAGTTAGTGGTTAGAAGCAATCGTAAAGCAAGATATAGAATTGAAACTAGAAATATTTTGTTGGCTATTTGAAAGGGAGTATAATATATATTTAATTTTACACATGTTAGCAGCTGCTGGAATTGTGCTTGCACAACAGTGGAAAAACAGAGATATGTAAATGAATAAATATTACAATGTACAGGAATAAATAAATTGACAATTAAAATCAAGAAGGCTTTGAATACTTTTTCATGTGGGATTGGTTTTAGCAATTGCCAACTAACGGAAACAGAAATTAGAAATCCAAAAGTATGAAAAAAAACATCAATTATGTAAAGAAAGGTCCCTAAAATGTATAAGGAAATATTACTAGATCATTATTAACGTGTAGATAACTGCGGGACATTACACACCCACCAGTGGTAGTTTCAAAAAATTTCGGAACCTCTTCTGTAGGTATGGCCTGCTTTCCGGGTCCACTGGTGGAACCTCTTCTAAACGGTTCAGTAGATTTGATGAACCAGTTCTACCGAATAAGTGCGAACTGGTAGGAACCCACCTCTGATTCAAGTTGAGGATTTCATCCAAAACCTATTTCTTCTATGTTTACTTTATCTTTGTCTGCTCCACCCACTTCTACATTAATTTGGAATTAGCTTTAAACATTTAAATGTGTTTGTCAGACATACTGCAAGTAGCTCAGTGATTCGAGTGCAGTATACAGGCTACTACCACTGCCTGCAATGTGGCAGATTGAATCTCACCAGGTTCAAGGTTGACTCAGCCTTCCATCCTTCCGAGGTGGGTCAAATAAGGACCCAGATTGTTGGGGGCAAGAGGCTGACTCTGTAAACTGCTTAGAGAGGGCTGTAAAAGCACTGTGAAGCAGTATATAAGTGCTATTGCTATTTGATGATAAATATATCAGAATATTTGGCAAGTGGAAAAGTCAGTGATTAATTAATTTCTGGTGAACACACTTGTACAGAAAGCATGGATACAGCAAGCAGATATCATTTTTTTCCACACATTTTTATTTTTTATTATTTATTTATTCAACTGATATGCTGCTCATCTCATCTAGAGGCAGCTATAGACAAATAATTCTTTAATGAAAGTCTAAAAAATAATTCATATATATAATAATTTATCAGCACAAAGACAACACAAATGTAACAAAGGCAGCATTAAAAATAATGGCTTTCTGTCTGAATGGTCTCTTGGGATGAGCCGATAGACAGAAAAAGGAAGCAGTATGCCCCTCCCCCCCCAATATTTCGGTATACCAGGGGTTGTGACACTAAATACATACCTATTTCCCTGGCTCAGCTGATAAAGGAGGAGAACCTGTGGCTTAGTGGCTAACACAACTGCCTAATATGTAATACAGCCCAGGTTCAAATCCCAGTAAGGGTATGGCTAGCTGATGAGAGCTAAATAGCTTGAAATAGATCTATACTAGTCTCCCTTTATTTATTTATCAGCACAAATGCAACACACACACACACACACACACACACACACACATGTTGAAAGTTAACTGTGGTTTGTAAAGAAACTGTCGTTTGTAAAATAAGCAGAAATTGACTGGGTTTGCACATACTGTCAAGCCATAACACTTGTTTTACAATACAATGGCTACACTAATTGCTGATCCAAACTCAAACAGACCATATGATGACTTGGTCATGTGAACATAACCCAATCCTTGTAAATACTTCAGAACTTGTCTCAATCGTCTGACATATAGAGGCCAAAGTTACTCATTAGTGTGTGTTAACCTTACAAGTTTCTAAATATACTGGCCTACTACTGATCCTTTCGGGAATCACTGTAAACATGTAAGCATCACGAAGCATAAAGGGGAAATGTACATTTAGCATTGAAAAACAAATTGGCTCCTTCTCTTCTATTGTACCCCTCTTCTCTTGTCAGAAATGTTCCAGATTTGCAAAATCTCAACTCCATGGCATTCATCGTTTTCCATGGTGGATAAAAATGCTGAACGAAATCCAAAAGGAGATCCAAGTTCAGGAAGAAGGCATATTCTGTTGTTTATTAAGGAAACATAATGTAGTAGGACCAATGCAACAGAGGCAGGAAATAGAATTTTATCTCCCAACCAGAATGGTACAGCTTTCAATACACAGGAGATGATTCATGTTTCTTGATGAGGAATCTACCCACCCCTCCTCACCCCTGCGTCTTTTAATTGCTTCGAATAATTTTTAATAGAGAAAAATGGAAGGAATGGGGAGAAATGCCTCTGGCACACTATGAACTTGTTAAGATAATGTAGATTTCTGGAATCCATCCTAATACGCATTCTCAGCATATACGCCTTTGATTAGCAAGGAACAATTTTGGGGAACGTGATGCATCTGGCTGGCAATATGATAAATCATTTAATGAAACACAATCCAAACAAATATACAGGAACTGTTGCTTCAAATGCAGAGGAGCGTTACGAAAAAAAAAAAGAAATCTTGCGATTTATAACACTACACACACTCAGGGCAGAAAATGTGAATGGATCATTGAAATTCTGAACTCTTTTCCCCATAGTCTGGGAGCTGCTCCTTGTGACCTACTTATAGTAACATGCTTATCACAATCCTCAATATTTGAATATGTGAATGCAGAGCTTAACACCTTCTGTTGAGTATAACAATGAAATCAAGCTAATTGTGCCACAGGGTTACAATGAGAATGGATAACTGTGGGCCACATAACTCTCTTTCTCTGTGTGTTTCCATTCTCTCTCTCTCTCTCTCTCTCTCTCTCTCTCTCTCTCTCTCTCTCTCTCTCTCTCTCTCTCTCTCTCTCTCTCTCTCTCTCAGCGCTGAAACCATGCTACTGAATTGCAGTGTCAAACCTCTGAGAAGCAATCACAATTCCCTTCTATTTTTCAGCATGAAAAAACTCCTCTTCAAATTAACTCTTCCCATGCAAATTGAAATAATGGAATTAGCATTCTTGCAGAATGACTACCATAGACACCTGGACCTTTTTTTTTTCTTAGGCAGGTAGATGCCAGAAGACTATTTATGTTATATTTTCTAAGAATTCAGGTGTGGTTTACGGTGGCCTGACAAGTATATTTGGAAACATGTTACTTCTTGGAGACTTTCATTCCACTCCGAATTAGCCATCGGTGTAATTTAGAAGTGAACAATTATGCATAGTGTGTGAATAACAAAATAAGGCGAAGTTTTTTATTGATAAGGTTTATATTGCATTTGTGGGGTGTGGGGGAGACATTCTGGGCAACTGTCAGTAATAATAGAAACATAATACATGGAATAGTCCAATAAACATGCAAGAAAAATGTGACACACAATCAAAAAATATCATCCAGCTCTAAGGTCTCCTGGGGGTTTCAATGCTACTATCCCCATGCCAGGCCAGCTCTTAATGTCTTTCTGGAAACCTAAGACTATGGAAAATCTGTCAGATCTCAACGGTGAGGGTGTTCCATAAGTCAGGGGCTGCCACAGAAAAGGCATGCTTCCTAGCTGCTACTAGATGGCAACATGTAAGGGAAGGATCCTGTATGTGACCCAGTGGGACCATAAAACATCCTCAGGAATGGTGGGATTCAAAAACAAATTACTGTCGGTTCTGTGGGAGGGCCATGGCTTTGTGGGCATGGCAGGGGAAGGTTACTGCAAAATCCCCATTCCTTCCCAAGAGGCATCCAATACCATGTGAGTTGCTGCATCCTCCGAGGCAGCGGATCCCGGAGACCCCCTTGGTTTACCGAGGAACTCCGGGAGATGAAGCGCCGGAGGAGATGCCTAGAGCACCGTTGGAGGTCCGATAAGTCCGAAGCGAACCGAGCAATGGTAACCACCTGCACCAGGGAATACACCAGAGCACTTAGGGCAGCAAAAAGATCGCACATAGCCACCCTGGTTGCATCCGCTGAGTCCCGTCCAGCCGCCCTGTTTAGGATAACCCGCTCCCTATTGAACAAAAGGGAGGCGGGGGAACCCTTGCAGGGCAAGGCTGAAGAGTATGCCCAATTCTTAGCGGACAAAATTGCTCGGTTTCGGTCGGACTTGGACTCCACCCCCGCAGTTCCAGCCGAGGCACAAGGGGACCAAGTAGAACAGCTCTGGGTTGAGTTTCAGGACGTTACCCCCGGGGATGTGGACAAGGCCATGAGAGCTGTAAGTACCTCCACCTGTGTTCTGGATCCGTGTCCCTCATGGCTGGTTACGAACTGCAGTGAGGTGACACGAGGCTGGATCCAGGCGGTCGTGACCGCCTCCCTTCGGGAGGGGAACTTCCCCGCCGCACTGAAAGCGGCGGTGGTGAGACCCCTCCTGAAGAAACCATCTTTGGATCCAGCTGTTCTTAATAGCTATCGTCCTGTCTCCAACCTTCCCTTCTTGGGGAAGGTTGTTGAGAAGGTGGTGGCCTTCCAGCTCCAACGGTCCTTGGAGGAAGCAAACTACCTAGACCCCTTCCAGTCAGGCTTCAGACCCGGTTACAGCACAGAAACCGCTTTGGTCGCATTGATTGATGATCTCTGGAGAGCCAGAGATGAAGGACATTCCTCCATCCTGGTCCTCCTTGACCTCTCAGCGGCTTTCGATACCATCGACCATGGTATCCTTCTGCGACGACTGCGGGGGGTGGGAGTGGGAGGCACCGTGCTACGGTGGTTCTCCTCCTACCTCTCGGACAGGTCGCAGTCGGTGTTAGTGGGGGGGCAGAGATCGTCCCCTAGGCCCCTAAATTATGGGGTGCCTCAGGGCTCGGTCTTATCCCCCCTGCTATTCAACATCTACATGAAACCGCTGGGAGAGATCATCCGCAGGCACGGGATTAGATACCATCAATATGCGGACGATACTCAATTGTATCTGTCCGCCCCGTGCCAACTCAATGAAGCGGCAGATGTGATGAGCCGGGGTCTTGAGGCCGTTATGGACTGGATGAGGGTTAACAAGCTTGTGCTCAACCCAGAAAAGACCGAGTGGCTGTTGTGTTTTCCTCCCAAAGATTTGACTAATATTCCAACACTCAGGCTGGGGGGTCAAATTTTGCACCCCTCAGAGAGGGTTCGCAACTTGGGAGTCCTCCTGGATCCACAGCTGTCATTTGACCACCACCTAACGGCTGTGGCCAGGGGGGCATTCGCCCAGGTTCGCCTGGTGCGCCAGTTGCGACCCTACCTGAATCGGGAGGCTCTCACAACAGTCACTCGGGCCCTTGTGATCTCTAGGCTGGAATACTGCAATGTGCTCTACATGGGGCTGCCCTTGAAGAGCATCCGGCGGCTTCAGCTAGTGCAGAACGCAGCCGCGCGAGTGATCGCGGGTGTACCTCGATTCACCCGCATAACACCCATCCTCCGCGAGCTGCGCTGGCTGCCTGTCGATCTCCGGATGCGCTTCAAGGTGCTATTAATCACCCATAAAGCCCTACATGGCAGTGGATCTGGATACTTGAGAGACCGCCTTCTGCCAATTACCTCCCTGCGACCAATAAGATCCCATAGACTAGGCCTCCTCCGTATCCCATCGGCCAGCCAGTGTCGGCTGGCAACCACAAGGAGGAGGGCCTTCTCAGCAGTAGCCCCGGCCCTTTGGAACGAGCTCCCCGTGGAGATTCGTACCCTCTCCACCGTCCAAGCCTTCCGCATAGCCTTGAAGAACTGGCTCGCCCGTCAGGCCTGGGGATAAGGATAGTTACCCCTCCCGAATGATGAATGTATGTTGCCTACTATTTTATTATATGTCTTCTATCTTGATGTTTGTGTTCCCCCCTTCCCAGTTTTATGTGAGCCGCCCTGAGTCCCCTCAGGGAAAAGGGCGGCCTACAAATTCTAATAAAACTACAAACTACAAACATTGTAAACCAGCTGAAATTTCTGGGTGACCTTCAAAAGCAGCTCCATTTTTAATACATTGCAGTAGTCAAACCAAGAAATCACTAAGACGGGATCATGAGCATGGCCCTCTGGGCATGTACTAACGATCTTCCCAATCAATATATGTTGAGGGCCATCAACACACGCTAAGAGAGGTATTGCAAGGTATTGGAAGGAGATGGGTAATTAAGAAATATGAAGTACACATAAAATAAAATAAAATAAAATAATAAAATAATAAAATAAAATAAAATAAAATAAAATAAAATAATAAAATAAAATAAAATAAAATAAAATAAAATAAAATAATAAAATAAAATAAAATAATAAAATAAATAAAATAAAATAAAATAAAATAAAATAAAATAAATAAAATAAAATAAAATAAAAAAATAAAATAATAAATAAAATAAAAAAATAAAATAATAAAATAAAATAAAATAAAATAATAATAAAATAATAAAATAACAAAATAATAAAATAATAAAATAATAAAATAATAAAATAAAATAATAAAATAATAAAATAATAAAATAATAAAATAATAAAATAATAAAATAATAAAATAATAAAATAATAAAATAATAAAATAATAAAATAATAAAATAATAAAATAATAAAATAATAAAATAATAAAATAATAAAATAATAAAATAATAAAATAATAAAATAATAAAATAATAAAATAATAAAATAATAAAATAATAAAATAATAACATAATAACATAATAACATAAAATAATAAATAAAATAAATAATAAAATAAAATAAAATAAATAATAAAATAAAATAAAATAAATAACAAAATAAAATAATAAAATAAAACAAAATATAAACTAAAATATAAAATAATAAAATTAAATTAAATTAAATAATAAATAAAATAAAATAATACATAAAATAATACATAAAATAAAATAATACATAAAATAAAATAAGAATATAAAGCCATCTAACAGTGTGTATCCAAGCCACCCACCCAGCCTTAAGCACTTTACTCAAAGAAGCCTTTTTCCAAGCCTTGGGACCAATGGTTTAACTTTAAGGCAATGCTAATTACTTTATAAAGAGTCTCTCCTCTTTTCATTTGGATAAAAAGAATCACACTGCCTCCACGATGCATTCATGCCCTTTCATCAAAGGGAACTTACATCATTTTGCATCAGCCTAAGGTGCAGTCACTTTTTTGCCAAACAGAAAAATCTGTTTTGTTTTTCAGTGTTTTTTTGAGACAATGAATAAACAATCCTAGCATTAACTAACACAGTTCAGAGAAGAGTTTTTTCAAAATCTTTCCTGGTGGAAAAGATTGCTGCCTTCGAAAAAAAAACTCAGAAAGTTTCTCACTGGCTTCAAGCTTTCCTGAGGCGGAGTTGTAGCGTCTCTAGCTAAAAAAGAAAAAAAGATAGTAACAAAGAACATCTGGACTTTACTGTATATCCTTTTGGGTTCTGCTTTTGGAGTATATATTTATTCTTTATGCAAGGAAAATTAAATCCCCTCCTAATTGTCATTAATGTTAGAGAGTAGTGGCAGGAAAGCTTATCTATAAAAGATTTTTTTTTTAAAGTAAAATCTTATGGTGAGGAAAACATCTAAAAAGTTCTGCAGAAACTCTTCAGAGGCTTTCTGTAGAGTCTTTGATGTATTAATTGCCAACAGATATAACAGAAGTTCGGTAAGGATTGTCAGATGGATGATGCTTGGACTGTCATGCCAGCTTTGGCGGGCAATCCTCTGAATATTTGTCACATGAACATATTATAAGTTGTGTTGTTTCCCACAGTCTGAAAAAAAAATATAATAAGAAAAGTGAAACAGGTTAGTAAATGTCATAAACTTTGGAAGGTGGAAAGGTACAGTTGGAACATTTGAAATATGTTTGCCTTCAGAAGATGTAGGCGCTCCATCATTGGAGGTTTCTAAAGAGATTGGATGGCCATTAATCTCAAGTGGCATAGGGTACTGCAGGCTACTTCAGCTAACTGCTTATCTGCAGTTCGGCAGTTCAAATCCCACCAGGCTCAAGGTTGACTCAGCCTTCCATCTTTCTGAGGTGGGTAAAATGAGGACCCAGATTGTTGGGGGCAATATGCTGACTCCGTAAAACCGCTTAGAGAGGACTGTGAAAGCACTATGAAGCAGGTGGAATAAGTGCTATTGAGCAGGAGGTTGTTATTCTGCTCTGTCCTGTCTCAAACAAAGCTTTCCATTGTTTCTGCTACTCAAAGAAGTTTCTAAGGAACGGATACCTCATTGACGTCTCAGGCTAGTAACTAGATTGTAAATGACAATGTGTAATTCATTTTAAATTTAATTATCTTGTTTCAGGATATTGATTCACAAAGAATGTACGAGGAGCTGCATTAGGAAGAAAACTTAATTTGGAATCATCTGGGAAAAATATAGACAGCATCAGGAGAGACACAAGAACATGTATCATTGCAACAGCAAATCTGTTCCCCTAATAAACCGCATTGAAGTCTGTGGGATTCTCACTTCTGAGCACAGATACACCAGATACAAGTTGTAATTCAGGTAATTTTATGCTTTGTTCACAAGAAGTCTTGATTTAAATAGCTTTAAAGGGGGAATCAGACCCTGTTTTTAATTTATATATGGTTTGCCAACTAGACTGCCTGAAAAGAAAGGTGGGATATGTATATAAATTTTATGCAGGATGGATACATTCAGAGATAGAATAATTTTGATCTTTGAGCAAGCAAAGCAAGTAGTAATTAATAGAATGAGGGACATGGAGCTCCAAGAAGAACCAAATAGGTTGCCTCTCCATAGTAGGGACAGAATCAAATGGTGTGTGTGGGAATTGGCAAGATATCTAAATGACCTGATCTCCCCAAAACAAAGAATAGCTTTCTTCAGAGCCAGATTTAACCTTCTTCCTTCAGCACTCCTCCCGGGCAGGTATAAGAGAACATCTATGGCAGAACGGGTTTGTATATGTGGTAAAGGAGAAGTGGAAGATAATTCACATGTTCTATTACCCTGCGAGCTATACAGAGCTTGTAGGTCTGCACATATTCTGCCCTTGTTAGAGAGATTTCCAGGGAGGGCAGACCATTTTTATCTAGGCTTCCTCCTCCAGGACACTAACCCGGTTACCACGTCTGCAGTGGCAAAGTTCTGTGCTGCTGCAATGTCCATAAGAAAAAAAAATTGGCTTCAGAAGTATAGTACCATCTTGTTTATAGCAATTAGACTTATATACCACTTCATAGGGCTTTCAGCCCTCTCTAAGCGGTTTACAGAGTCAGCATATCGCCCCCAACAACAATCTGGGTCCTCATTTCACCCACCTCGGAAGGATGGAGGGCTGAGTCAACCTTGAGCCGGTGAGATTTGAACAGCCGAACTGCAGAACTGCAGTCAGCTGAAGTAGCCTGCAGTGCTGCATTTAACCACTGCGCCACCTCGGCTCTTACCAATTGTACCAATTATCTGGACATACCTTTAACAATCTTTGGACCATTATGTTATTGTCCACTTTTAATGTCAATACTTTTTAATTATATTTTAATGTTAGTATTTTTTTTAATATAGTGTAAAAACTAATGTGTATTGCTGGTCTTTGACCATAATAAAGATTTTACTTACTTGATCTCAGTGGCAAGAATAATTATTGGCTGTTCTGTTATTTAAAAAAGGTAAAATATCTAGCCAAGTTATATGTATTTTTGGTCTCATACAACAGACTCTCTTACTAAAACATCAGATTAATGGGAATGTTTAATTATGTATGTTACATTTGTTTACTTACAACAACAATTAATTGCTTGACCATTAAAAAAAAACCCTTGGCTGCTTCTATAAGGAGCTGATGTAAAAAAAAAGGTTCTTTTTTTCTTTACAAAAGGTGCAATTCAGAAAGTGTTTGTTATTGGGATTGAAAATAGACAAAGAATGTGTAGCAGTGAGATAACACATGCCTGCAGGAAAAGAAGGCAGACTATTATTAAAAACGTATTTGTACTTTTTTTAAAAAAAATCAAAATTGGGAAAAATAACATGAATGAATATTGATTGACACAACGAGCAAAGAAATTTTTTTTAAAAAATCATTTACTGGACCTCCAATCTTCAAATCCCATCCTGTTACTTGAATTAGATGCCTCTAGCCATTGATTTATCTGAAAAGCTAGTTCAGTTCTTCATTGGGAATTCAGTCTCTTCTCCTAGTTCTTCTTTGGTGAACATATTTCAGATTTACTAAATCCAACTGTTTGTTTACTTACTTACTATGATGTTGCCACACCCTGATTAAAATCCTCAGCCAACTTGCAGCATATACATCCCTCTTCATTTAAACTTTCTGTAAACTGCAGTTCCTTATTCAACTAGTTATTTTGCATATAAAGACATTCGTAATAAATAATAAAATTGTTGTATTATTTTTCTGTAGTGATGATCCATACATAGATGCGTTATGCATTTGTTGTCACAAACCATGCTATTCTTATTATCTTATGTTGATGTCCAATTTAATTGGACCCTAGTTTACCTGTTCTGACCCCCTCCTCCATCCAGTAACGAAAGCCGAGATGAGCTTAACTAGAATATACTTTAATAGCAAGATCAAAATCTCGGTGGCTGAAAGCCAAGCAAACAAACAGATAAGGACCTTGGCAGCAACTCTGACAAACCTTGGCAGCAATCCAGCCTGCCAAGATAGTTACAGCAGTTCTCTTTAATCAATGTGTTGACTTCTGCAAGAGGGCCGTGTGCACCAGCAGTCTTTTTTATAGTCTGGAGAGGAGCCTAATGACCACCAGCTGAGCGCAATTACCTCCTGTAATTGCATAATTGTTCCTGACGCCTATTAGCTCTTTGGTGCCGAGCATCCAGGAACAACTCACTGCTGGCTTCTGGATCACTCTCCCTTGTCTCCTCCCCACTGGTCCAAGGCTCAGGCGCCTCCTGGTGGCGCCTGGTGAGCCAACCAGTCTCTCTGCGTCCTGCTCGGAGTCGGAACCCTGTCCAGGGTCCTCCACATCCTCCAGAGCCGACTCATAGGGCCCCTCACTGTCGGAGTCTGGTGGCAGCTCCAACGGCTCCTGCTAGGCCACAACATTTACCTATTCTCGTTATTGGAGGATTACAACTCAATGTTCCAGGGAGTTTTAGGCATTCCCTTTAGGTCCCTTCTGATCTATTCTGATTTTTATTTTCTGTCCTAATGGTGATGGTTGCCACAACCACCAAAATACAATGAGTTTTATTTGACACCTGACCTTCTAAATTAGCCTTTTATACTCTTTAATCATGGTTTTCACCAGTTTATCCAGATGAGATATTAATCAGGTGAATCTGACATTATCTAGAGCAGGGTTATCAAATTGGCAAATGTAAGTGATCGCTACATATATATATACCAATTTTTTTAATTATTCCCTTATTAAAATTATTTATCAACAACAAGATATCATTGTAATATGTTCTTAAGGTTATATATTATCAAGTATACATGAAATCGTTGTTATCCTTATCCTTTTTAAAGCAAAAAATTCTAAAGAATTCAATTCACAGATGTATCAGTTTTTCATTCTATCGTTGTTAATTTATTTCACAACTTGATTGTGTTAATTTTATCATACTTTCTGATGCTTGTTACAATCCTGCCATTACTTTTTCCTAACTGCAAAACCCAAGGTTTTTCCCATGGGAGAAGTCTTCAGCAGATCCTCCCAAGAGAATTTGCACGATCCTAAAGAAGAGCATACTGCCACATGAAGGGAAAACAGGCAAGGGGGATAAAAATGAACAAACTGGGAATTAAACTGAAACATTTCAGCACCTAGCTTTCATTGATCTGTTAGTAAAGGCATGAGCAATGCATCCATGTTCTCTGGATATTTTGCCAGATGTATATTTTTTTTCCAGGAAGCAGCTGCTCAATATATCATTTCTTATGCAATATATAAATCAAACTTTTCCAAGGGATGTCATGAATTTATCTAGGCAAGGTTACTTACACTGATTGACAGGGGGAGTCTATCATACTTCTTAAAGGACACCTGAGATTTTATTAATACTGATGCTAGCTATTATTACATCATCATATGAATGTTTAACTACCAAACAATTATTTCACTTCTATAATGAGAAGAGGCAGCCATGGGATAAAACCAGAGTCACTCTGTGAGTGTGATGGGTGGTCTCTAAATCTGATATATACCGTAAATAAATAAATGAAACAGATGCACCTGTGAATTTGGAAGACCGCCTACTGCCGCATACCTCCCAACGGCCGATAAGATCGCACAGGGTGGGCCTCCTTCAGGTGCTGTCAGCCAGGCAATGTCGGCTGGCGGCTCCCCGGAGGAGGGCCTTCTCTGTAGCCGCTCCGACCCTATGGAATGAACTACCCCCAGAGATCCGGACCCTACCCACTCTCATGGCCTTCCGAAAGGCTATCAAAACCTGGCTATTCCGGCAGGCCTGGGGTTGTTTACCTCATGACTGAGGTCCAGCCCCGACCAGATTGGGTGTATCCCAAGCATCCAAGACCAACTCCCTTGTCTCCTCCACACTGCTCCAGTGCATGACATCAGGAGCACACTCCCTTGTCTCCTCCCCACTGGTCCAAGGCTCAGGCGCCTCCTGGTGGCCAGCCAGCCTCTCTGCGCCCTGCTCAGAGTCGGAACCCTCTCCAGTTGTCCTCCACATCCTCCAGAGCCGACTCATAGGGCCCCTTGCTGTCGGAGTCTGGTGGCAGCTCCAACGGCTCCTGCTGGGCCACAACACTTAGCTATATTCACTGCCTTGAGTTATTTATGAATTAATAAAGGCAAGATATAAATCAATAAATCAATAAAATATATTTCCCATTAGGACACAGCTTTTTCAATTTTTTGGTTGTACTCGGATTTATCACATGGGTGTGATACACTGGTGTGTAGTCTTCTCTGAGGTTCCCAATATGTTGAAAGAGAAGAAAAATACTCCACTGTTTTCCAATATGTGGATAATACCCAGAATGCCCCATAGGGTTTGAAATAGTCAGTTTTACTCTGTCTGTATGAAAAAAAGCAGTTTTTTTATGTTTCTGCAGGAGAAAACTGAGAGGGAAGGCATAAGGAACGTTCCATTAAAACATAACAGTTTAGATTAAAAAGGTACACTGAAAAACAAATATTAGGATAGGAGCGTGGGGAAAAGGGAGGGAACAATGTTGAGATTCAAAATCACTCCCATTGTAAAAAATCTTCCTTGTTTTCTGACCTCATTCCAAACGGACCTGACTTCTGCTTCTGCTTATGTTAACTATATTTATGGATCCAAAGAATATGGTTTCCATAGCAACTTTTCCCAGGTTTTGAGCAAATATCATCTCTGAATGTGCTCTTCCTTTAATTTCTTCTGTTCTCTCTTTTTTTTCCCCACCTCCTTTCTTTTTTTCTAGGGGAGGGAAAGAGGGCTTTGCATTTTGTGGTTATTCAATTAACCTCGCGAGGGGTGTAATGTTGTTTATAAATAGCAGGGTTCAAAGCAGAATACTGTGTTCCACATGGACATTTATTCTATTGTAAGTGAGAAAAATCTACAAGAATTCTGCAGAGCTGTGTTTCTTGAGCCAAATAATGACCAGTGAGAGAGAGACCTGTTTCCCATAGAAAAGAAAACACAGGGAGCCAGAAAACCTGGGTAGGCGTGGCTGGGGGGTGTCATGTGACTGGGTTGGAGTTAGTGACGTTGAGTTGGCCACACCCACCCAGGGTTTTGGGCTCCTGCTGTTATTGTTTTCCGTGGGAAATGGCTCCAAATCACTCTTTGAGTGTTTCATGTTGAAGACCTCTCTGGTCTAACCAGATGCCAAACTCATCAGGGTCAGAAATTGATGGAACTGTTCAGCCACCTACATCCTTACTCTTGAGCAAGGTAGAGTTATTCTATAGAATAATCATGGTGTGACTTTTACTCATGAATGTTTTATTATTCGTCAAATAAATTTATTTTTAAATTTTATTTTTATTTCACTTATTCAATTTCTAGAGCTGCCCATCTCAGTCAATAACTCTGGGCAGCTTACAATTCTAAACAATATACAAGTTAAAAATACTAAAAGCGTTTTAAAATAATAAAAGCACTAAAATGGGTAGGTAGATAGAAAGATCGATCGATCGATCGATCAATAGACAGACAGACTGACAGTCAGACAGACAGACAATATTTTGATCTCTACAAGGATGACATCCTGTTCTGACCCCCTCCTCCGTCCAGTAACAAAAGCCGAGACAAGCGTAAAATGGAATGTCCTTTAATAACAAGACCAGACTCTCGGTGGCTGAAAGCCAATTAAACAAAGAGATAAGGTTGGCAGCAAGTCCGACAAACCTTGGCAGCAATTCGGACTAACTCTGGCAATAATCCAGCCTGCCAAGTTCGTTTCTCTTTAGTCCAAGCATTGACTTCTGCAAGAAGGGCGTGGCAGAAGCAGTCTCCTTTATAGTCTGGAGAGGAGTCTAATGACCATCAGCTGAGCGCAATTACCTCCTGTAATTACATAGTTGTTCTTGACGCCGAGTAGCCCTTCGACGGCGTGCATCCCGGAACAACTCACTGTTGGTTTCTGGATCACTCTCTCTTGTCTCCTCCCCACTGATCCAAGGCTCAGGCACTATCTGGTGGCCAACCAGTCTCTCTGTGCCCTGCTCGGAGTCGGAACACCGTCCAGGGTCCTCCACATCCTCCAGGGCCGACTCATAGGGCCCCTCGCTGTCGGAGTCTGGTGGCAGCTCCAACGGCTCCTGCCAGGCCACAACAGGATCCTATTCACAGTTATGTTTAAATACATTCACTTCAAAGAAGAGATCATATGTCTAAGTAAATATGTTTAGGGGTTATGTGCCATTTTCCCTCTGCTGTTACCTGCATACCATAGCAAGTAACCAAGTATTTATGTGCCATGCAGTTATAAAATACCCTGATCTCAAATTCATGAAGCACATCATGAGGCAATAAATAATTGTGGCTGCATTACCTCAAAAGATGAAAATAATTTTTACCAAGCCATCTGTCTACCTATCTATACATTTTATTTTGAGTTAGTGTTTTATCTATTTCACCACTGAGGGAATGGAAGCATGATTAGATATGCTTTCCCTGGAGTGATTTATGCAGATGTGTGTAGATACTGGATTAAATATTGGAGGTTCCGTATGTTCCTTACATAATAGATTTCCTACTTGAATAGCCTTTCATTTTTCCAGTGACTTATTTTAATTCTACCACAATGTTTGGTTCCCATCTCCTAAAAATGAATTTCATTTTTATTTACATCTAATCTTCACTTTGCCCATTGCATTAAAAAAAAAAGTCAGTTCCTGTGTGAGGCATCAAAGACAATAAGTTTTTTTTAAATATATTTTTATTCTTTTTAAACAAAACAACACATACAGAAACAAAGCAAGAGAGGAAAAAAAGAACAACTTTCCTCCATGTCATCAAGCATATCGTTTGGTTACAAGTTTTTGTGCATCAATTCTTAAATTTAGGATTAACATCACTGGTTTACATTAAACATAGCTAAATGTTTTGCTGTCATTGAGCATTACACACTTAGATTACCATTAATATTATTTCATTTGTAACAATCCTTATTTCCTTAAATTCATAATTATCTATCAAATAACAATAAGTCTTTGAACTATTATAGTATCACCTATCTCTAAAGAGAAAAAGCGAAGATTGCGACAAAGAATTCCCATTGGTTTATAATAAAACATTCATATTTTCAATTGAGAGACCGCCTGCTGCCAATTACCTCCACTAGACCAATAAGATCCCACAGACTAGGCCTCCTCCGAATTCCATCAGCCACCCAGTGTCGACTGGCGACTACCCGGAGGAGGGCCTTCTCTGTGGCTGCTCCGACCCTCTGGAACGAGCTCCCCGTGGAGATTCGTACCCTCACCACCCTTCAGGCCTTCCGCACAGCCCTTAAAACCTGGCTGTTCCGACAAGCTTGGGGCTAAAGACTTGCAGCCCCACTCCGAATGGTATGATTGTTGTGTTTTTAGCTGTGTATCGTCTTTTTGTTCTGTAACTTTGTTTGTTTTTCCCCCCTCCCTTGAATTGTGAGCCGCCCTGAGTCCCCTCAGGGAAAAGGGCGGCATACAAATAAAGTAAATTTAAAAAAAAAATTAAAAATTAAATTGACCATAATGTCTCCAATCGTCCAGACTTCCAAGACAATAAGTTTTGTTGTTGCTAGGCTGCCGTAATCCTTGGTAAAACTGAATTTATTAGCACAATAGAGAATACGTTAAAATATAGGGCTGGGTTTTGGCCTAAACTAACCTTGTTAGTTTACTGGATGCTCCTTATAATCGTTTGTTTAACAGAAGTGTCAAGAAAAGTTTGAGTGGATCATAACACCAGAATTTAGAATGAGCCTATTGGAAAATGATTGTCTTGTTGACTGGTTATATGTGATCAGGTTGATGTTTATTCTTAGCATCCACATAGACCTTATCCAGGATGATCTATCTCTAGCCCAGCTATTCATGTCACTCAACAGTGCTCAACAATGCCATAGCTACTGTAATTGAGTCTGTGCAATGTGCTGCTCAGCCTTTCCTTCCTCCCCCTCCCACCCTTTCAAGGTATCTGGGACTTTGCATAATGCATTCAAAATATATTAATTTGAGATTGGTCCTTTTTGCCTCAAGGGAGAACTCTACATTGATTTGTTCCGTGATTTATTTTCTTGACTATTCTCAAGAGTCCTCTCAAAAAGCAACTTCAAAAACCTTAGTACTTTGTTTCTTCAAAGTTCAAATTTCAGTTCCATAGAAGTCATGGAGTACACTGAGAAAATAATTCTGATTTGGATAGGTGTTCTGACCCCCCTCGTTCCACACCAGCCTGCAGTGCTGCATTTAACCACTGCGCCACCTTGGCACCAAAGCACACTCCGAGCCAAAGATACTTTACGCAAAGAGAGATTGAAAGAGCTGTTTAGCCTTGAGACGAGATGGCCGAGGAGTTACGATAGCCCTCTTCAAATGCTCATTCTAGATACGGTGTGTGGAAAATTACAGGGTGTAAAAAATATAGAGTACAGAAAGGAAAGTTATACCATAAAAATATCCTAACAATAAAGATGGTTCAACAATAGAACCAATAATCTGAGAGGCGGTAGGCTGTTCTTGGGTGTTCTGACCCCCCTCGTTCCACACCAAAGCACACTCCGAGCCAGAG
Source organism: Thamnophis sirtalis (assembly GCF_051295495.1). Classification (NCBI taxonomy): domain Eukaryota; kingdom Metazoa; phylum Chordata; class Lepidosauria; order Squamata; family Natricidae; genus Thamnophis; species Thamnophis sirtalis. The sequence goes on from NW_028261387.1 coordinate 3,631,814, forward strand.
ATAAATTACGGCATTTAATGAACAGACAAACAGGTCCTTGGCAGCAACCCAGCACAGACAAGCTTGGGCAGCAATAAACACAGATAAGGCTTGGCAGCAATCCAGCCTGCCAAGCTCATAACAATGTTCTCTGACATTAGTTCCTGTGTTGACTGCTGCAAGAGGGGAGTGTGCACAAGGAATCTTTTTATAGTCTGGAGAGGAGCCTAATGACCACCAGCTGAGTGCAATTACCTCCTGTAATTGCGCAACTGTTCCTGACGCTTAGTAGCTCTTCGATGGTGTGCATCCAGGAACAACTCACTACTGGCTTCCGGATCACTCTCCCTTGTCTCCTCCTCACTGGTCCAAGGCTCAGGCGCCTCCTGGTGGCCAACCAGCCTCTCTGTGCCCTGCTCAGAGTCGGAACCCTGTCCAGGGTGTTCCACATCCTCCAGAGCTGACTCATTGGGCCCCTCGCTGTTGGAGTCTGGTGGCAGCTCCAACGGCTCCTGCTGGGCCACAACAGATATAGACATCATGGCATTTGGATATTTTTTCCCAAAGTCTTCACCATTATCCTACCAAATGCTAATCTGAAACTTATTTCTTGACCACTGGTTCATTTATTATTTATTGTTAATCCCAAAAGAAGAAAGTATAGACCACTTCAGTATGTTCATTGTCGATTCTAAGGCTGGCTATTGTATCTATTATCATTAGTTTAGTCTTTTTTATCAATAAACCTAGTCTCATTTTCCACATTATCTTCCTTGACTTTCATTTCTATAATGGGCAGATCGTTAACATTTTCAACTATCAGTCTTATGCTATTAGCATAATGCAAATCATGTGCTTCTTTCTCCAGTTTTAAAACCATGCTCAATTTCTTCTAATTTTGCCTCCTTCAATAGACAGTCAGCATATAGTTTGAATAAATAAGAAGAGTTTGAAAAAATAAAGAAAGAAAACAGGCAATGTCTGATTCCTTTGTCAACATGGAGTCAATCTATTTAGCTGTGATTTGTCGAGACCGGGCTTCTTAAAATAGAATAAAATAACAGAGTTGGAAGGGCCCTTGGAGGTCTTCTAGTGCAACCCCTTGCTTAGGCAGGAAACCCTACACCACTTCAGACAAATGGTTATCCAACATCTTCTTTAAAACCTCCAGTGTTCACAACTTCTGGAGGCAAATTGTTCCATTGATTAATTGTTCTAACTGTCAAGAAATTTCTCCTTAGTTCTAGGCTGGTTCTCTCCTTGATTAGTTTCCACCATTTGCTTCATGTCCTGCCCTGTTCTGTCCCCCCTTCTCCGCTCGTTAACAGACGACAGGCAAACAAACTTAAAAGGAACTTTCTTTATCAGTTCGCAGCTCAGACTGGCTTTGAGCTTAAAAATAACATAAATACAGTCTCTGACCAGATGCAAAATAAATCTCTCTTACGGCAACACAAGTTGAACAAAATGAAAGCAAAGCAAGTTTTCCAAAGTCTCTACGAATCAGGGTTACAGAAATCAAAGCACTTCTCCAAGTGTATCTTCTTGAATCAGGGTTACAGAAAACAAAGCACTTTTCCAAGTGTATCTTACATAAACCATGACTGATGATCAATCAATGTTGAACGAACCAAGAAACGTTGACTCCTGCAACTAGGACGTGGCACCATCCATCCTTTTATCCCCAAAACCCCACTAACGAGCCCCAGCTGCATCGTTAATCTTGCATTCTGAAAAGACTCACAGAAGACTGCTGCTGAGTCACAACATGCCCTCAGGTGCTTTGGAGAATAGTTTGACACCCTCTTCTTTGAGGCAACTCCTGAGATATTGGAACACTGCTATCTTGTCTCCCCTAGCCCTTCTTATCCATGTATAAATCAGATTGAGTATCTGGCATTTCCCTTTCCATACAGGATTGCAGTCTAGTTGGATAATCCTAATCATTATTTTGTTAGCATGTGAAATTAAGGATATTGTGTGATGGATTGTATGCTCTTCATAACCTGCATAATTAGTATTGATATATGCTGCATACTCTCTCTCTCTCTCTCTCTCTCTCTCTCTCTCTCTCTCTCTCTCTCTCTCTCTCTCTCTCTCTCTCTCTCACTCACTCACTCTCTCTCTCTCTCTCTCTCCCCACTCTCTCTTTCTCCGTGGAAAAAGTTTGGACTTCTTCCAAACTTTTATTGTTTTTCAGATTTAATGGCGTTGTTTGGTTAAAAACTTTCTTATTATTGTTCTGTTGTTCATCATATTACTCTAAATATTCCATAACTTCCTCTAGCCATCCATCTAGGTAATGAAAGTGGGATGCTCATCAAACAGCATTTTTTAGTTTTTGTAAATAGGGAATATCTTCTAAGGCATCTTGGAGGTTGACATTTCTACTGTATAGAATCTCAGCATACCCTTGCCATTACTGTTTGATATTCTTTGAACCTGTTATTATCTGCTAATTGGAGTCCTTTAGCATAGCAATTTGAAGTTGGAACCCCCAGAGATGCTTTGGAAAGCTTTCCTTATTTTTTTTTCCACGACTGCTTTCATCTTTGATGTCTTTACAGAAGTTGTCATACTGCTTCATGTCTTTTCTAAGATTCTAGGAAGAGAACTATGTTAGTCTATGGAGACCAAAAAAAATGGAAACATCTGATGAAGGAAACATTAGCTCACAAAAAATATTTTTTTTAATTAAAAATTGTTAGTTGGAAAAGGGGATACTGGATTCCTGATTTTTTTTTTTTTGTCTTTTCTAATGGTTCACTGACAAATGCGCGCATGACAAAACTGCGCCGATGAAACTGTGGCGAGAAAACAGTGAGGTCGAAATCGCGCCCACAACAGCGCACTGACAACAGCACACCGCCAAAAGCGCGCTATCAACAAACAATGCGAAAACAAAATAATAACCCTAACCCTAACCTAATCACGCTTTTGTCGAAGCACTGTTGTCGGCGCACTGTTGTCGGCGTGATTTCGAACTTGTGGTTTTCTTACCACGGTTTTGTTGGCACACTTTTGTCGTGCGCGCATTTGTCGGGTCAGGTTTTCTAATGGGTCTCTAAAATTCTTTATGAACTTTCTTCCTGAGGTCATTATCTTCCTTTATTTTGGCTTCTCTTTCCATTATCTATTTTGATATCCAATTTATTTTGCTTTCTTTTTTCCTCAGTCTTTTGCAATCTCTTTTCACATTCTTAATAATGCTTTGATTCCCCATTCCATGTGCTCTGGTTCCTTATTTGTGAAGTTAAGGAGTGAGTAAACTGATTCATCTAGCTTTCTAATTATAAGACTATTGTTGAATCAGGCTAATATTATATAATGCAGACCTTTTTTTGTAAACTGACAGAACTTTGACATATTAATAGCAATAGCAATAGCAGTAGACTTATATACCGCTTCATAGGCCTTTCAGGCCTCTCTAAGCGGTTTACAGAGAGTCAGCATATTGTCCCCAACAATCCGGGTCCTCATTTTACCCACCTCGGAAGGATGGAAGGCTGAGTCAACCCTGAGCCAGTGAGATTTGAACCGCTGAACTGCTGATCTAGCAGTAGCCTGCAGTGCTGCATTTAACCACTGCGCCACCTCGGCTCTGTTTCTATTGAAACAGAGATCATCTGAAGCATTTCCAGTCTTATTATATGTTTGAAATGTTTATTCCATTTGTATGCCGCCCTATTCCCGAGAGACTCAGGGCGGCTAACAAGCAGGGGGGGAAGGGGAATACAAACAAAGAACAAAAAACAGGCAAGTTAAAACAGAGCAACAGTCGCAACAGTTTAAGTGGTGCCGGGAACTCATCAGCCCCAGGCCTGCCGGAACAACCAGGTCTTAGTGGCTTTGTGGAAAGCCGGAAGGGTAGTGAGGGTCCGGATCTCCACGGGGAGATCGTTCCAGAGGGCCGGAGCAACCACAGAGAAGGCCCTCATTATTATATGAATAATTTAGAATGTTCAGTCATAAACCCTGGTGTGTGTGTAAATAAACAAGGGTACCATATAAAGTATGGCATGTTATATTTCTAGCATCTATGTTATGTTGTGGTAGAATCATACCATTGCATGACGTTTGAATCCCACCATTTTAGATCTATAACATTTCAAAGTTCCACTGGAAAATTGTAGCTAGTCTTATTAAAGTTATTTTTTGTTTCTCTTGAAATTCCTCTGATTTTAATACAGGAAAGAGCTTTTGGATTCAACTAAAAATATTGCTTATGCAAATGAATCCTGGAATATAGGACTGTGCAGCTTTGAAGTGCTTCAAAGCTGCCCAATGAGTTTGATAACTATATTAGATTTGCTGCCTCTCAGAGATCTTTCACTTGCTCAGCAATCGGTGTCTTTAACATATGTAAGACCTCTAACACCTTAATTTTGCTCTCTTTCATAATAGTTAACTGTTCTGACCCCCTCCTCTGTCCAGTAATGAAAGCCGAGACACACTTAATGAGAATGTCCTTTAATAACAAGACCAGACTCTCGGTGGCTGAAAGCCAAATAAACAAACAGATAAGGACCTTGGCAGCAAGGCCGACAAACCTTGGAAGCAATTCAGACAAACTCTGGTAGCAATCCAGCCTGCCAAGTTTGTTTCTCTTTAGTCAAAGCGTTGACTTCTGCAAGAAGGGTGTGGCACAAGCAGTCTTTTTTATAGTCTGGAGAGGAGTCTAATGACCATCAGCTGAGTGTAATTACCTCCTGTAATTACATAGTTGTTCTTGACGCTGAGTAGCTCTTCGATGGCGTGCATCCCGGAACAACTCACTGTTGATTTCTGGATCACTCTCCCTTGTCTCCTCCCCACTGGTCCAAGGCTCAGGTGCCTCCTGGTAGCCAACCAGCCTCTCTGCACCCTGCTTGGAGTCGGAACCCTGTCCAGGGTCCTCCACATCCTCCAGAGCTGACTCATAGGGCCCCTCACTGTCGGAGTCTGGTGGCAGCTCCAACGGCTCCTGCTGGGCCACAACACACATCTATGGGTTTGATTACCCTTATTTTTGATCCCTGGATTGTATGTCGACTACACTTCGTTGGCTTTTCTTCTTTCTTGTGACCAACATTCTTTCAAGAACCTTCGCTGGACGTGATACCTTCACAGTTTCTGTTTATATATATATTTGAGTGGCAATGTCATACCATTTTGACTACATTGCCAAACTTTTGAGGAACATAGACAGCCGTGTTCCTCAAACTGGGGATGTGAGGAAGATAAATAAGGCAGCTCTGCTTCCTCTTCATCGTCTGCTTGGTTACATAACATTTTCTAAATACACAAGAAAGTCTGTTGGCAGCCAGTGAACCAGAGGGAAGGCCAGCTCTCAGAGGAAATAAGACAAATGCTCCTCAGGATGGAGAAAGAAGAAGACAACTATCTTCAAGTTCACTTCCTGGGGAGCATATGCTACAGTGAATGCTACTAATTAAAAATGCTATCTGGTTTAACATGTCGTGTTGAGACTTTCCAAGTTTACTCCTTCTCCAAAATGGATCACTAAATCAAAATGACCCTTATAAAATTGCAGTTCTCAGTATCTCTTCCTTCCTATGCGGTGGCCAGTTGGATTATTAATAGGGATCGAATTTATTGTAACTTTTAAAACTTATTGTATTATTTATATTTAACATAACTATGTGATAAACGCTGCTTCCGATATTAAAACGTAGCTTGAATGTTAACAATGACCTGCATTTTCAAAACTATAGTAAGAATTTCAGTCCTTCAAAACCAATTAAAGAAATTGTGTACCCTGCTTGCAATTTTCTTGTTTATTCAACATTTTAAAAATCATTTTCTCCTTTACTCCCTATAAATGCCATCGCCTGCTTAGCTATCCCCCGCTTAAATAAATATATGTTTAAATGCCCCGTGGCAGCTGATTTATTATATTTTCAAATTGAAAAAGTTAGATGAAAGGACTGGCTCTTTCATGTTCTTCATGGAATATATGCTGAATGAACATATATTTCAGGAAAAAAAAACATTTAAGTAATAATTAATCATATTCATATACCATCCAAGTTTATTATCTTAGTTTTTCACAGGTTCACTTATTTGGAATAAATTTAATCTAAAAAAACGTGTTGATTTCATACATAAAATAAATAAATAAATTACAATAACAACAACAACTTGAGAGACCGCCTACTGCCAATTACCTCCACTAGACCGATTCGATCGCATCGATTAGGCCTCCTCCGAATCCCATCTTCTAGCCAGTGCAAACTGGCAACTACCCGGAGGAGGGCCTTCTCGGTGGCTGCTCCGTCCCTTTGGAACGAACTCCCCGTGGAGATTCGGACCCTCACCACCCTCCAGTCCTTCCGCGCTGCCTTAAAGATCTGGCTGTCCCAGCTGGTCTGAGGTTAAGATTGTAGCCCCACTCGAATTGTGCGATTGTTGTGTTCTTTTTAACATGCTGTATTGTCTATTGTTTGTCCTTTCCCCCTCCCTTTTTGAATTGTGAGCCGCCCTGAGTCCCCACAGGGAAAAGGGCGGCATACAAATAAAGGCAATAACAATAATAATAACAACAACAACAAAAGATTTCTGAACTTGTGTGCCTTCTAAACTTACAGATTTTACAGCACCAGAAAGTTTCGATTTCAATGTTCCTTTCTTTCAGTTTTTAGCTGCATCATTTTCAGTTTACAACGGAACTAACAATAACATAAAGGAATGGGAAAAAAGCCTGATCTACTTTGTGTACTAAAACAGCTACTGCAAATAAAAGCTGCTGCCTTTTTTTTTGTTGTTCTTGGATAATTCTAACTATCTTTGCCATTAAAGTGTCAATTCTTTTTATAGCTGTTTCCATACACGATATGATTCGATTGCCACTTTAACAGTAACTAATCCTGGAGAGGCACTCAATTCTAATCACATTATAGCTATGTGGTCTCTATTAGCATCCTAGTTCTTACACATTTAATGAAATTGAGTGCGTTTCTGATAAAAGGGCCTTATTTTGCCCATAAAATCATATGGTTTATTGGTATTTTTCTCTGGAATAGTTTTGTTTTTTGTTTTTTGTTTGCTTTAGTTTGTTACTTTTAAGAATCTTGATTCTCATCTCTGTTTTGACTGCATATAAAGAAGAAGGATTGTAATGTATCCTGGCAATTTGAAGGAGGAAGTATCTCATTCAAGCCTCACTGGAAATTTAACCTTATTTTGATGTCTTCTGAGTCACATAGTTTGAACAGATGTATGAACAAACAAGCACGCTCTTCCTAGAGCCTCCACTTTGGATATTACTAGAGGCAACTGTAATCAGAACTACTTTAGTTGAGAGACCGCCTGCTGCCAATTACCTCCCACAGACCCATTAGATCTCACAGGGTTGGCCTCCTCCAGGTGCCATCTACCAGCCAATGCCACCTGGCTATTACCCAGGGGAGGGCCTTCTCTGTGGCAGCTCCGGCCCTCTGGAATGAACTCCCCGCAGGGATTCGGACCCTCACCTCTCTCCAGGCCTTCCGAAAAGCTGTCAAAACCTGGCTTTGCCGGCAGGCCTGGGGGTGATGAGTTCCCTCCCCTCTCGACATGTATGGTTGTGCGACTGTTGCTTATTTTTATTATTTGTATTTTGTTTTTATGTTCCACTTTTTCCCCTTTTGAATTGTTCGCCGCCCTGAGTCCTCCCGGAGAAGGGCGGCATACAAATAATAAAATTCTATTCTATTATATTCTAACTAATTTATATAGTATAGTCCAGTGGTGGGATTCAGCCAGTTCGCACCAGTTCGGGAGAACCAGTTGTAAAACTTTCTGAACAGTTTGGTAAACTGGTTGTTGGAAGAAATCATTAGGGCACAGAACCGGTTGTTAAATTATTTGAATCCCACCACTTGTATAGTCTCAGACTATTTCATTTGCTTCTCAATAATTATCCCCTCTTCCTCGCCAGAAGTTGTCATCTTCTTTATCAAGCCGAAACCAAGAAGTTTGCGGCTCATCATTCTGCACTATGAACTTTTACAGATAGTACTTGACTTACAATAGCTCATTTGAAATTACAATGGGGCTGGGGGAAAAAAGTAATTCGTGACTGTTTTTCACATTTAAGATCAACATCCTCATAGTCAGGTGGTCAAAATTCAGGTGCTTGGCAAACTGACTCATATTTATGAAATTCGTGTAATCACCTTTTACAACCTTCTGACAAGCAGAGTCAAATGGGGAAGCCATATTCACTTAAGAACTGCAATGATTCACTTTATAGCTCTGGCACTCAACAATTACCACAACTTAGAAAGAGCCGAGGTGGCGCAGTGGTTAGGGTGCAGTACTGCAGGCCACTTTAGCTGACTGTTATCTGCAGTTCAGCGGTTCAAATCTCACCGGCTCAAGGTTGACTCAGCCTTCCATCCTTCCGAGGGGGGTAAAATGAGGACCTAGATTGTTGTTGGGGGCAATATGCTGACTCTAAACCACTTATGGAGGGCTGGAAGCCCTATGAAGCGGTATAAGTCTAACTGCTATTGCTACTGCTATTAACAATTATGTTGAGGGCTACACGTATTAACAGAGCTTGGAGAAAAAAAAGACTTCATCGTGTCTTCTAATTGATAATTTTCATCTCAGCTGAGTCATCAAGGAGACCAACATGAAATCTCTGCTCTGTGAAATCATTTGTCAATTCAATCAGATTGGCAAGCTATGGGTCCCAGCCTAAATTCACATGCTTGATCAAGATGGCATGCTCAGGGTTGGGATTCAGCCAATTCAGACACGTTCTGGTGAACTGGATGCTAATTTTACACCTGGTTCGCTGAACCGGTAGTTGCAAAACTAGGCTGGCCCCACCCCTCCCCTCCCAGCAGTCTCCATGCGGCCCGTTTAGATGCCAGGTAAGTGCAGGCCCCGTGTGGAGCAGTGGTGGGTTTCAATTTTTTTTAGAACCTTTTCTGTAGGTGTGGCCTGCTTTGTGGCGGTGCCATGTGACCAGGTGGGAGTGGCTTGCCAACCATGTGATCAGGTTGGAGTGGCTTGTCAGTCATGTGACTGGGTGGGCATGGCCAACTTGTAAAATGTGGTGAAACACACTTAACAACGCTCTTGTTTAGCAACCAAAATGTTGGCTCAGGAACTCTGACATTGAAACACACAAGTCTTAAAGCTGTCAAGTTACAAGACCCTTGCACCCCTAACCCTTTAGGAAAAAACCCTCAGGGGTGTTCAAACTTGACAGATTTAAGACTTGTGGATTTCAACTCCCAGAATTCCTCCTCTTGCTCTTCATCTTGATGATGTGCAGGCAGGCGGGGGGAGGGAGCAGGAACCGGTTCTAAATGACATTGTAGATTTGTGGAACCTCTTCTACAGAAGAGGTTAGAACTGGCAGGAAGCCACCCCTGGTGCGGAGGCTCTGGGAGGGTGAAAAACAGGGTTTCTGGAAGTGCAGAATTTAACCCACTTGCTTTTGAGCATGAGTTTGATACCCCTTCTCTAAAGATTATTAAAAAGATTGCTTAAAGTGGCAACTTTAAGACCTATGGAGTTCAACTCCCTAGAATTACCTAGCCAGCCATTCTGGGAGTTGAGCTCGTAAAGTCTTAAAGTTATCAAGGTTGAACACCCCTGGTATAAAGGTATTTATTCACTCATATTGAACTGCATTGGTAATATATATATTGGATTAACCAATAGAATTAGAAATCTTTTTTTTTTAATTAAAAGAATTGTAATACAAGTATTGCTTGCCAAGAAATCCTAGATGGCAATAGCTTTAGTTCAAACATATTTTGACATTTAGATAAGGGCTGACATTTTCAAAATCCTCTATAGTACTACATGATTTAACACTTTTGGTTTTTGCCCCCCAAATAATATGCCTTAAAATGATTATAAACAGTTGTTAGAAGACATTACTCTTAGATATTCAAACATGTAAGGGTGTATAGAATAAGGGACAGGAACAGGAAATGAAGAACCATTTTGGCATCTCTGTGCCACATGTTTTTAAGACACAAATATTATTTATGTCCATTAAATCCTTGTCCTTTTAAAAAAAAGATCAGATACTTATCTTTTTCGGAAGCTTTTGATGGCTTCATTGAATTGCTAAAAAAAAATAATGCAATGCTAGTTAATATGAGATGGTCTTTTAACCACAAGTGACACAAGTTATTTCACAAATTAATTTTGCTTTTGGAAAATTCATACCAAAATTGAGCTGTCAAGTCGGGGTTGTCCCAATTGTGTAAAGATTAATAGTTTTGGAAAATTGGCTGTAATAGTTAATATGATATTATGCATGTCATGAAGTGGATCATAGTCTACAGAAATTAAACCAGAATATCACAGAAGCTTAAGCCATAAAAAAAAATAGTTAGCCTCATAACTCTTTCGTCATTTCGGATGTGCTATATATGGCATTGTTTTCTTTAGCACATTATATTGCCATCTTCAGAGAGTTTGAAGGAAGGTAGGAAAGCAAAACCAAATCTTTTTAGGCCTATTTCTTTTTATTGATTTTCAGAATGACTGCTCAATCAGATCCAATTTCCTGTTCAAATTTCCTCAAGTGCTCATAAATCAAAATTATCAGAAAACAACAAAGGCTTTCCTAGTATTTGCGGCGTAGATGTGAACATAAACAGCGTGAACAGTGGGAGACGGGAAAATTGCTACATACAAATCACTCTCGACTCTTTCAAAGGGCTACTTTGAAACTAAATCACTATCTAGTAGGAACATCTCAGCACAGAGACCACTAAACCACAACCAGCAACGTTTTAGGCTTAAAAAAAAAAAATCCTTCTGAGCCACTGTCACGCCAAGCAGCGGAGGAATTGATCATTAGTTTATCTTCACACTTAGAGCCGTGTACATCCCAGGTTTCCCAAAACATCCACAAGTCAAAAAATAAAATAAACAGTTCTAATTGTAAGGCCATGAACTACAAGAGGTAAGAAAGGGTGATATTAAAAGCCTTGAAAAGATAACAAATTATTCCTATACTGTCGTGTTTTCACATAACAGAATGATACTTTCCTGAAACGATCCATTTGATGGAATAGTTCATAAGTCCTTCTATTGAAAAGGTTCTTGATTATTGAGCCGAGGTGGCGCAGTGGTTAGGGTGCAGTACTGCAGGCCACTTCAGCTGACTGTTATCTGCAGTTCAGTGGTTCTAATCTCACCGGCTCAAGGTTGACTCAGCCTTCCATCCTTCCGAGGTGGGTAAAATGAGGACCCGGATTGATGTTGGGGGCGATATGCTGACTCTGTAAACCGCTTAGAGAGGGCTGAAAGCCCTATGAAGTGGTATATAAGTCTAACTGCTATTGCTATTTAATGGAAACACTGAACTTCTCCTTGAAACCAGAGTAGTTAGCATTGTTTTACGTTTTCTTACTTCGGTGTTTCTATTTCCCTTTTTTCTCTGGCAAGATAGCTGCTTCATCTTCTTTCGAAAGTATGCTAATGGGCACACAGCAGAGGTGGGTTCCTACCAGTTCGCACCTATTCGGTAGAACCGGTTCGTCAAATCTACTGAACTAGAAGATGTCCCACCAGTGGACCTGGAAAGCAGGCCACACCTACAGAAGAGGTTCCAAAAATTTTTGAAACCCACCACTGGTCCTTGGATATGATTATCCTACACTATCATGCTCCTATTTATAAAACTCAGTGCCTCTGTGAAAAGATAAGGATGACTACTGCGTTTGTGGTGCAATCAAAACATTGCGTGTGTTGAAGTTGTTTTAATGCAAACCAAAGATGCCTTTTAAAAAACAAGTTTACATCCTATTCTTATGCATGCCAGTGCTGTGTGTGAGGTAATTTAAGGTGGTTCTGACAAGTGTCGTCAGCATCTTCATATCCGGTCACATGGGCGGCAAGCCACTCCCACAAAGGAGGCCACACCCATAGAGTAGGTTCGAACAATTTTTGAAACCCACCACTGGCACACAGGTACAAATGGACGTTGCATTGAGAATTTATTTAGGGCCAAGAAAGCATACTCTGCTTTCACCTTATTTAGGTGATCTAATTAAGATCAAGCATATACCTGTAGTTGCATCATGGAAGGTTTAGAGTTGGGTCCTATTTCATTTTGGCCTATTCTTGGAGGAAAAAATTCACCTTTTTTCTATGAAAGCTTATAAGAAACTGCATTTAATAGTCAACAGTCCCAACTCCATAGTTGATTGTAGTTAAATAAAGTAAGAGACAGAATTCTTTAGGATTCAAAGGAATAGGATAACAGCAATATTTTGAAAGGAATGAATTCTTTCAAATAGCACAATGGAAATTTGTTTCTAAATAATATGAAATTAATAGAGAGGCTCATAATAGTTGGATCAAGACCTTGTCCTTATTTCTAACACTGTTTTGCCTTTGTAAGAAAAATTTCTTTTACTTCACTTTTTTTTTAAAAAAAATCACAGAACAAAAACACTGAAAAGCTCCCAGTGTGTCTTCCAGATTAATAAAAAAACAAGATAGTTTTGTAGTGGCAATACAGGAGAGTGTATTGTTATTTGAAAGAGCCAGTGGCATATTTTGATTTCTCCTTCATATTAAGAAAAGTGTAGAAGTTTAGAATTCGTTCTTAATACAATACAATACAATATAATACAATACAATACAATAGCAGAGTTGGAAGGGACCTTGAAATTTGATTTTGATTTGATTTGATTTTACTTTATTTGTATGCCGCCCTTTTCCCTGGGGGGACTCAGGGCGGCTCACAATATAAGGGAAGGGGAAAATAGACAAGTTACAAACATGAAAACAATACACCGTTAAAAAACACAACAGTCATACCATTCGAGTGGGGTTGAAGTCTATAGCCCCAGGCCTGTCAGAACAGCCAGTTTTTAAGGGCGATGCGGAAGGTCTGGAGGGTGGTGAGGGTACGAATCTCCATGGGGAGTTCGTTCCATAGGGTCGGAGATCTTCTAGTTCAACCTCCTGCCTAGGCAGGAAACCCTATACCATTTTAGACAAATGGCTATCTAACATCTTTTTAAAGACTTCCAGTGTTGGTGCATTCACAACTTCTGGAGGCAACTTCTGTTCCACTGATTCATTGTTCTCACTGTCAGGAAATTTCTCCTCAGTTCTAAGTTGCTTCTTTCCTTGATTAGTTTCCACCCATTGCTTCTTGTTCTACCCTCAGGTGTCTTTGAAAATAGTTTGACTCCCTCTTCTTTGTGGCAACCCCTGAGATATTGGAACACTGATATCATGTCTCCCCTAGTCCTTCTTTCTATTAAACTAGACATACCCAGTTCCTGCAACCGTTCTTCATATGTTTTAGTCTCCAGTCCCCTAATCATCTTTGTTGCTCTTCTCTGCACTCTTTCTAGAGTCTCCACATCTTTTCTACATTAGCCACACATTAAACTCTGCTACCCGCTGGCCCTTCCCTTTTTGTTCCTTATATACTGGCAAAACCTCTGAAAAGATAAGCCTACAAATCTATACTATTAAGTTCATACCCCAAGCTCTGGAAATCATTCTTCACAGAAAGTACATCTTTTTGGGACAGATCATTTGTGCCAAGATATATAATAGCATCAACATCACAGTCCTTACTTGCATTCTTGACTATGTTCTGAGGTAGCCTGCTTAATTTTATCTTATTTATTTTCTACTCTTGTATACTGAATAAAGAAGTGGGGAGCTTTAAAGTTTCTCTTGCTGAGAAAGTCTCAGACTTTTGATGCCCATCTCAGTCATGTACCATCCAATCAAGGTAAGGTTATTCCGGACCATAACCACAGTGTCAGATTCTAGAAAAAACTGTGAGGTTACTCTTTTTTGTTTGCATGAAACCTAGGGCTGGTTACTGTGGAAATTGGCCAGTATCTTGGGGTAACTCTGCTATCATTATTAAGGAGCTGCTGACAGCTTGTAAGAGATTTGGGTATCATCTTGCTCAGTATGTATGCATTTTATGTTACGATTTTAAATCTGTTTGCTTGAGCTAAAAATAAAGCTTAATATCCCTTTATTTACTGGGGTTTTCATTGTCCTTGAATCCAATTGTCTGGGCATTCTGACAATTGGTAAAACAATTTCATACATACAGATTTAAAATCTAAAAAGACAAACATTGGGAGGGGGGATGAATTGGTCAGGAAAAGAACATTTGTATCTTTACTGATCTGTCTGTCAGCGTTCCAAGTATTATGTAGAATTAAATCAGAGTCCAAGGCAAAACTATTCTTAAAGTTCCAATTTAATAGATCAGACCTCTTGGCATTATGCTATGGGATCCCAATACTGGAAATGACATCAGAATTCCACCCAGTTAAAAGTTCATGATCTTGTCCCCACACCCACAATCCATCACATGGTCCAATCTTCTTCTTCCACGCTGGCATCCACACCCAGCTGCTTCCGGTCAGGTGTCAAAGTACAGAAACAAAAGATGACCTTGGCTTCTAGTAAAGAATGAAAAACAATACATTCCACAATCCTACTCCTTCTATTCCCCCCTCCCATCAACTATACTAATGAAACAGCATAATGAAATAAGAGAAAGCGTGGCAGGCCAAAATTCTAAAAGGAATATAATTGCAAGCCTGACACTGTCCTTACCAGAAGTGAGCCCCATGTATTATCTTAAATTTTCAAATAAATAAATAAAATGGCATCAGAGATTGTGGAATCATTCAGTTGCTCACAATATTTTGTGTTGTTTCCTAACTGGTGAGACCATTAAGTCTCTGTGAATCCACCTTCACTTTGCAGTTCTCACTAAGGTGTTTATTTAGAACAGACTTTCTGAGAAAGTGACATGGAAAGGTTGATTGCAAAAATGAAGGAGGTTCCCCCAGTTTTAAATCCAAGTGATTAAAAAGTGCAACATCCTGCTGCACTTTGAGCAAAGGGGTTTTAAAGTTGGTTCCAGGCCCCATGATCAAAAACACAATTTGATTTCCATCATTTATATGCAGATATCATTTCAGGATACTGAAATTTAAATTCAGAATACAGGCAGCCTCCATGATTATGATTTAATGATCTGGGAGCATAGTGGCTCATGCGGCTAGGATGTTGGCTTGACAAAGAACAAACCTGCGTTCAACTCAGGTTGAGGAGCCGAGGTGGCGCAGTGGTTAGGGTGCAGTACTGCAGGCCACTTCAGCTGACTGTTATCTGCAGTTCAGTGGTTCTAATCTCACCGGCTCAAGGTTGACTCAGCCTTCCATCCTTCCGAGGTGGGTGAAATGAGGACCCAGACTGTGGGGGCTGACTCTGTAAACCTCTTAGAGAGGGCTTTAAAGCATTGTTAAGTGTATATGTCTAGGTGCTATTGCCTTTCCTTCCTTCCTTCCTTCCTTCCTTCCTTCCTTCCTTCCTTCCTTCCTTCCTTCCTTCCTTCCTTCCTTCCTTCCTATCTATCTATTAGAATGCAGCACTGCAGTCTAACTCTGCCCACAGCCAGCAATTCAAAACTCACTGGCTCAAGGTTGACTCAGCCTTCCACCCTTCCGAGGTGGGTAAAATGAGGACCCAGATTGTTGGGGGCAAATATGCTGACTCTGTAAACCGCTTAGAGAGGGCTGTGAAGCACCGTAAAGCAGTATCTAAGTCTAAGTGCTCTTCCACATTGCTACTTGCAGGTGAAATTGCATTTTACAACCCTATCACTTTACAGTGGAGTTCCCTATCCCGATTATCATTGTTGACAGAGGACAATCTTGTTGTCATGCTGCAACTTAAGTACACATCATTTATGAATATATATTTTTTTATTTACTTTGAAGTCTCTTTTAACATTTTTTTTCTTTGCATGCAAATGAATCCCTGTTAAGTGTCACCGTCTCAATATCTGTTAGTCCTGGGAGGATTTCTGTTGCATGCTTCTACTTCAGTTCTTTTTTCAAATCAAGATAATAACCTTCCTAAATGTGCCCTGAAAACATTTGAGTTAAATATGCATATGATCAGCTTCACATTCAATTAAACATTTCATACTCCCCAGGCTACAAAATTACTTTATACAACACAACTGCCAGAACATGGCAAGTACAGTTGCTGTCTGTAACATAAAACACTCCATACTATCATGGCACAATCTCTTCTCTAGTACTTACACAGGGAAGTACTCTCCCGAGGCTGTTTCCTACGAGAGGATGAAAAATCTGTTACCTTCTCAATCGGCTTGGGAGACATATTTCAATTATCCATTCCAGGCGGCGGAATATTGCTGATCTACAAGGAATTGCAATGCTGCCAAAAAAAGAAAAGTTTTGATTTAATTTTGCTTCATTTTTTTTTCCTAGCTTCATTTGAAAGCATCCAAATGGCATGGATCCCCCCGTGTGATGTTGCTGTGAATAAATGGTCTTTCAGTTGACAAAGGTGTGAAGTGTATTAGCAAAGGGAGGGAAAGGGAGGATGTTTCCAAATCCTTTTTTTTCCCCCAACTTCAGGAGACCTTCTACCTTTTTTCGGAGCAGCTTTAGAACAGGTGCTAGGAAAACGAAGAGCCGTGGTGGCGCAGTGGTTAGGGTGCAGTACTGCAGGCCACTTCAGCTGACTGTTATCTGCAGTTCGGCGGTTCTAATCTCACCGGCTCAAGGTTGACTCAGCCTTCTATCCTTCCGAGGTGGGTGAAATGAGGACCCAGACTGTGGGGGCTGACTCTGTAAACCGCTTAGAGAGGGCTGTAAAGCATTGTTAAGTGTATATGTCTAGGTGCTATTGCCTTTCCTTCCTTCCTTCCTTCCTTCCTTCCTTCCTTCCTTCCTTCCTTCCTTCCTATCTATTAGAATGCAGCATTGCAGTCTAACTCTGCCCACAGCCAGCAATTCAAAACTCACTGGCTCAAGGTTGACTCAGCCTTCCATCCTTCCAAGGTGGGTAAAATGAGGACCCAGACTGTGGGGGCGATATGCTGACTCTGTAAACCGCTTAGAGAGGGCTGAAAGCCCTATGAAGTGGTATATAAGTCAAACTGCTATTGCTACTATTGCTATAAAACTCCAAATGCCATTAGGTAGATGCAGTCTGATCTTCCAGTTATGTTTATTGCAGTCTTTGCTTGATAATGGAATATTTTATTGTGTTATAAGTTTATAATGAAGCATTGGCAACTGTGGCAAGCAGAGTAAAAAAAATAACACCCAGCAGATTTTCAATTAATCTGCTGTTAAGATCCAACACAGAGAAGGCAACATTTCTGTTTCAATAAAATGTGCAGGAATGAGGTTATCATGGACCAGGTCATACAAGCAAAATGTGCGAATTCACTGATCGACTTGAAATACATTTACTTAAGGCACATCAAAGCATTCTTAAAGTCCGGTCTCTGATATTTAATTGTGCCTGGCTAATTTAATACTTGGTGCTCACATCAGTAACTAGTTGCACAAGCAACTAGAGAGCCGAGGTGGCGCAATGGTTAAATAAAATGTGCAGGAATGCGTAACCCGTCAAAACCGCGGTCCACAAAAGCGCAATCGCCGAAAGCGCGCATTTGACGTCATCACAGCGCGACGAAAAAAATTAAAAATTGAAATAAAAATAAAATTAAAGCAAGCCGATTCACATAAAGGTAAGGGTTAGGTTTAGGGTTAGCGTTAGGGTTAGGTTAAGGGTTAGGGTTAGGTTTAGAGCGTTAGGGTTACGTTTAGCGTTAGGTTAAGGGTTAGCGTTAGGTTTAGCGTTAGGTTAAGGGTTAGGTTTAGGGTTAGGGTTAGGGTTAGGTTTGGGGGGGTTAGGATAAGGTTTTCACTTTATTTTTACATTTTTCGATCACAGCGCGATGTTTTCGTCAAATGCGCGCTTTCGTCGACCGCGATTTTGTCGTCCGTGGTTCTGTGGTGGAACCCAGGAATGAGGTTATCATGGACCAGGTCATACATACAGTGGAAGCAAAATGTGCGAATTCACTGATTGACTTGAAATACATTTACTTAAGGCACATCAAAGCACTCTTAAAGTCCAGTCTCTGATATTTAATTGTGCCTGGCTAATTTAATACTTGGTGCTCACATCAGTAACTAGTTGCACAAGCAACTAGAGAGCCGAGGTGGCGCAGTGGTTAAATGCAGCACTGCAGGCTACTTCAGCTGACGGCAGTTCTGCAGTTCGGCGGTTCAAATCTCACCGGCTCAGGGTTGACTCAGCCATCCATCCTTCCGAGGTGGGTAAAATGAGGACCCGGATTGTTGTTGGGGGCAATATGCTGACTCTGTAAACTGCTTAGAGAGGGCTGAAAGCCCTATGAAGCGGTATATAAGTCTAACTGCTATTGCTATGTCCAAGTTTGGAGATTCAAGAATGAAACTGAGTTTCATACAAAATTGGACAATAATGAAGAGTTGTGCAGTTCTTTGCCATTTAGGGTAAAACCCACACTATTCTTCCCTTACACAGTGAATCAGGGCATGTTCATTCCCTTTTAATGGCAATAATGTACAATGAAATCTTAGAGGTGGGCAAATTGTAATTTGATAAGAGGGCTGCCTACAATAATTACTGTAGCAGGAGAAAGCTAGGAATCAAGGATATATTGTTGCAAGGCACTGATGGTCAAAATAGGCACAGTCTGTAGTGGCTTATTAAATATTCTAGAAGTGAAAATGCAAATGGATATTTGCACGGCTAAGGAGCTTAGTGTCCCTCGTGGTATGGATTTTATCAAGTCCAATATAATGGACAATGGCAAAGGACTGTATGAAACCATGCAAGCATGCAAACCATTCCTTCCTTCCTTCCTTCCTTCCTTCCTTCCTTCCTTCCTTCCTTCCTTCCTTCCTTCCTTCCCTGAAGTATAGCCTTGTATTAACACAAGGTAGCTAATACAACTGAAGAACAAGAATGGGGTAGAAAATTAGAGTACAAAAAAGTTCAAAAGGAAAGTACCACTAAAATAGAGAGCAAATCATACTTTGACAATAGAAGAAGGAAGTCATAATATAATGTTGAAGAGAGGGGATAAAATATAAATGTATTGATAGCTGTGAAGAAGATAGGAAGCCACTTCCTTATATCTTTATTTTCTTTCTTTTTTTTTGTCTTCTATTGTCACTTTTTCTTCTTTAAATCCATATTCTTTTTATTCTACCAAAAATTTTTCTTCAGTAAAAGTTAACCCCCCCCCCCCCAAAAAAAAAATACAATGGAGAGTAAAGTCATTTAGTAAATTAAAAGCTTGGTGAAAAGCATGAACTTTTATGGATTTCCTACATGTCAAGAAAGCAGGGATGAAACACGAATGTTGAGGGACGGCATTCTCTAGACTGGGAATAATGGAGAAGGATTTCTCCTGCCTGCCATGGCTACTCCAAGAAGACCCTTCTTCTGGTTTTAACAATTGCCAAATTTGTAATGGGAGTTGATGTCTCTTTGCTACTTAAGCCCCTAATATGATTATGATTTTAAATGTCAATACAAACATCTTAAACCATACCTGGAACGTAACTGGCAACCATTTCATATTCTTTGTACAGTCTCCAAGGATTCTTTACTTGGTGCCAATTAGAATGTGAGCTGCTGCTGATTTATCCCAATTACTACTACATCTGGACATTTTTCTTGAAGACTCCACGAAGGAATGTAAACAAAGCATATCAAGAAAAAACTAGCATCAGAAAATCCAGCTAGCTCAGGTAAGGAGGTGTGGCTTTGTTATATGTAAGTAGCTGATAACCGGGAGTTGCCCAGGTATTTATTTATATGGGGAAAATGTCCAGACCAAATGTAATTTCTAATGTTGGATTTTCCCCCTTACCAGAGTACTCCCTTGTGGAGTACTGTCAAGCCGTTACCATGACAACCCCACTGCACTGTACAGTAGAAGCCAGTATGGCAGTATTTTTATTATTTATTTATTTTATTATATTATATTTATATGCCGCCCTTTTCCCCCGAAGGGGACTCAGGGTGGCTCACAATTCAAATCAGGGTAGGGGGGTACAGACAATGGTTACAACTCACTGACATTGGTTAGATTTTGGTGCCAGAGTCATCACTGGGGGAAAAATAGCAATAGTCCTTAGACTTATATACTGCTTTTACAGTGCTTTCCAGCCCTCTCTAAATGGTTTACAGAGTCGGAATATCGCAACCAACAATCTGGCTCCTCATTTTACCCACCTCTGAAGGATGGAAGGCTGAATCAACCTTAAATGTCATCTCGATTATTCTGAAGATATTTGCTAAGCCATTTCCTGTCTTTCTTACTTTCTTTCTTTCCCCCTAACACAAATTCCCTAGAACTGCCTAGAAGCCTGGGGAGGGTGAAAATGGCACAACAGGCTGTATCTTAACAGAATACCCTCTCCCCCAAGGGGTGCTAGGGTGTCTTACCCTCCAAGTATTTTTCTCCAGAGTGTAAATCATCTGTGTACAAAGTTTGGTTGAAATTGCTCAAGTTATGCTGGAACACACACACACACACACACCTCCAATTTTTGAAAATTATTAGTGATAACAATTGCTTCCATGGGATTGGGTGGTATGGAGCATCAGAATATTAATGATTTCCTATTCCAAATCTAAGCTTAGATTAGAAACCCAGCTGTTTCATAAGGAGTGTTGGGTCAAGATAAATCCTTCCGAAGCATCATAGATTGATGATCTACCTGTTGAACAATGGTCTTCAAACACTACCCTCTGAGCATATCTCAACAGAAAGGAACAGACCCCTGGAGGGCAGCACAATTATCTGGCTTGCTTTGAATTTTTGTAAGTATTCCAAATGATATGAAGTGTTACAGCAAAGGTGTTTCAAAGAGTTATACAAATTTTCAAGAAAAAGTTTCTGACTGAAACCATGAAGCCAGTTAACATGAAAAAGAATACCACAAATGCAGTGTGTTGTAAAAACATCACTAACCCTCTGGAGGAGGTCTCAGAAGTTTTTAAATATATATATATCTTTGCTTAATTCTAATAAACCTAATAAGAGAAGCTAAAGTCCCAGAATTCCTACTGGTAGTAACTTATTTTGAGGATAATTTGCTTGAACATTATTGTATAGAGGTTAAAATTGACTCTGGTTTGAAAAGAAAACACTTTTTTAAAGGTGGAGATCTATTTCAGAAAAATATGAAATGACAAAAGCAAATAAACCGGATTTGTTATAACCTAAGTATGAATTTAAGAGAAGGATACATTGGTTTTACTCTTAATTATTATGTAATGATCAGACATATCCTGTTGACTTCAATAGTTTCACTCTAGGCATAACTCGAGAACTGCTTTCGATGTGTTTCTGAAAAAGAACCACCAAGAGGAAATTAAACAGATGCTGTGCAGTGGGCATCGTTGAGTGTAAATTATTTGGCATTCTTGACTTTCTTTTTCAATTAGCAGAAAGGAAATTAAAATTTACAACTGGCACATGTTCAAGCAGATGCTTATATAGAATTTGATTGAGGACCACTGAACTAAATGAAAAGGCTGCTAGAAGGAAAATCCGGAGTTTACTAAAGGGAAAAAAATCTAATTTGTGGTCTGATAATAAAACAGGAAGAAAGAGAAGCCCATTCAAAAAAAAAATAAACAAAGCCACCTAAAAATACTGTAGACAGGATGGATACTTTCCAAGCAATCTTATGTGCATCAGTTCATTCAATGGAGCTAGAATAATGTTTTGCAAACTGCGATGTTGGTATGTTTCCTCAATACATTCTTAATTATTTTGGACCTTACCCCCCTCAGGGCCAAATAGCCTGCTACTACATTTCAGAAATTTCCAGGCACAGAAATGTGTTTCCTAGGGGAAAATAGACAAAAAATGCATCCTTCCAAGAAAAATGCCCACAAATCTGCCTTCTATTTTCAGAATCCCTTTGGAAAAATGCAGATGCTATAAAACTTGCATATACCTCTCCTGTCCTAGAGGCAATTCCTGAAACCATCAGTTCCAATGACAGTTTAATTGGAATATTTGGTCTCCTTCAGGCATGCATAGTTGGTGAATCCGGCATTAGCAAGGCTATTTTCATTGTTCACATCAGGAGACTGTACTCCAAAGTCTCTGCTACTGCCACGAGGAATGTGGTGGCCCACCATATTGACAAAGGCAGCTGCTGAATCCTTGCCATAAAAATGCAAAGTCCCCTTCAAGCTGATGTAACAGCATGAAAAGCCAAGAAGATCCATTCATCCATTCATCCATTCATCCATTCATCCATTCATCCATTCATCCATTCATCCATTCATCCATTCATCCATTCATCCATTCATCCATTCATCCATCATCCATCATCCATCATCCATCATCCACCCACCCACCCACCCACCCACCCACCCATCCATCCATCCATCCATCCATCTATCTCTCTATCTCTCTATCTCTCTATCTATCTATCTATCTATCTATCTATCTATCTATCTATCTATCATCCATCCATCCATCCATCCATTCATCATCTATCATCCATCCATCCATCCATCCACCCATCCACCCATCCACCCATCCACCATCCACCATCCACCATCCACCATCCACCATCCACCATCCACCATCCACCATCCATCATCCATCATCCATCATCCATCATCCATCCATCCATCCATCCATCCATCCATCTATCATCTATCTATCATCCATTCCTCATCTATTATCCATCCATCCATCCATCTAATCATCTAATCATCTAATTTATAGGCCACTTATTCACTCTGAAAAAAGACTATGTTATCAGGAAGTGGGGAGAGGGGGGCTAACTCAGGAAATAGGCAACTAGCTCTAAAACTGCTAAATGTCCTACCACCAGCTGTTACTGAAACAGGTTGGAGAGGAAAAGAAGAAGGAAAAAAGTATCTTGCACCAGCTGAGCAATGAATCCCCATCTGCTGGCAGAAAGACGGATTGTGTATAAGAGGTAACTTGTAGAAAGCATGAGGCTTTCTACAAGTAACCAACCAGGAGCCGGCAATGATAGTCAATGGCGTTGTAACCTCGTAACCTCGTAACACCCTATTTACTTAATTTTTTCCCCAATTTTTTTAAATTTTAAGCTATTGAATTCTCCAAGATTCCAAACAAGTAATAACAATTTGGGCCCTGATAGCGCAGTGGTTAAAATGCAGGGTTGCGGGTAAAAACTCTGCCCATTGTCTGGAGTTCAATTCTGACCGGGCTCAGAATTGACTCAGCCTTCCTTCCAAGGTTGGTAAAAGGAAGAGCCAAATTGTTGGTGGCGATTTGCAAATAAGGCTTCAACATGGCAAACTGCCTAGAGATTTCTGAAAGCACTAAGAGGCAATATTTAAGTCTAATGTAATTGTTATTTACTTTTTTTTTTAGACCAGTAGTTCAGCAAATGTCCTCAATCAAGCTCAACAAACAACCTTGCGATCAGAAGGCATTCCCTCTGAAGCTATAGTGAGGGTAGTTTTTTCTCTGTTTTTAGTGCTCACACATTCCCATATTTTTGGTTCATACAATCAGATTGGACCAAAGGTGGAAAAAAAATGAGGGATTGGTTTCTCTGTTAGATCTTTGGTATCTATCTGAATGTAGTTCGCTGTTACTTAGATAAATCATTTTCTAAGTGTTGTCCCTCAAAGCTGGGAAAAGCAGGATAAAAGATAAAATTACATTTTTTGACTGAGAGCTAATGATCACTTTAATTAAAATCCAGGCTTGATAAGTAGGTACTTCAAAAGTGAAGCAAATGATGTAATTATTAGGTTGGTGAGAACGAGCTCCTTGTTAAAACTGTGATAAAATATTTGTGACAACCCATTTCAAATTTGTTATAAGAAAAATTAGGAAATGAAGCTAAGATACACGCAAACACACAGAGACATACTCAAAAAGACGTCATTATTAGTTTGATATTTTCCAACGCCTTCCAAATATTCATTTTAAACACATCAGTTTATAATGCAGCAAATTACATTTTTTTACCACACTGTGAGCTAATTAAGCATAAAGAATAAGTAATGAAATTTCACACTAGATTTTTCTTTTCAGAGGCCCTTTCTGAAATATACACTAATGGTCATCCTCTCATTACAGCTTAATGCATACACAAACACAATAGTAATTATTTCCATGTGATAAATCATATGTTGGAATGCTCAAAACTGCCTAAAACCCTTTATTAATAAAAATGTTTGGCTTGCCCCTCTCCTACCATCAAACAAGATAAAAAGCATTTGTCTCTATAAGAGCTACATTAAGCTAAATATCAACAATAAAACATAAAAGATGCTTCTATTTGCAACATTTCTGGGAATGGCCTTTAGCTTAACCTTGGCAATGTCTAATAGCTTGATAGCTCATTTACCCATTGCCATTTAAAATTTGTAACACAATCGATAAACAACACTTTTCTGTCTGTCTCATTTGCCCATATCGTACAATCTTACATAAAGGGAAATCTTTGTAAAATAAAGAATTTCTCTTCATCCTTGATGTCTTGCTATTCCTATGGATAGACAAAATGGGTCTGATGGTTCAGGCAGGAGGTCCTGAGAATGTGACAGCCAAGGGTTGAGGAAATGTCCAATATAAAATATCTTGTACTGTAGGTCCCTGGTATTTTCTGAGCTTGGTGGTTTGCTTCAGTGGTGGGTTTCAAAAATTGTTGGAACCTACTCTGTGGGTGTGGCCTCCTTTGTGGGAGTGGCTTGCCACCCATGTGACCGGATGGGAGTGGCTTGCCGCCCATGTGACCGGATATGAAGATGCCGACGACACTTGTCAGAACCACCTTATAGTTATAGTTTATAGTTTTATTGATTTGTATGCCGCCCACTCCCGAAGGACTCCGGGCGGCTTACAATAAAACAAGGGAGGGGGAATAATACACAAACAACATTAAAATATACAACAGTCACAATCTCCGGGGGGCATTAAATTACCTCACACACAGCACTGGCATGCATAAGAATAGGATGTAAACTTGTTTTTTAAAAGGCATCTGTGGTTTGTGTTAAAACAACTTCAACACACGCAATGTTCTGATTGCACCACAAACGCAGTAGTCATCCTTACCTTTCACAGAGGCACTGAGTTTTATAAATAGGAGCATGATAGTGTAGAATAATCATATCCAAGGACCAGTGGTGGGTTTCAAAAATTTTTGGAACCTCTTCTGTAGGTGTGGCCTGCTTTCCGGGTCCACTGGTGGAACCTCTTCTAACCGGTTCGGTAGATTTGACGAACCGGTTCTACCGAATAGGTGCGAACTGGTAGGAACCCACCTCTGCTCCGTGTGTTAATCACTGTGTGAACTATCATAGTTCCATATGGTCAAGGACAATTTAGACCTGCCAATCATATAAAAGAGAATCACTGCTTTTAAAAACCTTATCTTGAAGAAAGACAAAACTTTAACTAGGTCAACATAAGCATTGGCTATATCCAGAGCTGGATGTTTAACTCTCCCATGGCCTGCTGATGTTATTGTTTATTAGATTATAGATTCTGCCTTTCTTCCAGGAACTGAAGGCTGTATATGCAGCATTCTCATGTTCCATATACATATACATTGCTCCATCTCTCTTAGTTTGAATGCCATGAAGGACTACGTGAATACATTGCAAATTATTCTGGCTAAAAAGCCAACATACAACAAGAGAGGAGGAATTTCAGAAGGACTGCTTCTGGGTTTGTTTCATAACTAATGATTACTTGGGGCCAGAGGCCGTGGAGATTCATAGCAGTGATCAGTTTTGTTTCATTTTTTTTATATCAGAGATAAAAGATGTGCTCATAGAGCTCTGATGAGGGGAGACCAGTAAAATGAAATAAGAAAAAACAACCCACATTTGCACATCTGAGTAGACAAGAAAGTTCACAAAATACCTCCCCCAAGATAAGACAGAAAAGAGAAATATACGTATACAATGTAGATGTGCTCTTTTATGATGCAATTATAAGAAGAGCATCCACAGCTATATAGTCTTTTTCACTATGGATTGGTTATGTTACATATAAGCTTCTCTTTGGGAGAATCTGCATTTTATTCACAATACTTGTAAAGTGATAAAAATGTGCAGAACAATCAGGAGTTATATAGCACTAGCTGATAACCCGGCATTGTCCGGACCAAATTCCTAATGTTAGATTTTCCCCCTTACCAGAGGGAGCCCCCTTATGGAATACTGTGAAGCCATTACCATGGCAACTTCTCTGCACTGCACAGTAGAAGCCATTTTAAGGCACAACAGGCTGTATCTATGGAACACATAGCCCAAGGGGTTTTAGAGATTCATTACCCCCACAGTATTTGTTTCCAGAGAGTAAGTCATCTGTGTACCAAGTTTAGTGGAAATTGCTCGAGGCGTTTCAGGGTTATGCTGTAAAATGGGGGGGGAAAAAAGATTTCTTCCAACAATCGGTTCTCTGAACTGCTTAGAAAGTTACCAACCGGTTCTCCCGAATAGGTGCGAACTGGCTGAATCCCACCACTGATCTATATGTCATCCATGACAATTTCATGTTGTAAATCTATTCTACCCAAACTCATTATCAGTCTTTTTTTTTTAAAGAAAACCTTGCACAAAAGCAAATCATTTATTTTTCCATATGGTCTCCCCTAAATGCATGGGTGTTTTTTTTCCTCTTTTGCTTTCATATGCCTTTCCATATGCAAGTTCCCCCAAGATGTTGTTGTGGCCCAGCAGGTGCTGTTGGAGCTGCCACCAGACTCTGACAGCAAGGTCTGAGTCGGCTCTGGAGGATGTGGAGGACCCTGGACAGGGTTAGCAGGGCGCAGAGAGGCTGGTTGGACACCAGGAAGCACCTGAGCCTTGGACCAGTGGGGAGGAGACAAGGGAGAGTGAGCCGGAGGCCAGTAGTGAGTTGTTCCTGGATGCACGCCATCGAAGAGCTACTAGGCGTCAGGAACAATTACGCAATTACAGGAGGTGATTGCGCTCAGCTGGTGGTCATTAGGCTCCTTTCCAGACTATAAAAAGCTACTTGTGCACACGCCCCTCTTTGCAGAAGTCAACACAGAATCGAATGTCAGAGAACATTGTATGAGCTTGGCAGGCTGGATTGCTGCCAAGCCTTATCTGTGTTTATTGCTGCCCAAGCTTGTCTGTGCTGAGTTGCTGCCAAGGATCTGTCAGTTTGTTAATTAAATGCCGTAATTTATCTCTGGCTCGGAGTGTGCTTTGGTGTGGAACGAGGGGGGTCAGAACAGATGTGGGGCATTTTCTAATGGGTAAGGTACCAGGCTAGATGTGAAATCTAGTCCCGCCTTAGACATGAAAGCCACCTGGGTGGCCTTGGGCAGTCCCTGTCTCTCAACACAACTCACCTCACAGGATTGTTGTTGTGGGGAAAATAGGAAGAAGAAAGTGTCTTTGTATATATTTGCTGCTTTGAACGATATATAAAAATAATGAAGACAGGAATGAAGGCAAATGTACCTGTCCCAGGATAATGATGAGAAATGGAATTTGGGTCAGATTTATTCTTCTGAGCTTTTGGACTCATGCTGGGGTTTATCTTCAGGGAATTTCTCTACTGAAGTACCTTCAGTGAGTTGTGGTCCTATTAGCTGATTGCTGGTTAGCCAGGGAAGTGGTTGAAGCCTGGGAAATGGGCCACTTGTCAGTTAAGAAAATTCAGCGAGTACTGAATTCCCACCAACCTATCAAATACTTAGGAGCCGAGGGCATGACAACACAAGGAAACAACAGCCAATCGCTAGCCATCAACTCACCAATCAGCCAATAGGCTAATGGTTAGAACTTGGGATGTGGCTTTCTCTATTTCTTGGTTCACCTTTTCTGGATAAACCGTGGAGGCATTAGAACAGTAGACTGACAGAATGTTTATCTTTATTTATCCAAATATCCAAATGATAAATGTCAGCTCTGTCACGAGGCTCCTGGATATATTTTTTCAGCTTCCTTAGCAACATTTCAAGAGTAACAAAATATTATGAGCTGCTGTTAATAATCAGATTGTTTCTGGAGTCGATACAAAGTGAGAGACATGATCACAATTTCAAATTCAATTTGGGCAAAGTTGCTTTCTTTTCAAAAAAAAATTAAAGGGGAAAAACAGATATTTAAATTACAATTTTAAATATAATATTTTCATTTCATCAATTCGCTTTTTATAAGTGGCTTGATTTTTATTTATTTAAAACGTTGAAATTCATTTCTATGCTGCAATACATAAACCCTGTTTGAGATTATTTTCTTTTGTGTTCTGTAATATATTGATCTGAGATTTGTTTTCTGCCTAATGTTAAATCTGAAATTAACTAATAACTAAAGTATAAGAAGAGCAAAGAAAAAGAATAACTATGTGAATGTAAACCTATCATTGTACGTAAGAGATTAAATGACAGTAAGAATATAAAGCACAATATAGGTAAACAATATTTGGTTATAAATAGCTAAGTATAAATAAATATAGAATTGTACATAAAAATGGATAACGAATAAGGGGACCATGAATGCAAGATGGAAATGTATAGAAGGGAAAACACTAACTGTAAAGAAACCGATACGGAACTACTGTATGATATATGATGGAACTTCTTGTTCCTGTGTTGTTTTAAGTCATGTGTTTGTTTTTGTTGATGTGTATGTGTTTAAAATAAAAATTAAAAAAAATCTGAAATTAACTGAGGTGAGAATTCTCTTTGTGTGGAATAAAACAAGATTGAGGTTTTCCCTCATGTATAAGTTATACATATTGTACATGTCCTATCCAGGCACTAGAAAGCATAGTTGAACATAGCATCAAAACAGGTTCTGTGCATATGACATAAATGTTTGTACTGACCTTTTTCCAGAGGTGGTATTCAGCAGGTTCTTGTACTTGAGAGACCGCCTGCTGCCAATTACCTCCAATAGACCAATTAGATCCCACAGATTAGGCCTCCTCCGAATTCCATCCACTGGCCAATGCCGATTGGCGACCACCCGGAGGAGAGCCTTCTCTGTGGCTGCTCCGGCCCTCTGGAACGATCTCCCCGTGGAGATTCGAACCCTCACCACCCTCCAGGCTTTCCGCAAAGCCCTCAAAACCTGGCTGTTCCGACAGGCCTGGGGCTGATGAGTTCCTGTCCCCACTCAAATGGTGTGTCTGTTGAGTTGCTTTTAAATTGTGGTATTGTCTGTCCATGTCTTTTCGCCCTATTTGTATCCCCTACCCCCACCCCCCTGACTTGAGTTGTGAGTCGCCCTGAGTCCCCTCGGGGAAAAGGGCAGCATAGAAATATAATAAATTCAATTCAATTCTCTCTGGTTCACCCACCCTGAAGTAATGTGCAAGCACTACACAAGCGCAGGAGGAGGTGCTCATATGCAGATGCACTGCGTGTGGGCACATTTGCGAACCGGTAGAGAAGGTAAGTGAATTCCACTGCTGCTTTTTCCCCTAGAAACTGGAAACAAACACCAGAAACCATCCAAAAACGTTGAAAACTGCAGTCTTCTGATCACAAGATGCTGAAAACAGCCAAAAAAGTGAGCCAATTGCCAAGTGCCAAAAATGTGAATTTGTGACTGTAAGGGGGTAATGCATAATTTAAAAATCAGGTTATAAACAATTTTTGTTGTAACTTCAGTCTTTAAGCAGCTGGTTGTAGGTCAAGAACTACCTATGCCTCTTTTTTTTTCCAGAACAAAAAGTGGATTGGGAGAATGATTGATATCTCCCCTCACTTCTGGTGCGGTGATAGCTTGGTCCTAATTCAAGGACTGCCTTTACTTTATTAGATACTTCCATGCATACTTACTTTTTTGTTAAGGCCTTGTTAAAGTATACAAAAATAATCTTAAGACTGATTCAGAGGAAAGTAAATGCAGATTCTGCAGCAATCTCTAAAAGCAAATCATGGGTATAAAATGTACAATGGGTAGGTAACACACCATAGATGAATGGATAGAACTATTCTCAAAAGTCTATGAGAGGAGATTGAATTTTTTTTAAAGGACAAGAAGTCATTAGGCTTAGGGGACAGAGGAGCTGATATCGCGACGATAGAAGGTGCGATCTTGGAGCTCCAAGATCTCAGTCGATATTTCTGTCACTGGACGGTCCTTTTGGACTTAAACCGTTCTGAAGAGACGGTAATAGAGAAGAGCATGTCCTGCTGATCTCAGGGACACTGAACAATCCCTGATCGATCCAGGAAAAGCTCTTTTTTCCGATGACAGAAACACAGTCTTGAAGCTGCTGATGTTGGGACAGCTCCGGAAAGGGAAGAAAGCGGAAAGAGAAAGAGTGTTGAATTGGTGATGAAATTTTATTATTAGAAAAGAGATTACCCAAAGAAAATCATAACTAAATTAAACTTGAAGACAGAAGAAAATAAGCAGTGAGATTAAGCTCATTAATGTGTGTTATCTTTTCTTAATTTTTCTTTTTACAGATGGAATTTCTGCAAATATTTCCTATTTTTAAATGGATGGGTTAGTTTTTCTTCTACTTTTTCTTCTTTTATTTTTTTTCTTATAGATTATAAATTTCTTTTTTTTTACAATGCTTCATTGGATTGTTTTTATATTAAGAATTTTTCTCCATAAGTTCAGAATATAGAGAGGGCTGTAACAGCAGAAAAAAAAGTAACACTGCCATTTTAAGACTGGAGGCTTGGAAACATTGTTTTTTTTCATTCTTCTCTTTGATCATTGGATTTACACTTCAAGGCATTTAAGTTTGTTTATTGAGAGAGATGGTGGGAAGAGCTATCAATATACATGATTGATAATTGGTGATTTTATATACAATTGAAAGTGTGGACTATGGAAATTATGCACAAAAACTTTGCAACCAAACAACATGCTGTATGCGATTGAAGAAGGTTCTATGTGTTATGTGTTGTCTGTTTATGTCTGTCCAAAAAAGAAAAATATTATTTTTTAAAAAAAGAAAAAAAGAGAGAGAAGGAAAAGGAACAAGAAATGATGTTCAATGATTTTTGGGTCCGTGGAAATACTACCCCAAGAAAATATAAATTAAGAGCTGGAAGAGACACCTGCAGCAATAGAGAGGAGAAGAGGAAATGAGAGGTAAAGGAGGGAAGGAAGAGAGAGGTGAGGAGAGAGGGTAGGAAGGGGAAGAGATAGAGAGAAGTAGGGGAGAGGTAAGGGTAGAAGGAAGGGAAAGAGAGGAGGAAAGAAGAAAGTAGAGAAGGGAGGGAGAGAAAGGAAGAGAGGAGAGGAGAGGAGAGGAAGAGGAGAGAAGGAATTAGAGGAGGAGAGGAAGAGGGAAGGCAGAAGGAGAGAAAGAGAGAAGGAGAGAGGGTAGGAAGGGGAAGAGGAAGAGAGGAGGAGGGGAGAGGTAAGGGAAGAAGGAAGGGAAAGGAGGAAGGAAGGAAGTAGAGAGGGGAGGGAGGGAGAAAAGAAAGGGAGAAGAAGTGGTGTCAAAACAGGCGAGGAATGGTAAACAAAACAACCCAAATGGAATAGTATAACTCTATAAATGGAATGACAAATGTATAAGAATTATGAATGTAAAAAAAGAATAATAATCATGTGAATGTATACCTATAATTGTACATAGAGAGCAAAAATAAAAATAAAAACTTTATAAAAAAAGAAGTCATTAAAGCTTGTCCAGTCTTGTTCCTATATTGCCAAAGTGATATGACTATTGATTTATTTTGAAAATCCTGACATGGTGCTATAATTTGTTATTTTTTAAAAAAGTAAGAAATGCAATTTTGTTGTTGTCCAATTTCCAGTTTTCAAGCAGGAAATGGCCAAAACAATTCTAGGATGATTGAATCTAACCAATCATTTTTAAGTGATGGTTATAAAGACAAAATAATTCCTACACTTAGTAGATGAATACTCTGGGTTCATCATAAAAAAATAATAAAGAAAACTTAAGAACTGTTGGTAAATCACGACATCTATTTTGCTTCGATTGAATGATCACTTGCTTACATGAGCAACTGATCATTCTGTTTTGAAGAGCCTGAAGAAATCTGAGTTGACATAGGGTCAAACTACACATTACATTAAATAAGTGTAGCTTTCCTTTTGGTCTTCTGCTCAGAAGAACATTCTACTGCAGGCTGCATTATACAGTATGACAACCTTACCTGATGTTGAGTACCTCAAGATGACCTGTTGGCAAAGCATGATTTAAACCCAGAGAAAGAAAAGAATATTAGGGGGAAAAAATCTTAAACCTTCTCCTTCTTAGCTCTCTTTGTTATAAGAGGGAGAGAAGGAAAATGTCAAGTTTTGAAGATATTGTTATCATAGGCTATATCAATACAGTAGTGTTCCTATATTTCTTGGAGAGTCTCTTTCCTGGCCTTTTTCTCAGAAGGCTGACAACTTCCTCACACCTCATCTGAATTCCCACTTGATTTTGACTCAATGTTTCCTCTGATTTTCTGCTTGTTTTATATATTTATTTACACGGAGTAATAACTTTTAAGGAACTTATGAAGTTAAAAGCGAGGGAAGCAGGCTAAACCTTGAGATATGGGAGAATTGATCAGTCCCTGGTCCAAATCTGTCATTTCCTGCAGCTGTTGATCAAATCTTGTTAGAATTATGACTGATGATATCCCTAACATGCTAATTTATCTCTTCAATCCAGGAGAGGAAAAAGAAAAAACACTTTCTTCTTTCTGACTGACATTTATTAGCATTTTCCCAAATCCTGAAGTAAGGCGGCATCGGTTTGGATTTCTTTTACTTATAAATCTAAAATAATCTAAAAATGGCCCTCAAAGGGAAAAACAGATTCTTACTCAGATGAAGAACTGCTTGTTCTCTTTTTCACTCTCCTTTTTTCTTAGCCCAAAGAAGCTAATCTATTGTCCATCCAAGACAGCAAAAGTCACCCAGTATAACAGAAGAAAGAAAAGTATTATTTTTTTTCTGTCTTGTAAAGCATAAACCCTTTTCCAATTTCCTTATCAGGAAGCTAACCATCACTTACTTCTAAATTAAACTGTGTCCTATATGGTATTCAATAGCAACACCTCTTCCACACATATATCTAAGCGTGGATGTAATATCTTAAATAATTTGCCTTCTTTACTGAAATAAAACTTTTATTTCTTTTGCCTGTGGAAAGCTTTAATGTTATACCTTCACTTTTAGTTTCAATTTTTGGTTTCCCTATTGACAGGTGAATTCTGTATATGCTCCATCAAAGTAAATCACTCTTTGAAATACTCTGCTCCCCCACCATTTTTGAATTAACTTAAATTTCCTCTTTTCTGATTGATGTGAATACTTTAAATTCTCTATAGATTAATGGCTCTCTTATTGGGATTGGGATTGCCTTGTATGTTACAATAGCAGCTTCAAATATTCTTTAGGCTACATTCCCTATAGATTGTCAACTGCTTATTATTTGATTTCCCTGTGTATCCTTAGTCGATCATATACTTTAATATATTGTATTGATTGATTAATAATAAGAGCTTCTGTTTTTGGATGCTGAAACTATGGAGAAGCCTGTTTAATAAACTGAAATCATGAATAACCTATAGCACAGAGGTGGCTTCCTACCAGTTCGCACCTATTCGGTAGAACTGGTTTGTCAAATCTACCGAACCCGTTTAGAAGAGGTTCCACCAGTGGACCCGGAAAGCAGGCCACACCTACAGAAGAGGTTCCAAAATTTTTTGAAACCTACCACTGGCAAGGATCTTGTAACTTGACAGCTTTAAGACTTGCATGCTTCAATGCCAGAGTTTCTGAATAGCTACTTGGACCAGTACTAATTCATAATTTCATATCTGGTCACATGGGCAGCAAGCCACTCCCACAAAGGAGGCCACACCCACAGAGTAGGTTCTAACAATATTTGAAACCCACCACTGCTATAACATTAAGATCTCAACATGCGCATGGGCAAGGAACATGGCTGCTGAGTTCGCCGCTCTGGCTTTGCACTGAAAGAAAATCTCGTGGAGAGGAGGAATTTGTGCTCTGGAGCTGAGCCGAGGGAGGCTGGGGGTGGTGTGAACTTCTTGCGGTCCGGGAGCTGGCAGTGGACCGGCAAATTTCTACTCTTCCGAGCTGCCAGCTCCGAAAGACGCCGGCACAGTTGAAGCCACTGACGCCGCCCAACACCGCGGCCCAGCTGGTTTGAGAAGCCCGACCTCCCCCTTCGTGTTTGCTGCCTGACCGCCGCGATTACGACCTCCGTTGTGCCGCTGTGCCGCTAGCCTGCCGTTGCCGGCTTGAAAAAACGCCGCGGCTCAGCTCAGCTGTTTGGGATATTTTTTTTTTTTATGGCCAAGCTGCCTGGGGAACTTTGATCTTCCCCCGACTATTGTAGGCTGCAGCGGAAATTGGAACTAACTTAAACAGCGAACAACGAGAGAGCTGGTGAGAGAGGGGAGTTTGGGACGCAGGGATGCAGAGGGACGCTGCCTGTTGCTGGCCACTGACATTGCCGGCCGTGGTTACCATCTTATGCCGCCTAACATCGCGGCTTGAACGGAAGGAACTGGTGGAGACCGTGGAGATTAAAGGAGAACTAAGAGAGAGTTGGTGAGGGGGAAATTGGCCCCTGGGACAGAGTTGAGGGAAGGTGGAGAGTCCTATGATTCACAGCTGGCAGCGGACCGGCAAACTTTAATTTCCGAGCTGCCAGCTTCCATAGACGCCAGCATTGTTGGCTAATAAAATTGACCACCTTGGACTTGTTTTTGATGCGCTGGGCCCCAAGAACGTTGGGCCCGATTATTGAATGGAGCGCCCCCCCCTCCCCTTCTACCAGAGATAGGCTTTCCTCCCTCCCTCTTTGGGACTCTTTGGACTCCTTTGATCCTGGAAATGTCATCAAAAGAAGCTGCTGAAATGAACACATTTACCAGACTTCTTGCTACTATGGTTAACTCCCCGGTTCATACCATTGCAGCTGACTCCCGAACTCACTTTACCCCCCAGCCCCTCCCCCCCTGGACTACACTGAACTTTTCAGAAGAGCCCCCCCTCAAGGTAGGCCCTCCCTTAGGAGAGGGCAGAAGACACCTTTGGACTACCTTAAACTGAACATTGTGTCTATGAGCCCGTGCAATTTTTAAACTTTTAAATTTTAAATTTTTACTTTAATACGGTATGTTGAGTGCATGGGATTGCTTGGGATGATATGAATGATCTCACTTTTATTACTATTACTGTTGTAACTTTGTGTTTTAATTATTTTGTGAGGATTGTTTGAGTGAGAGTTTGGGTATGACTGATTCGGAGGACCTGCCAGGGTATACGGGGGTCATCGGGGTGGTTGGGGGGACCACAACCACGGGTGAGGGTCGGAGCATTGTGGTCATGACAGGGAGAGGCAGATACGGCGGGGACTTTAGGGCAGGCCATCATCGGGGAAGGAGGGCTCGCTGTGTCATAGAGATCCCTCCTTCCGGCCCTAGGAGTCCCACTCCAAGGCCAGATGGCGCGGGTGTTCAGGACCCTGGTCTCAGGCTGCTGTCGCTAAATGCCAGGTCTGTTGTTCATAAGGCCCCCCTCATCCGGGACTTGATGACTGATGAGGGCGCAGACCTGGCATGTATTACTGAAACATGGCTGGGCCCTGAGGGAGGAGTCCCCCTCGTCGAGATGTGCCCAGCCGGATTTCAGGTGCTACACCAGCCGAGAGCCCAGGGAAGGGGTGGCGGTGTGGCTATCGTAGTCCGGGAGTCTTTAGTACCTCGTAGGATCCCTGCTCCGGAGCTTGTCGGGTGTGAGTCCCTGCTAGTGAAGCTGGACCTCAAGGGTCAAGTGGGTCTGCTGCTTACGTACCTGCCTCCCAACTACGTTGCAGCAGCCCTCCCCTCGCTCCTCGAGTCAGTAGCCGAGCTGGCGGTTGAGTTCCCTAGACTTATAGTTCTGGGGGACTTTAACTTGCCTTCGCTCGGTGAACACTCTGATGGAGCGCAGGAGTTCATGGCTTCCATGACAGCCATAGGCTTGACTCAAGTAATTCGAGGTCCGAGTCGAAACGGGCACTTTTGACAGCATGCACCAAGGAGTATATTCGGACCCTAAGAACAACAAAAAGAACATACATTGCCTCCTTGGTAGCGTCCGCCGAGTCCCGCCCAGCCGCCCTGTTTAGGATAACCCGCTCCCTCCTAAATAGGAGGGAGACGGGGGACTCCTTACAGGGTAAGGCTGAGGAATATGTCCAGTTCTTGGCGGACAAAGTTGCCCGGTTTCGAGCGGACCTGGACTCCACCCCAGTAGATCCAGCCGAGACACAAGGAGAAAACTTGGCAAACCATCTCTGGGTTGAGTTTCAGGAAGTTGCCTCTGGGGATGTGGACAAGGCTATGCGAGCTGTGAGTGCCTCCACCTGCATACTGGACCCGTGTCCCTCCTGGCTGGTTGCCAACAGCAGTGAGGTGACACGAGGCTGGATCCAGGCAGTTGTTACCGCTTCTCTTCGGGAGGGGTACTTTCCCACCGCGCTTAAGACAGCGGTGGTGAGACCCCTCCTGAAGAAGCCGTCTCTGGATCCAGCTATTCTTAATAACTATCGTCCAGTCTCCAACCTTCCCTTTGTAGGGAAGGTTGTTGAGAAGGTGGTGGCTCTCCAGCTTCAGCGTACCTTGGAGGAAGCTAACTATCTTGACCCCT
Organism: Thamnophis sirtalis; assembly: GCF_051295495.1. NCBI lineage: Eukaryota > Metazoa > Chordata > Lepidosauria > Squamata > Natricidae > Thamnophis > Thamnophis sirtalis. Next base: position 3,668,270 of record NW_028261387.1, read on the forward strand.
TCCAGTCTGGCTTCAGACCCGGTTACAGCACAGAAACCGCTTTGGTCGCATTGACTGATGATCTCTGGAGAGCTAGGGATGGAGGCCATGCTTCCATCCTAGTTCTCCTTGACCTCTCAGCGGCTTTCGATACCATCGACCATGGTATCCTTCTGCGACGACTGCGGGAGATAGGGGTGGGCGGCACTGTCTTGCAGTGGTTCTCCTCCTATCTCTCGGACAGGTCGCAGTCGGTGTTAGTGGGGGGGCAGAGATCGTCCCTGAGGCCCCTAACCTATGGGGTGCCGCAGGGGTCGGTCCTATCCCCCCTACTATTTAACATTTACATGAAACCGCTGGGCGAGATCATCCGAAGGCACGGGATAAAATATCACCAATATGCGGACGATACACAGTTGTATCTGTCCGCCCCGTGCCAACTCAATGAAGCGGTGGACGTGATGAACCGGGGACTGGAAGCCGTTAAAAACTGGATGAGAGCGAACAAGCTGATACTCAACCCAGACAAGACCGAGTGGCTGTTGTGTTTCCCTCCCAAAAATTTGACCACCATACCATCACTCAGGCTGGGGGGACAAAATTTAAACCCCTCAGAAAGGGCCCGCAACTTGGGAGTCCTCCTGGATTCACAGCTAACTTTTGACCACCATCTCTCAGCTGTGACCAGGGGGGCATTTGCCCAGGTTCGCCTGGTGCGCCAGTTGCGGCCCTACCTGAATCGGGAGGCCCTCACAACAGTCACTCGAGCCCTTGTGATCTCTAGGCTGGAATACTGTAATGTGCTCTACATGGGGCTGCCCTTGAAGAGCATCCGAAGACTTCAGCTAGTCCAGAATGCGGCCGCGCGAGTGATCGTGGGCGCACCACGGTTCGCCCACATAACACCGATCCTCCGTGAGCTGCACTGGCTACCTGTTGGTCTCCGGGTGCACTTCAAGGTCTTACTCACCACCTATAAAGCGCTCCATGGTAGTGGATCTGGCTATTTGAGAGACCGCCTTCTGCCAATTACCTCCCTGCGTCCCATCAGATCGCATAGAGTTGGCCTCCTCCGTATTCCATCCGCCAGTCAGTGCCGACTGGCGACTACTCGGAGGAGAGCCTTCTCTGTTGCGGCTCCGACACTATGGAACAATCTCCCCGTGGAGATTCGTACCCTCACCACCGTCCAGGCCTTCCGTACAGCCCTCAAGAACTGGCTAACCCGTCAGGCCTGGGGATAATCTTATTTTGCCCCTCCCGAATGCTGAGTGAATGTTGAGTTTTATAGTTTAATTTACTTTGTGCACATTTCTTTTTTTTGTATTGTCCTACACTCCCCTTCCTTTTTTGATTGTAAGCCGCCCTGAGTCCCCTCAGGGAAAAGGGCGGCCTATAAATAAACTACAAACAAACAAACAAACAAACAAACAAACAAATCAACAAAACTGATGTTGTGGGAGGCCCCAGGTTCTAATAGAAAAAAAGGGAAGCTTATTCTTTTATTCACTGGCCATATGTCTTCCTCCTCCCCACAGAGCAGTTACTGAAAATAGTAAAAGTGTCCTATTAAGTCACAAAAAAAACTGCCATAGCAGGGAGGCAATATTTAGGAGAACTGAGGCTAGGAAGGGAAGAAGTGGTCCCACTAAGCTTAATTAGAGTCTGTTTTTACAAACTTCTCAGAAGAAAGCTTCTCAGCACATGACTACATGGATTGAGTTCTATAGGACAAGACAGCTGAGCAAAGTCTTGCTTACTCAGAAATGTCTGAATGTCTGAAGACTTTTCTGCTACATTGGCCACAGCAGTATTTGGGAACATCCTGTAGAAGCAGATTGAATGTTTATTTTGGTTTATTTATTTAGGCTTATGAGCAATTCCAATTAAAACTGACAGTGAAGTACTTACACTCCAGTAATAAAGTAATTAAAGTTTAAGCATATCATATAATTGCACAGCTAACCAGAAAAACATATATAAGGATCTCAATGGTCATTAGGAGCAATCAAAATAGCCATTTTCCCCAAAGGACCTCTGGAAGATTCAAATTTTAATCACCTTTCAGAGCACTTGTAAGATTATTATTGATGTTGTTTCAATTGCTGGTTGGGAGCATCCCGTCATTTAATATAAGGTGGGTGACTATGTAAAAGTTTTAAATAAATATATCAAGGGTACCCGTACCTATGCTGTTCTGATAGGGCAGGAATGGAGATGGGTCACCTGTATGATTCCTGATAGTAACATTTCCTAGACATCAGCAAGCCTTAGGGGACTGGAAGCTAAAACAGATAAAGAATGATTGCACTATTTCTAGTTTAATCAAAGGAACAACTAGGGTTGACATGAAAGCAGTGATTCAATATCTAAGGGGCTGCCACAAAGAAGAGGGGGTCAACCAGAGGTGGGTTCCTACCAGTTCGCACCTATTCGGTAGAACCGGTTCATCAAATCTACTGAAGCAGTTAGAAGAGGTTCCACCAGTGGACCCGAAAAGCAGGCCACACCTACAGAAGAGGTTCCAAATTTTTTTGAAACCCACCCCTGACACACACACACACACACACACACACAGAGAGAGAGAGAGAGAGACTCACACAGAGAGAGAAAGAGAAAGAAAGGAAGAAAGAAATAAATAAAAAAGAAAAAAAGAAAAAAGTGAGAGAGAGATGAAAGAAAAAAAGGAAAAAGGGACAGAGAGGCAAAAGGAAGGAGTGAGAGAGAAGAGATAGAGAGAGGGAGAGAGAGAACACATGGCTGGCAAGCCACTCCCACCAGGTCACATGGCCAGCAAGCCACTCCCACAAAGGAGGCCACACCCACAGAGTAGGTTCAAAAATTTTTTGAAACCCACCACTGGGATCAACCTATTTTCCAAAGCACTTAAAAGCAGAACTTGAAGCAATGGATGGAAACCAATCAAGGAGGGGAGCTAACCTAGAAGTAAGGAGAAATTTCTTGACAGTTATAACAATTAACAACAGCTTCCCTTCAGAAGTTGTGGTTGCTCCACCATTGAAGGTTTTTAAGAAGAGATTGGACAAGGTCTCCTGATTGGATTAGAAGACATCCAAAGTCCTGTGATCATTGTGAATTTTAATTGATGGGTTTTACGAGAAATGGAATAAAATCTCCTCTCATTTTCTTATGCTCAATGAACCCCTCCCTAAGTAGGAAAGAATTTTTTTTCTGATTCTTGTAATTCAAGGAAAACATTTTTTTAAAGTATATCAGCTTTGCTATGGACTATTGATTGTATTTAATATAAGGTATTAATTATTTGCATCTTTTCTCCAATAAAAATTGTCTTCCTCTCTGATCCAACCACCTCAATCTGTCACTGTTTATGAAGATGGAGAATATTATGTATATTTTCTCAGCATGTTACTTTTCTATTAACTATTAAACTATTTACAAAAAAAATATTCAAACATGATTTCCTCATCTGGGAACTTATATTCATGCTAGAAGTGCATGCAGTATTTTATTGATATTGTAATTTTATTTTTGTTATTTTCAATGTATGTGGTGGGCTAAATACAATGCACATATTCCTTAGCTTTAACTTGCTTCAGGCTTAACTTGTAGCTATCTCCAAATTGGCACGCTATTGTAAATTTGAATCAGAAAGAACAAGGAAAATTGTTCTAAACTCCACCTGAGCCAACAAAATTGTCCCAAATTCCTTCTGATCCTAATTTGGTTCGTGAAACTTTGACCAACTTCCCACTATCTGTATTGGTCACCAACAGAAATGGCTGTGGGTTGTGATTTTTTTAGCTAGTGATATGTTTTAACCACACACAGAACTAAGTGAAGCTGAAATATCAAGGTCTTAATATTCTCTATCATGTTTCTCCAACTAACTGCTCTCTCACTCACAATTCTCAACTAATGTGGTTAAATTCTATATGCTTTTCTAAAGTCAGTAACTTTAAGCATTCCAACATAGACATCGGGTTTATTCCTCACTAATATTTCCAAAAATTCATGTAAAAATGATGCCATGGCCTATAAATATATCATTAAAGCTGAGAAAACTAGATTCTCTGTTTAGATCAATGTTAAGACAGCTTCTGAAAACTTATCCAATTTTTTAGTATTTCATAGTCTTCAAGCAGAATGCATGTGAATAATGGAGTGACATATTGCCCAATTGTGGCTTGGATTATTTATGAGACTGTCTCTGCCCAAATCTATCTACCTGTTCCATCCACTTTGGCCAGCGAGGAATTGTTCACATCTTATTTGCTAAAGAGTGCCAGCTGGCAGGGCCCAGTTGCTCTTATTGTCATTTTATTGCCCTTTCTCTAAAATATCATTCTTGTGGACTGGCTCCTTCCCACTGGTCTTTCGTAACAGATTTGGTTCTGAGCTGAAGCCTGGAGCCCCAGGTGCATGATGAAGTCCATCTACTACCTGTTGTGAATCAGCAGAAGTTTGCTATGAGTTGAGTCGGGATGCAGGAATAACAATGCAGCTGGGGCTCGTTAGTGTCGTCTTCTGGAGATAAAAGGACGGATGGTGCCACGCCCTGGTTGCAGAAGTCAATGTTTGTCGTTCGTTCGTGGTTCGTGGTTCATGGTCGTGGTTTGTTTGTGAGAGGCACTTGGATAAGTGATTTGCTTTCTGTAACCCTGATTCAAAGAGACACTTGGAGAAGTGATTTGCTTTCTGTCTGTAAACCTGGTTTTGCTGTAAGAGCTCTTTGTTTTTGTTATTTGTTATTTCCTTTTAAGTCTGTCTGACTGTCATCTGTGAACGAATGAAGAAGGGGAGTCAGAACAACTAGCTGGATAAATACTAATACTTGTATGTTGGAAGCACCGAAGCGTTTCTATGATGAAAGAATTTGCTGATGATATCACCGTTGCCCAGGGGATGCCCAGTTGAGGGCTCCTTTCAAATCCCTGTGAAGTTTCCCACCAACGTGGTACCCATTTATTTACTCCCAGTCTATGACTTTCGAATCATTGAGTCAGCAGGAGTTGGAGCACATGATGGGAACCCACCCCACCCCATGGTAGCAACAGGTCTCAAACATGAGCCTGCTGATCATTAGCCCAACATTCTAACCGGGGGTGGGTTTCTGCTGGCGTTATTTCCGGTTCACTGCGTGCACATGTGCAGTTGTCTATAAATTGTTCTTTATTTATTATTTTATTTTATTTTATTTGAAGCTTTTATATGCCACCCAATCACAAAGGACTCCGGGCGGCTTACAAGAAAATATAAAAAACACATAACATGCACAGGACTTTAAAAATGAGTAAAAAGGGACTAAAACACATGCCAGCAACGGCATGGGCAACCGGGGAACCAGTTTTGGGGTGTGGCCAGCCTGCCATCCCTACCAGTTTGGTTACCAAGTCTCAATTTGCACTACCGGTTCACCTGAAATGGTGAAAACTGGTAGCAACCCACCTCTGATTCTAACCTCTTGAGCCAACACTTTTCCTGAAAACTGGATTGATAACTTTGCAATTATTTTCTCAGCTGTCCTATGTTTTATGGAGGTTTGTATATGGTTTTTAAAAAACCTTGTTTTTAATCTTGTTAGCTACCCAGAGTCATGTATTTGAGATGGGTAGCTGTTGTGACTCAGCAGAAGTTTGCTGTGAGTTGAGTCGGGATGCAGGATTAACAATGCAGCTGGGGCTCGTTAGTGTCGTCTTCTGGAGATAAAAGGACGGATGGTGCCACGCCCTGGTTGCAGAAGTCAACGTTCGTCGTTTGTTTATGGAGAATTCAGTTCCGATCCTGTTTGAGTTTGTGAGACACTTGGAAAAGTGATTTTGCTTCTTGAAAACTTGGTGCCGTAAGAGCTTTGTTTTGGCATTCTGTTATCTTCTTGCCAGAGACTTTATTTATGTTCATTTTGGGCTCGCAGCCAGTCTGAGCCAAGGACTGATAAAGTTATGTCCTTTTAAGTCTGTCTGACTGTTATCTTTGAATGAGCAGAGAAGGGGGGGGTCAGAACAGGTAGCCATATCAATCAAACAAACAAAAATACAAACAAATGGTCCCAAACAACTTCTACTCTTGTAGAAATGATTCTACAAGAGTAGAAATTGTCCCTATTTTTCACTCAGCACAAAAAACACTACAATCTTGTTGACCACAGTTAGAAAGAGCGGTCCAGAGAGGTAAGAATGGTGTGGTGTGCTGCCCTGTCTTGTATCTATTACTCACACAAATATTCTCCTTTCTACAAGCCATTCCTATCCCACTCCATTTTCCATGGATTTTAATTTGGAGATGAGTTCTCTTTTAAAAACTGCCCTTTAAATTCCCTCCATACACAAAGATACTCATACCAAATTGTTCATTATTCCAAGGGATGACGTTTATGTGGTTGCTATAGCAAATCTAAATAAAACGATTTGAAGAGGGTGTCATGCCAATTAGGGTGCCCGTTCCAACTTCCTGCTCTTCAAGCTTTCCCAGAGTGATATTACAAATTTTCTGGAAGTCAGAGCAAATCTCTAGTTACTTAGAACATTAGTGCATTTTTCAAATGTTCCATTATAGTTGTGCAGGGGCAGAAATATGGAGAAGGGGCTCCATTGTGACATAGCACATTCACCCTGACATTTAATACAAAATCAAAGTATTCCAAAAAGCTTATTTCCATGACAAAATGTACTTATCTCAGTTGCCAATCTGGCGTTCTTGTGCAGGCCTTAATGTTATATCAGCTTCACAGGCTAGATAACAATACTGCTCAGAACATTTGCTTGTATAGCAAACAAGGACGGTGTAGATGGAAGATTAATGCATTGCCAAAAGTCCCTTAAATTGCTTAGCGTAAATCTGATCCATTAAGAACTCCCTGGATTAATAGATTAAAGAATCACTTGTCACTTATTGACTAGACGAGTGAAGATGCTAACAAATATCTCTAAGACATAATGGCTGATCCTTCACATTGGTTTGTAAAGTACTGATTGTTTTACATCTGGTTTCTTTCCTTCATAAGCAAAAAAAAAAAACAACCTTGAGTAATCTGTACAAATTTCACATGTGTAGCCATACAATGCAACAATAACCAAGTATGCGTAGAAGAAAGTCCCTTGAAATTTAAGGTTGATCTTAAGTATGGTCCTGCTCCACCAATTGGAATCTGAATTGTCATCTGTGACAATTGTGTTCTGACCCAGACTTCATGAGCAGCCTACTCGCGAGGAGAAAGTCTTTTTTATTTAGAAAGGTAGAAATACAAGACATTCACTGACAAAGCTCCAGGTCACACATCCCTAGGTGATTCACAAGCCACAGCAGTCTCTGAGTTCCTCGCAAGGACCCTCAATTAGCGCTTCAATCCCAACACAAAGAATCCTGACCAACCTGGATAGTTGGCAAGGAAATCCTGGCAAGGAATCCACTGGAGGGAACTCTTCCGGAGCACGAACCACACCTCCCATTCCTCTCCTCCTTATATCCCAGCCAGGGAGGGACTTGTTAATGTCTCCTTCTTTTACTGGATAGCTGGACCTGCGTTGCTCTCATTTCCACACTTCTCTGCTCATCTGTGCATCTGGGACAGGGCACAGATGTTCCTCCCCCTCACTCAGTTCAGGCCCCAAAACCAACTGTCTCTCCACCTGAGTGGGTGTAGATGGGCCCGGCTCTGCATCTGGTTCTGAGACCTCCAGCTTCTCACAGCCTTCCACCAGCTCCGATGGTAACCGAGATACCTCCTCCATCTCCTCTGAATCATCTGATTTGACTGCCATCCAGTGGTGGGTTTCAAAAATTGTTCGAACCTACTCTGTGGGTGTGGCCTCCTTTGTGGGAGTGGCTTGCCACCCATGTGACCGGATATGAAGATGCCAACGACACTTGTCAGAACCACCTTAAATTACCTCACACACAGCACTGGCATGCATAAGAATAGGATGTAAACTTGTTTTTTAATAGGCATCTTTGGCTTGCGGTAAAACAACTTCAACACACGCAATGTTCTGATTGCGCCACAAACGCAGTAGTCATCCTTACCTTTCCCAGAGGCACTGAGTTTTATAAATAGGAGCATGATAGTGTAGAATAATCATATCCAAGGACCAGTGGTGGGTTTCAAAAAATGTTGGAACCTCTTCTGTAGGTGTGGCCTGCTTTCCGGGTCCACTGGTGGAACCTCTTCTAACCGGTTCGGTAGATTTGACGAACCAGTTCTACCGAATAGGTGCGAACTGGTAGGAACCCACCTCTGCTGCCATCTCTGCTGGCAGTTGACAAATCACAACAAACTCCTCCAAAGCTAACCAGCTAAAATAGAGGTCTGCCATTGATTTGATTTTTTAAAAAAAGTCTACTTTGAATCGGAATGGGCTGGACATTCCACTAGAACTGCAATAATTATTTCCTGTTTTAAGTGTTTATTTGCCGCATACTCCCATGTCACAATGTTTCAAGTACAAAATGACATTTCTCTGGTAAATGCAGAGCCACCTTCTTTTTATATATTCATACTTGCCTTCTGGAGCAACAGCATGACGCCAAACACAAGGGACAATGGTATTTCATTATCACAATATAGTGAAAAGTACTTTAAATACAATATGGTCTTTACCCAGAATGTATACAATATGCCAAGTAAGATTTCATTATTGCTCCTGCTTCCATTCTGCACTTTTATAAGGTTCCTTTATAGAGTCTTTTTTTAAGGGGAAATCAGCATGTTGTTAAATTTTCCATATGCCCATGATTTCAAGGAGAGGATGATGTGGCTAGAGGTATTTAAAACATGCTTGTGATCTGAAAAAAATCAGAATCCTACACAAATACCACATGAATATACAGTTCTGTCAGGAAGATTTGAATAGCATTGCATAGTAAAGGTAAAGGTTCCCCTCGCACATATGTGCTAGCCGTTCCCAACTCTAGGGGGTGGTACTCATCTCTGTTTCAAAGCTGAAGAGACAGAGCTATCCGAAGAGGTCTCTGTGTTCATGTGGCCAGCATGACTAAACTCCGAAGGCACACAAAACACTGTTCCCTTCCCACCAAAGGTGATCCCTATTTTTCCTACTTGCATTTTTACAGGCTTTCAAACTGCTAGGTTGGCAGAAGCTGGGACAAGTCATGGGAGCTCGCTCCATTACGCAGCAGTAGGGATTCGAACCGCCGAACTGCCGACCTTCTGATTGACAAACTCAGCATCTTAGCCACTGAGCCACTGCGTCCCATTGCATAGGTATGACGAATTGAAAGAAATTCAGATGGGTGAACTTCTATGAAGCCACAAATAACAATGGAGTGGCAAGCATATTTGAGCTTTGCTGTCCATTAAATTTCGGGGACGGGGGAATAGTTCAAGGGATCTAGAGGGCATCCAGTGTATCTGGATTGCCAGTATCCCAATTTTTGTTTTCTTTAGAGAGGTTTTCTTTTAGATTAGTTTTACTTCCATGGTTGTTTACAAATGGAATCAAAATGCATGTCAGCCAACGTGAATGCCTGAAGCAAGGAGGAAAGAAAATGAGAAAATAATAACATTTATTTTTATATTCATCTTTTTATAAGATAAATAAATAACACAAAGTAAAACAAAGAGAGAAATACAAAAAAAAACATCTGAATTCACAACTGCTTTATTAATCTGTAGTGAAGATAATTTGAATGTAGTACTTGGTTATATTTACGCCGGTGGGACAAATTTAAGTCTGTGTTTAAAGAAATCGTGATGTACACATTGACGGTGTGAATTAACGCTTCACCCTACAGAAATGGGGAGCATTTGCTTCCACTTAAGGCTGTGCAGGATAACAAAGAGAGAAAGAGATTTGTCCACCAGGTGTAGCGTACAAATACAGGTGGATCCTGGAAAGATGAAATCCGCACTTTCCTGGCTGATGTTTTTTGGACTTTGCAAGTGTTTATAGATAGTATATCTCTAATTATGTGGAATACACAAGATTGCTTTCTCAATGTCTTCAGACCATTTGGATTTATTTTTTTTCTTGTAAATTCGAATCTACTCAAAACAAGCAACATTTTAGGACTATAAGACCCACTGGAGTATAAGACACACCTAGATTTTGAAGAGGAAAACAAGAAGAAAAAAAAAGAAAAATGTTTTGGCTTCTGCGCATCCGGATTTTGTCCTCCTTGGCCCCTAGGAGCACTCTGCAGGCCTCCCAAACCCTCTGATTGTCCCGTTTTTGGCCCCCTGAAACCCCTCCTGCATCCGGTTTTTGCCCTCCCCGGCCCTCAGGAGCACTCTGCACAGTGGTGAGATTCAAATAATTTAACAACTGGTTCTCTGCCCTAATGACCAGCTGGGTAGGCGGGGATCAGTGGTCATGGGACTGGGTGGCCGTGGCCAACCCAACGTCACTCAGGTCGATGGGCGCTTCGCCTGAGCTGTTACAATGTAACAAGGGTTAACCGGAGAGGCAGTTTCTGTAAGCAGGGCAATAAAGATTAGGCTAGAAGCAACACCAGAATGTTTCCTTCCTGCCTTCCTTACAGGATTAGCTCTGTAAAGTGTGTGTGTGGGGGGGGGGAATGAGATTTCTTCCAACAATTGGTTCTCCGAACTGCTTAGAAATCTAAGAACCGGTTCTCCCAAATAGGTGCGAACTGGCTGAATCCCACCATTGACTCTGCAGGCCCCTAAAACCCTTCACGCATCCAGTTTTTGCCAAAAATGGGATGTGCAGGGGTGGGTGGGTGTTTGTGTGTCAGGAGGCCAAAAACAGAGCCCTATTCAGTCTATAAAACACACAGATATTTTAAACCTAACCCTAACCCTAACACTAACACTAACACTAACACTAACCTTTACCCTTACCTTAACCCTTACCTTAACCGTAATCGTGCTTCTGTCGCCGCTCTTTTGTCGGTGTGCCTTTTTGGGCACGCTGTCGACATCGACGTTTTATTTCCACGTTTTTGTCGGGGAGCTATTGTCGGGCATGCATTTGTCAGGTCATGCTTCAGTTAACCCTTGGAAGTAATCCTGCCTGGACTTTTCCTTGTGTGAATGCCATGAATTCACAGTAGTTTAAATAAAGAAGGGTTTTTTCGGGACAAGGGACTCTGTTTCTTCGTTCTGATAAGGCTGGGTCAGAACCACAGACGTTTCAAAGGAATTAGTCACTGCTTTGGAGGGTTTGGGAAATGGAAACAATGGTGGTATGAAATCCTTTTGAAGAATCAAAGATTACGGGGAAACCATGGGATCAAACACATTCCAATGAAAATTAATCGTATTAATTTGAAGACGAAGTTTATTGTTTGACCCAGTATCTTCCAAGTATTATCTGATAGGTTTTATCCCACTGGGTTTTTTTTTTTCCTGTAAAGGCTATAATATCCCATTGTTTTCAAGTATGGATTTGACACAGTGCGTTAGGTGTGGTGGTCTGTGTCCTATATATCAGCTTCCATTGGAGAGATAATAACTTGTCGCTGCTTAAAATAGACTGCTTCTATGAAGCACTCATAACAATTCTGTCAGGGATGATCCCAGGTGAATCTTCTTCCTGGTATTATAAACTTAAGCTCAGTAATTAAGTTGTAAGTGATAAAGGCAGAAGGCTATGGGATCTAAATCCCTTGGTTGACTCGTAAGCCAGCCTGACACTTGGCCATGTGAAGGTTCTTGATGAAATGGCTGAAACAAGTTATCTCTCATCCTGATGGGATTTTTTTTCTTTCCGCACAGTCTAATATTTTGTGCCTTTGTGCTTCATATTACATTGAATTGAGGGAAACAAGTGTGGCATGAATGGTTGCTTTGATAGTGTAGGTGGAAAGAGAAATATAGTGCTGTGAGGTCTGTTAAAACTTGAAGCAAAGCTGTGAAAAATGAAATCATCAACAAACACTAATTGTTTGTATTTCTATAGTGTTGAAGTTTATCTTTGGGAGATTTCACATTGCCAAAATCAACTGCAGATGATTTTTATGGAGCCAGAACCAACAACAAAAGATTGTTGCTATCAAGTAAAATAGTACGCACAAAGAGGAATAGGGTAGGTATTTTAGAGACATCACTAAATCCACAAATCCACTCAAACCACTTTGTTTTTTGTTTACTGTTGGCACTCTAAGCATTACCCTCACAAAATTAACTAGAGCATTGACTTGTTGCAATCTCTAGGAGCAGTATATTTGCCATATTTGCCTGAGTGGCTGTCGATGCTGCCCCCGAAGGACAGTCCAGATACTCCATCCTTAATCCTGGGGGGTGAAAACTTACACCCCTCAGAGAGGGTCCGCAATTTGGGGGTCCTCCTGGATTCACAGCTGACGCTGGAACACCATTTGTCAGCTGTGACCAGGGGGGCATTTGCCCAGGTTCGCCTGGTGCACCAATTGCAGCACCTATTTGGATCGGGAGGCACTGCAAATGGTTACTCACGCCCTCGTCACCTCTAGGCTGGATTACTGCAACACGCTCTACATGGGGCTACCCTTGAAAAGTGTTCGGAGACTGCAGCTAGTCCAGAATGCAGCCGTGCAAGCGATATTGGGGGCACAGAGGTACACCCATGTTACACCTGTCCTCTGCGAGCTGCACTGGCTACCTATTGGTCTCTGGATGCAATTCAAGATGTTGGTCATTACCTTTAAAGCCCTACATGGCTTAGGGCCAGCGTACCTGTGAGACCGCCTACTGCCACATACCTCCCTGCCGCCGGTGAGATCCCACAGATTGGGCCTCCTTCAGATGCCGTCAGCCAGGCAATGTCGGCTGGCGGCTCCCCAGAGGAGAGCCTTCTCTGTGGCTGCTCCGACCCTTTGGAATGAGCTACCCCCAGATATCCGGGTCTTGCCCATTCTCATGGCCTTCAGAAAAGCTGTTAAAACCTGGCTATTCCGGCAGGCCTGGGGCTGTTGACCTCATTGTTGAGGTCCAGCCCCGAGCAGATCGAATGCATGTTGTGATTTTAAATCTGTCCTTTTTTATTGTGTTATTATTTCTTTTCCTTTTTTGTAAGCCGCCCGGAGTCCTTTGGGATTGGGCGGCCTATAAATCTTATTAATAAAATTAATAAATAATAATAAATAAATTTTAATACATGGCTCTACATTAAGCTATATAATATATAATAGCCATTTTCAGCTTACCATTCTGATGGGTGACAAATACTTCGGTTGTCAGCCAATCTCTGACCTCAAGTCAGGGTGTGAAAGACAATCTTTAAGGTTCCTAATGTAGAATAATAGTCTCTCAAAATGTTACATGCTTTGAAAAAAAAATTGGCTCAATTATTTAAAATATTAGTAACTGAAAAATCCAGTGGTGGAAAATGTGAGTTTTATGTGCCTTCCGCACCATTTACATATTTTCCCTAAAGAGATTATTAGCAACAATAGGCACCCTGGGATCATGTAATGTATTTCAAGTGCTGGAGTTTGTTTCCACCTTCTCTGCTCTGTTTCTTATCCACAATCTGTTAAATATTTTCGTGCAGTTAAAAGAAAAACATATTGGTTGTAGTGGTCCTCAGTACTTTGCAGAGCAATAATAAATGTGAGCAAATGTCCATACCTTTAGACTGACAGGAAATGCACAATGACCCAATCAAGATCAACTATCTGGAGAGCAGTATTTCCAGAACGTTGCTGAATCTTTTACTCCTAGTCACAAAAAATCTCACTCTAACAATTTTGAGCTCACACTCTGGAAATTGTTAATGGAAGATTACAGTTCAAGATATGGGCAGATCAGAGGTGGTATTCACTTCCCTTCCCTACTGGTTTGTGTTGTGGCCCAGCAGGAGCCATTGGAGCTGCCACCAGACTCCAACAGCGAGGGGCCTTATGAGTCGGCTCTGGATGATGTGGAGGACCCTGGACAGGGTTCCGACTCCGAGCAGGGCACAGAGAGGCTGGTTGGCCACCAGGAGGCACCTGAGCCTTGGACCAGTGGGGAGGAGACAAGGGAGTGTGTTCCTGACGTCAGCAGTGAGTTGTTCCTGGATGCCCAGCACTGAAGAGCTAATAGGCGTCAGGAACAGTTGCGCAAGTACAGGAGGTAATTGCACTCAGCTGGTGGTAATTAGGCTCCTCTCCAGACTATAAAAAAGACTGCTTGTGCACACACCCTTTTGCAGAAGTCAATGCAGGAACTAATGTTGGAGAATATTATTGTGAGCTTGGCAGGCTGGATTGCTGCCAAGCCTTATCTGTGCTGGATTGCTGCCCAAGCTTGTCTGTGCCGGTTTGCTGCTAAGGACATGTCTGTCTGTTAATTAAATGCCGTAACTTATTTTTGGCTCGGAGTTTGTGTTGGTGTGGGACGAGGGGGGTCAGAACAGTTTGCAAATGTGAGCGCATGCACTTTTGGCAATAAAAGGGGCCTAAATCGGATGCCATAGAGCTGGGGTGGGTGGGCAGAGCCACCTGCGATTTCCGCTAGTGGTTCAGGTGAACTGGTCCGAACCGGTACAATACCACCTCTGATGCAGATGCACTTATCCAAATGATCATACAAATAATCTCCAGCCATATTTACTATATTATTTCTAGAAAAGGATGAGTATGAATAATTGCAAGCCTAATACAAATGATATAATTTGGTTATAAAACAACTATATGGAACTCAACCTTCCATCCTTCCGAAGTCGGTAAAATGAGGACCCAGATTGTTGAGGGCAATATGCTGACTCTTTAAACTGACTCTGTAAAAGCACTATGGAGTGGTATGTAAGTCTAAATGTTATTGCTATATACTATATTTTCTATTCCCCACCCTCACTAATCTTCACTTGGTAAGGTGGCATTCTTTCATCTTTCTTCCACTGAAATAGTAGCACTGTGTCCAATGTAGCAATGTATATTTCTTACTTATTTTTTTTTTAAAAGGACACACAAAAAGATAAATAGTTTTGGATAAGATAGTCTCATGATAAGACAAGGTAAAGTACTGTTTGCAACCTTGCTTAGATTCAAAATAGAATATATTCTTGACTGTGTTTGCTTTTTACACTTAGCAGTTAGACTTATACACCGCTTCATAGGGCTTTCAGCCCTCTCTAAGCGGTTTACAGAGTCAGCATATTGCTCCCAACAACAATCCGGGTCCTCATTTTACCCACCTCAGAAGGATGGAAGGCTGAGTCAACCTTGAGCCGGTGAGATTTGAACAGCCGAACTGCAGAACTGCAGTCAGCTGAAGTAGCCTGCAGTGCTGCATTTAACCACTGCGCCACTTCCTTCCTCCAATGGTCAACTGAGTGCCACAAAGTGTTGTCTGCGTGTGATTAGAGCCGAGGTGGCGCAGTGGTTAGGGTGCAGTACTGCAGGCCACTTCAGCTGACTGCTATCTGCAGTTTGGCGGTTCAAATCTCACCAGCTCAAGGTTGACTCAGCCTTCCATCCTTCCGAGGTGGGTGAAATGAGGACCCAGACTGTGGGGGGGCAATATGCTGACTCTGTAAACCGCTTAGAGAGGGCTGAAAGCCCTATGAAGCGGTATATAAGTCTAACTGCTAACGGCTATTGCTATTTATTTTAGAAAACCCATCCCCCTGAAAACGTTTTCTAAAGGGTAAAAAAAAAAATGGCACTAAATCATTTGGATGCAACATCATTTCATTGCCAAGACGATTGTGATCTTTGGAGGCTGATTGAATAAGGGTAGGCCTCGGGACACAGTAATATTGTCTGCTCCTGATCCAGCTAATTAGATTATTGTATAACATCACAATAACTTCATGTTTATGCCATGATCCCTGGCTCATTGGGTGTCCCTTGTCAAAGGGAAAAAAATGTCCTATTAAATGTTTTTAAAAATGTAACGGTGAATAACGCTTATATGGTAAGCATTATCAAAGGCGCATGAGAAGGCTTTTTTTTTTTATAAAGCCTTTCTGAATTTCACAAAATGCTAATTTCGCACTGAAAACAGAGGCCGTCCTATATTTTTGATAGCTACTTTGGAACAATCTTCCTAAATAACCTGTAGGCAGGTCGTGAATTCCCCCCACCCCCCCTTCTTGGGTTTAAAGAATGACAGCAATAGTACCTTTATCTGACATTTAGGATGATTAAATTTTGAAAAATCACTTGGCATATTTAATATGACTCCACAGGGTGTTCTTGCTTCATAAGGCAATGGATCATGTTAGCTTAACTTATATTTAAGATTTGCAGGCCTGGTATTATTGTGTTCGGCAATACTGCTGAAATGGAAACATAAAATTTTGTTGTTACGAGATCAAGTCAGCGCCTGCCTTGCGCCATAAATCAGGTGCATAAAATTTTTAAAAGCAATATTTGCTTGAGCCCAACTAGTAATGTGGCCAAGAAAATTCTGCCTAAATATATGAAATAAAATGTTGATTCGGGTTAAAGCACATGGTACTTACATAAGACAGTTGTATAATGCCCCCCCCCAGTCATTATATATTGGCAGGTGTAATGGGGAAACATGAAAAAGTTCATAAATTAACTCAGTTCATTAAATCAGGGAAGTGAAAAACATACATTAACCTGTACATATTTTTTTCATTATACTTGGGTGATAAAAACAACAGCCGGCCAAGCTAAATTATTTCTCCATCCTAATCATGACAATATTTCCACATAGGCCACCTAAATGATAAAAAGACAATTTGTAAGCAGGATATTTGGAATAAGTTTTAGTTTTGCTTCATGAGCAAATTAGCCAGAGTAATAGGTTTAGATCTGTCAATAGAATAGAATTCTGTTGTGGCCCAGCAGGAGCCATTGGAGCTGCCACCAAACTCCGACAGCGAGGGGCCCTATGAGTCGGCTCTGGAGGATGTGGAGAATCCTGGATCCTACCTTGTACTCATTATTTGTTTAGTACTCAACACACAAACTAGAACTTGTTGGTGTTGGCTGCCTTGTGACTCACTACATTATTCCTTATGGGGAAAATTGTTTGCTACTCATCGTTTTTGGTACTCGCTCCTCCTCTCCACTTAACGATGAGTACTGATTGAAGTACCACTTATAAGTTGAAGCAAATGCTCCATAAAGTTCTTAAGCATACACCGTATTTTCTGTCTAGAACCTGAAATTGATAAAAGCCTTATAGTAGAGATCCTGCCTAGAAGGACACTTTTTGGATCACAATTGCAAAATAGGGACATAATCTAATGTTGAGCATCCAGCTCTAAAAATTGCTTAGTCTTAAGACAAAATATTTTCTGATTCAGTCCACTCAAAGAGATTAATACCTACTTTGAAATTTGATTATTATGCTAAGCAGCAGAGGTGGGTTCCTAGCAGTTCGCACCTATTCGGTAGAACCGGTTCGTCAAATCTACCGAACCAGTTAGAAGAGGTTCCACCAGTGGACCCGGAAAGCAGGCCACACCTACAGAAGAGGTTCCAAAAATTTTTGGAAACCCACCCCTGGTCCTTGGATATGATTTTTCTACACTATCATGCTCCTATTTATAAAACTCAGGGCCTCTGTGGAAGGTAAGGATGACTACTGCGTTTGTGGTGCAATCAGAACATTGCGTGTGTTGAAGTTGTTTTAACGCAAACCAAAGATGCCTTTTAAAAAACAAGTTGACGTCCTATTCTTATGCATGCCAGTGCTGTGTGTGAGGTAATTTTAAGGTGGTTCTGACAAATGTCGTCAGCATCTTCATATCCGGTCACATGGGCGGCAAGCCACTCCCATCCGGTCACATGGGCAGCAAGCCACTCCCACAAAGGAGGCCACACCCACAGAGTAGGTTCGAACAATTTTTGAAACCCACCACTGCTAAGCAGGCATGATCGATCATTAGCAGGAGAGGTGGGTTACCTGTATAGTGGCTTTATAATATCAGATCAGACCTTTTCTCCAGCTAGCCAGCTGAGATCTCCAGTGATTCTCCAGAGACTGAGGCAGAAAGGAATCTTTCAAAACCCTGATTGCCTATTCCTTCAGCATGAGCTACTGTTGTCATCAAATCTATCGCTCACATGGAAGGAATTCTCATAGATTCTTCCACACACCTCTGTTGCAAACAAGGCAATTCTCTTTTAAGCTGGGTGGCAGGACTATTTGTATCTCCTGTATGAAGAGACATCTATGCCTATCAAAACCAGGACTTCCCAAAGTGTCATAGAAAAACCTTTCCAAATATTTGAGAGCTCTGAGTGCAAACAAATGAACTATCAAACCTTCCAAACTTAACCTTCCAAATAGATATTTGAATACTATAGAATATCTTAGTTTTTTAAAGTATATATTTCATATATTTAAAACAACATCAATACCAAGAAAACAGCCAAATATTTCATAATATCCCCAAAGAGTTCTCAGACATCCTTAAAGGTTTCAGACAGTGGTTAATTACTGTATGTGTGTTTTTTTTATTGAAAATTTTTATTGAAATATTTTACAAATATTTACTTCCCCCCCCACCCGAACCCAACCCCTCCCAACCTCCCCCCCCCCCTGACTTCCCAGAGCAAATACAGGGTATAAATCTTTAACAATCATATTCTAAAATAAACCAAAAGAAAGTTAGTATCATCTTTCATTTGTGCTTTAACTCCTCTTTTGTTAAGGTAACTTATAAACAGTTTATATCATTCCTCGCTTTTTCAGTCATAAACTATCTGGAATTTCGTACTCCCGTATTTATTTTGAATATAGTCAATCCATCTTCTCCACTCCAGTTTATATCTCTCATTTGAGTGGTCCTTGAGATATGCTGCTATTTTAGCCATCTCTGCTAAGTTTGTTACTTTTAATGTCCATTCTTGAAGAGTAGGCAAATCTTCCTTCTTCCAGTATTGCGCCACCAACAGTCTTGCTGCCGTTATTAGGTACAAAATCAATTTAGTCTCTATAACAGTACAATCAGTAGTTATACCTAACAGGAATAACTGAGGGGTAAACTTTATCCTCTTTTTAAAAATATTTTGCATAATCCACCATATTTTTCTCCAGAATGCTTTAACCTTTTTACAAGTCCACTATATATGGTAATATGTAGCATCAACACAAACAATCTCCAGCATTTAGGTTGTAAATTCGGATACACGCAAGCCAGTTTTTTAGGATCTAAATGCCATCTATAGAGCCGTGGTGGCACAGTGGTTAAATGCAGCACTGCAGGCTACTTCAGCTGACTGCTAGTTCAGCAGTTCAGCTGTTCAAATCTCACCGGCTCAGGGTTGATTCAGCCTTCCATCCTTCCGAGGTGGGTAAAATGAGGACCCGGATTGTTGTTGGGGGCGATATGCTGACTCTGTAAACCGCTTAGAGAGGGCTGAAAGCCCTATGAAGCGGTATATAAGTCTAACTGCTATTGCTATTGCTATCTATAAAACATCTTATAAAAAGTTCTCTCTCAGATTTTGGGCTTGCGTGAATTTTACATTTCTTACCCATATCTTTTCCCATGTATCCAGCATTATTGGTTCTTCAAAAATTTTGTGCCCACTTTATCATACAGTCTTTAACTAATTCTGTTTCAGAATCCATTTCTATTAATACTTTTTAAATGCATTTGACTTTGATCCCTAATTTGTTTTAGTAGATTGTCCTCATATTGCATAACACCAATTTTCTGATCTTTTTTTTCCGTCTGGCCTGTAACTGTCCATACTGAAACCACATAATGCTGTATGTGTGTTGAATAGCAATAGCAGTTAGACTTATATAACGCTTCATAGGGCTTTCAGCCCTCTCTAAGCGGTTTACAGAGTCGGCATATTGCCCCCAACAACAATCCGGGTCCTCATTTTACCCACCTCGGAAGGATGGAAGGCTGAGTCAACCCTGAGCCGGTGAGATTTGAACAGCCGAACTGCAGAACTGCAGTCAGCTGAAGTAGCCTGCAGTGCTGCATTTAACCACTGCGCCACCTCGGCTCCACCTCGAATATGTGTGTCTATCCAGATATACTCAAAGAAAAGAACTGGAAGGAAGGGGGCTAATAAAGAACAATAAAGATGTGTTCCCTGACCCCAAAGAAAATATGCAAACCATAATTTCTCAATTCTTTTTTTAAAAAAAGTCCTTCTGGTATTCTTTTTCCTGTGGTGGAACCTCTTTGGTTATATTATAAGAACTCACAGGTTGGGCCCTCTCCGGGTGCCGTCGACCGGACAATGCCGGATGGCAGTCCCTCGCGGGAGGGCCTTCTCTCTAGCTGCTCCGGCCCTGTAGCACTGCAGGCTACTTCAGCTGACTGCTAGTTCTGCAGCTCGGCGGTTCAAATCTCACCGGCTCAGGGTTTGACTCAACCTTCCATCCTTCCAAGGTGGGTAAAATGAGGACCCGGATTGTTGTTGGGGGCAATATGCTGACTCTGTAAACCGCTTAGAGAGGGCTGAAAGCCCTATGAAGCGGTATATAAGTCTAACTGCTATTGCTATTGCTATTGCTACCCGTAGAGATCCGAACCCTCCTCACTCTCTCGGCCTTCCGAAAAGCCACTAAAACCTGGCTATTCCGGCAGGCCTGGGGCTGTTGACTTCACGAACAAGGTCCAGTCCCACTTAGACGGAATGTATGGTGTGTTGTTTTTAAAATTGTTTCTTTTTATTTTTAATTTTTTAACTTTTATCTTGTTTCTGTAAGCCGCCCAGAGTCCTAAGGGATTGGGCGGCATATAAATTTATTAAATTACTAATTAATTTACTAATTACTTATCTATGCCTGAGAGCCAATATGATGTTGCAGTTAAGGCACCTGGTTTGAAACTGGAAGACCATGAATTCTAGTCCCATGTTAGGAGCAAAGCCATCTGGATGACTTTGAGACACTCATTGTCTCTCAGTCTTGGGAAGAAGGCAATAGCAAACCACTTTCAAAAGACTTCCCCAAGAAAACAGCAGGGACTTGTCCAGGCAGTTTTCTGGAGTCAGTACTAATTGGAAGGCATAAAATGAAATGAAATAATAAAATAAAGCAAAAATGTATGATGAAAGTGGTCTTATGGTCCCCAGATATGAACTATTTCCAGGTTTAAAGCTTGATTTACTGTACAAATGTTTCATATATAGGAAGGTAGTTTAGTCTCTAGTTGCAGCCAGAAAATCGGCTAATAGCCACTGGCATACTCTCCAGTACCCGAGCTCAGATGGTATCCCATCTGTGATGTGAGATTAATAATTTTTTAAATTGAAAATAGTGTTTGTTTACAAACATGTTGGGAAAATTAAAACACAAATATTAAATGAGTGTGTGTGTGTGTGTGTGTGTGTGTGTGTGTGTGTGTGTGTGTGTTACAAAAAGGCAACAGTAAAAAAATATTGGGTTCTGTCTGGATGGTTTCTTGTGACGAGCCGAAGGACAGAGAATGGAAGTGTGACCTTCCTCCCATATTTGGGCATACTGGGGGTTGTATATATATATATATATATATATATATATATATATATATATATATATATATATATATATATATATATATATATATATATATATATATATATATATATATATATATATATATATATATGTTTTATAATATGAAATTTTATATAAACAACACATGGAGATCATGAGAGGAGGTTTAAAAGCTTTATCTAGAATATAAGGTGGCACAGTGGTTAGAGTGCAGTACTGCAGCCACTTCAGCTGACTGTTAGCTGCAGTTCGGCGGTTCAAATCTCACCGGCTCAAGGTTGACTCAGCCTTCCATCCTTCCGAGGTGGGTAAAATGAGGACCCAGACTGTGGGGGAAATATGCTGACTCTGTAAACCGCTTAGAGAGGGCGGAAAGCCCTATGAAGCAGTATATAAGTCTAACTGCTATTGCTATTGCTGTAAAGATGTATTGTGATTGGATGATCTTATGATGATGTAATGGAATGTTATCATATAATCATATTCTAGATTTTGAATATTATATATAAAGGGACGTAAAAACAATTATAGTCAAATTAAGGTTGAGATATAATAATTGTGATACACATGAAGATAGGTGAATTTAAAATATGCGATTTGATATGAAAAGCAGGTGGTGACTATGGAAGAGATACATGGAAATACTGTAACCAACTGACATACTTTCTACAATTTGTAATGGAGGATTTTTTATTTATTTTTATGTTTGTTTGTCCTTGTTCAAAAACAATTTTTTTTTTAAAGAAAACCTGATCTGTATTTAGCTTCAAATCCATTTCACCACCAACTACACTTTTCTTTTATAGAACAATTTAATAGCACAAAGGGACACTTCTATAAAGCAGCTCTCTAAAATACCTGTCTTGCTTTTGAGATGGAATTTTCAGAATATTTCACTTTCCCCCTGCTTTAGCAAGTAGATTAATTCACATTTGATAAGCCTGCGACTCATATTGGTATGGGCAACTGGACTATGCAGAACAGCTGAGCTGAAACCTTTTACCCGATGTTCATTTTAGTCAGTGTTGAAACGTTTCTCCAATTTCTAACATGTTAAAAATATTCCAATATTATTTAGATTACTTTGCCTTTGTTCTGCTGCTTTATAAAGCTGAATGTTGAAATCCCTGTGATTTTTTTTCCTAAGGATGTCAGAGCTCTGTTTCTGATATTAATATATTATAGAGAATCATCTATAAAACATTGTACTATAATGACAACATCATCCATACTTATCTGTTGTGGCCCAGCAGGAGCCGTTGGAGCTGCCACCAGACTCCGACAGTGAGGGCCCTATGAGTCGGCTCTGGAGGATGTGGAGGACCCTGGACAGGGTTCCGACTCCGAGCAGGGCGCAGAGAGGCTGGTTGGCCACCAGGTGGTGCCTGAGCCTTGGATCAGTGGGGTGGAGACAAAGGAGAGTGATCCAGAAACCAACAGTGAGTTGTTCCAGGATGCACGCCCTCGAAGAGCTACTCAGCGTCAAGAACAACTATGTAATTACAGGAGGTGATTGTACTCAGCTGGTGGTCATTAGGCTCCTCTCCAGACTATAAAAAGCTACTTGTGCACACGGCCCTCTTTGCAGAAGTCAATGCAGGAGTGAATGTCGGAGGACAGTACTGTGAGCTTGGCAGGCTGGATTGCTGCCAAGCCTTATCTGTGTTTATTGCTGCCTGAGTTTGTCTGAGTTGCTGCCAAGGTCCTTATCTGTTTGTTTTGCTTGGCTTTCAGCCACCGAGGTTTTGGTATCTTGCTAATAAAGTACATTCCAGTTAAGCTTGTCTCGGCATTCATTACTGGATGGAGGAGGGGGTCAGAACACTTATCTAGGAAACAATATTTTTTATTATAATCTATGGGTGTGTGAGGTAGCTGTTGGGTATGTTATGTGCCTCAGTGAAGTGACAAAGTGAAACAATTTGCTTGCTGAAGATCTTTGGGCCACTTTGAAGCATCTCTCAGTTGAGGAGAAGGGAAGCTATGGCCCATTTCTTTAAAATCAGGAAGGCCACCTTGTTTCATGAAACAGTTTGAAAGGGGTACTTTCCACAAGGTGGAAAAAAAATCACACTTGAATGTCAATTCTTTTCTGAGGCCCTTAAAGCCCCCTCCAATCAGAATTCTCAATCAAAGTGGCCAATATAATTTTCACCCTTTTTGAGGCAGTACGCACAATAAAATAATCAGGTAAATTTTGAGTATGAATCCCAAACAAGGGGCATAAAAATCGAAACGCACGTAGTCCTTGACATACAACAGTTCATTCAGTGACTGTTTAAAATAACATTGGCACTGGAAAAAAAATGACTTAGGACTGTTTTTCAGAGTTACGATTTTTGAAGCCTCTCCATGATCATGTGATCAAAATTCAAATGGTTGGCTACTGGTTCATACTTATGACTGTAGCTGTATCCCAAGGCCATAAGATCATCTTTTGCAACCTTCTGATAAGCAAAGTGAATGTGGAATCCAGATTCACTTAAGAACCTGTTGTGACTCAGCAGAAGTTTGCTGTGAGTTGAGTCGGGATGCAGGCATAACAATGCAGCTGGGGCTTGTTAGTGTCGTCTTCTGGAGATAAAAGGATGGATGGTGCCATGTCCTGGTTGCAGAAGTCAATGTTCATTCATTCGTTCGTGGTTCGTCATTCATCGGTCGTGGTTTGTTTGTGAGAGAGAGTTTGTGAGATAAGTGATTTGTTTTCTGTAACCCTGATTCGAAGGGACACTTGGAGAAGTGATTTGCTTTCTTTCTGTTAACCTGGTGTTGCTGTAAGAGCTCTTTGTTTTTGCATTCTGCTGCATAACCTTTTTGCCAGAGACTTTATTTATGTTTATTTTGGGCTCGCAGCCAGCGTGAGCCAGGACTGATAAACTTATTTCCTTTTAAGTCTGTCTGACTGTCGTCTGTGAACGAGCGAAGAAGGGGGGTCAGAACAGAACCAGGTTACTAACCTATCAACTGGAGTGATTCACTTAATAACTGTGCCAAGAAAGGTCATAAAATGGGGCAAAATTCACTTAACAACACTTTTAACCTAGCCGCATCAAATTTGGCCTCAATTGTGGTTGTAAGTCGAGGACTACCAGTATCCTCGTCTTTGCTGATGCGACTGATGATGATGTACATATTATATTCATGTTCCCTAGACTATGTTATCATAGTTGCCCAGTTAAAGGTTGTGGGGAAGAATCCCAGAGACCATGAATTTTGCCGTGGGAGCTACTCCTCGTTTTCAGAATTGCTGAGCAATAGAAGGATATTTTTTTGTTTTGTTTTTACTATAGATTATTTGGATGGCTGAATTAATTCAGTGATTTTGCTTGTTTGGAACCGCAACATGCAAATTATGAGCCATCCTGTACGTCCAAAATGCCTTACAAGATTTACTAATGCCACGAACAGCAATTAAAAATACGAGCTTCAGCATGGAGGGATGATCAATTTTTGCTTAGCTGATTTATTACCGAGTCCCCAAAGGGACATATTAGCATCCACAGCTGCAAAGTACATGCAAGCCACTTAGGCTGCAGAGATGCCACCTCGACCGTAGTTGCTGATGCCTGTCTTTTGACATTTCTGCAGTCTTACATTAAGCTGCTCCCGGCTCGAAAGTTCCCCCGTTGAAAGCTAGTCTGGTGACTCCAGAGACAAAGCCTCTGGAATTGGTTCATCACGATAGGCGGCGTTTCGGAATCCTTTATCATCTCATTTAGTTAGCATAATAGCGCCTCTTGTTTGATTGTCCGCAGCTTTCGAGTAATTACAAAAAAGGATAAACCTTTATTGGTAATCTATACCTTTCTCCCAAGTTGTGTTGATTTTAACCGAGCAGCGATGCCAAGAAAGATATTAGTTTCACTGAACCAAACATTTGCAATTAAATCAGAGGATCGAGAACAGATTAAGTGCTAATGAGATGAACAGTGCGGATTACAGAAATCTACATTTTGTTCTGTTATCTTCAAAATCCTTATAATTAGATGAAGTGAGGTTGGGAATTGCTAACACTTATTAATTGGTGTACACAAATCATAATTTTTGTCTGAATCTTTCAGGAGAAGATATTTCCCTCCCCCCCATCCACTCCTTGGAATAATGACCATCTAAATCTGCTGGGGAGAGTTGGCAGTTTTCCTGTCTACAGGATAATGCCTACAGGATAATGCTGCACCAGGATTATTGGCATTGAATTATGGTGCTGGAGAAGATTCCTGTGAGTCCCTTGGATTGCAAGGCGATCAAACCGGTCAGTCCTAGAGGAGATCAACCCTGACTGCTCTTTAGAAGGCCAGATCCTGAAGATGAAACTGAAGTACTTTGGCCACCTAATGAGAAGGAAGGACTCACTGGAGAAGAGCCTCATGCTGGGAACGATGGAGGGCAAAAGAAGAAGGGGATGACAGAGAATGAGGGGGCTGGATGGAGTCACTGAATTTATTATTTATCTATCTATCTATCTATCTATCTATCTATCTATCTATCTATCTATCTATCTATTTATTTATTTATTTATTTATTAAATATATTTATATGCCGCCCAATCCCGAAGGACTCCGGTACAAAAATAAAAGAAAAAAAAACACATAATGAGAAAAGAAACCGTTTAAAAACATCAACACCCTCATACATTCATTCTAATCGGGGCTGGACCTCAACAGTGAGGTCAACAGCCGCAGGCCTGCCGGAACAGCCATGTTTTCACAGCTTTCCTGAAGGCCATCAGAGTGGGTATGGTCCGGATCTCCGGGGGTAGCTGGTTCCAGAGAGTTGGAGCAGCCACAGAGAAGGCTCTCCTCCGAGGGCCCGCCAGCCGACACTGTCTGGTTGACGGCATCTGAAGGAGGGCCAATCTGTGGGATCTTACTGGCCGCTGAAGCAGTTGGTGTGAGCTTAAATGGACTCCGGGGGGATGGTTGACAGGAAGGCCTGGAGGAATGTTGTCCATGGGGTCACAATGGGCTGGACATGATTTTGCAACTAACAACAACGAAGGACAACCATGCCCCCTTTTCTGGCTTGGCAGCTATAAAGATTCTTGTGAATGAAGGATGGCCAAATACTGATACTCTTGAACCTTGTGTATTTCTGACCTAATGATGAGTGTGCATGTACAGGTAGTCCTCACTTACTGACTGCTTTGTTGAGTGACACTTCAAAGTTGGGACAGCACTGAAAAAGTAGGTTTATGACCAGACCTCCAACTCTGAAACCATTGCAGGATTCCTGAGGTTATCTTATTTACCATTACAATTTTCATAGTTCAGTTTCCAGGGTAAACTGGTTGCAGTCACATAATACCTCACTTAACAATATTGTTGCTTACTGACTGAGTTTCGGTTCCTAATTTGGTCAGTAAGCGAGGGCTACCTGTATCAGAGATACTGTACAGATAGTCCTCAACTTACAACCGCAATTGAGCCCAAAACTCCAGAGGCTAAGTGAGGTATTGAGTTTTGCTCCATTTTACATCCTTTTTGGCTACAGTTGTTAAGTGAATCACTGCAGTTGTTAAGTTAGTACCATGGTGGTTAATAGCAATAGCAGTTAGATTTATATACCGCTTCATAGGACTTTCAGCCCTCTCTAAGCGGTTTACAGAGTCAGCATATCGCCCCCACAGTCTGGGTCCTCATTTCACCCACCTCGGAAGGATGGAAGGCTGAGTCGACCTTGAGCCGGTGAGATTAGAACCGCTGAACTGCAGATAACAGTCAGCTGAAGTGGTCTACAGTACTGCACCCTAACCACTGCGCCACCTCGGCTCTGGGAAGCCAGATTAAGTGAGTCTGGCTTTCCCACTGACTTGTGGGGAGTCAATAATGAGCCAAGGTGGCGCAGTGGTTAAATGCAGCACTGCAGGCTACTTCAGCTGACTGCAGTTCTGCAGTTCGGCTGTTCAAATCTCACCGGCTCAGGGTTGACTCAGCCTTCCATCCTTCCGAGGTGGGTAAAATGAGGACCCAGATTGTTTTTGGGGGCAATATGCTGACTCTGTAAACCGCTTAGAGAGGGCTGAAAGCCCTATGAAGCGGTATATAAGTCTAACTGCTATTGCTATTGTCAGAAGGTCGCAAAAGGTGATCACAGGACCCTGGGCCATTCTAACCATCATAAATATGAGCCAGTTGCCAAGAATCTGAATTTTGATTATGTGACGATGAAGATGCTGCAATGATCATAAGTGTAAAAATGGTCATAAGTCACTTTTTTCAGTGTTGTGGAAACTTCAGTCACTAAATTATCTGTTATAAGTTGAGAACTACCTGTGTTTAGGAAAAGCATCTCAGCTGATCCTGTCTATCCTTCAGATGTATGGCAAATACAATCTTTTCCTTTTCTTGTACTTAAAATAAAAACCCCTCTAACATTAGTTCTATCAATAAGGCATTCCGTCCACAGAGGCATTATTTTTAGAGAAATTCAATAAATGATTGCTATTATTGATCTAAGGGGGGGGGGTTATACGTTCCCTTTTCCTTCCAATGAGCTGCTTAACATAATTTGCAGTCCGTAAAAGCATAAACACTTCCAGAAATAATGAAAACGCATTTGCAACCAGGTAAAAGGAATGAGAAAGGCGAACATCGAAAGGATGGAAACTGGGAGTCAGTAAATAAAGTTAAGCCACGGTGAAGTTAAATACCTGTCTAAAGAGAAATATCTTTCGTTTTTATTTGAAGGCAATCAGAACACCTTAAACTGGAGCTGTAAACAAACTAGTGAATGCAATTGTTGTTTGGAAGATCCAAATCCTTTGCACATTTCAAAGCCAATTTAGACTATATATAGTCTAAATATATACTGTATATACTCCAAATTGATTGCAGGATTCAGCCTGGGTCAGCCACTGGGACCAGAGGTTTAGTCTTCCAAGTTTTTGGACTTGGGTTGGAGCCCATTCTCAGGGAATTTATCTCTAGCAGAGTGTGTGTATCTACTTGATACTTGATAGGCTGGTGGTAAATCAGGAGGGCCTTTGCGCAACTTCAGGTTGTGCGCTAGTTACACACTTTCCTGGACCAACATTCCCTACTCATAGTCACTCATGCCCTAGT
Organism: Thamnophis sirtalis; assembly: GCF_051295495.1. Classification (NCBI taxonomy): domain Eukaryota; kingdom Metazoa; phylum Chordata; class Lepidosauria; order Squamata; family Natricidae; genus Thamnophis; species Thamnophis sirtalis. The sequence goes on from NW_028261387.1 coordinate 3,696,602, forward strand.
CACTTCCCGTCTTAACTATTGCAAAGCACTGTACATGGGGCTTCCCTTGAGGAGCATCCAGAAGCTCCAGTTGGTTCAAAATGCAGCGGCCCACATGGCTTTGCGCAAACCCCAATGTGTATATGTATCACCTCTACTGCAGAGCTGCATTGGTTGACAATTTACTTCTGGGTGCAATTCAAGGTCTCCTTTAAAGCCCCTCATGGCTTGGGACCAGGTTATCTCAGGGACCATCTCTTGTTGGTCACATCTACCAACCCATTAGAGCAGGGAAGCAGGGAATGCCTCCTATACCCAAGGGAGATACACCTGGTGTTCTGACCCCCCCTTGTTCCACACCAACACACACTCCGAGCCAGAGATAAGTTACGGCATTTAATGAACAGACAGACAGGTCCTTGGCAGCAACCCAGCACAGACAAGCTTGGGTAGCAATAAACACAGATAAGCCATGGCAGCAATCCAGCCTGCCAAACTCATACAAAGTTCTCCGACATTTGATGCTGTGTTGACTTCTGCAAAGAGGGGCGTGTGCACAAGTAGCCTTTTTATAGTGTGGAGAGGAGCCTAATGACCACCAGCTGAGTGCAATTACCTCCTGTAATTGTGTAATTATTCCTATTAGCTCTTCGATGGTGTGCATCCAGGAACAACTCACTACTGGCTTCCGGCTCACTCTCCCTTGTCTCCTCCCTACTGGTCCAAGGCTCAGGTGCCTCCTGGTGGCCAACTAGCCTCTCTGCACCCTGATCAGAGTTGGAACCCTGTCCAGGGTCCTCCATATCCTCCAGAGCTGACTCATAGAGCCCCTCGCTGTCGGAGTCTGGTGGCAGCTCCAATGGCTCCTGCTGGGCCACAACACCTGGTGGGACCCAGAAGAAGGGTCTTCTCCATGGTGGCTCCTTCTCTCTGGAACATCATTCCCCCAAAGATTAGTATGGCCCCTACTCTAATACTCTTCCAGAAGGTGCTGAAGACCTGGTTCTGCCAGTGGGCCTGGGGAGCTCAGAGCAGAATGGGTGGCTCATGTGATCTGTCACCGGGGCAATGGGTGTGGAATGATTCTATTATGATTTTATTATATTATGTTACATTAATTTATTTGATTCTTTTTATTAGTTTTATTGTTTGCAATGTGATTTTATATTCTGTAAGCCACCTTGAGTCGTCATGAGCAAATAGGCAGCAATATAAATTCAATAAATAAATAAAATGAATAAATCAATCCATCAGCATTCCTGTTGACTGACGAAGGGCCTGTTTCCCAGGCTTCAATCACTTCCCTGGCTGTTTTTGTACTTGCTCATCCAACAATCTTAGTAGTTGCAAAACTGAATGTATGTCTTCATTCCTTGTTCATATAGATATAAAAATAATGCTATATTCTACTGGTATCTCCTGTACTAATTGTTCTCTCCTTTATACATTATAGACAAATCCACACAAGGGATTTTTTTAAAATAAGGTTAATCGAAGCAGCATAGTGTTGTTGCAATTCAGTGTAATAAAACAGTTGTAGCTAGGAAATGAAGTCACTTTCAAGGTACAATCATCATAACAACAGGTATGGATAAATCCAACTACGTATGCTTCTCAGATCAATAATATTAACAATCCAGCCAATTAGAATTCTCACTGTGATTCTACTGGAATTACATATCTGAAGGCAAAGTCATTGAACTAAAAAAAAAGGAATAGACAACAATAAAATGGAATGAGAGAAGAAAAATATTTTGAGAAACAAGACAATTTGAAGCCATAAGGATATCTCGAAAACAGACATAACAGCTAGCAAACAGTTTACAATCAGACGTATGGTTGTTAAATTTATTCAATAATATCATGCCAATTACAAAAAGCTAATTTCAACCTGCCCATGGTATTCTGCCATAACCCATATATTATGGTAATCAAATATAATCTGAAGCTACATGAAATCTATGTGACCACAAAGCTCCATTAACAGTCTGTAATTATTCCACCCCATAAATTGAATGGGCTAGTTAGCAATGACTAAGGAGCTTGAAATTTATGCTGCTTCAGAGGGTTTTTCCCCTTCTTGCTATTAAAATTTCATGCCTAAGATTGATTATGTTTATAGAAATTGACCTCCTTACATTGCAAATGTTTGCCTCAAGGAAGCTGGCTTTGCCTCAGGAACACATAGAATATCATCATGAAAATATAATGAAGAGTTAATGAATGCATAGCACATATTAAGCAGATCAAAGATTGGTGCGGCGAAATGAATTTTTCGGATAATGTGGATTTCTCCTTGTTTTTCTCCCTCTGCTCATTATTTGTAAAGGTGCTTAATACACAAAAGATGAACTGCTGCATAATTAATTTACAAATGTAACATCATGTACATTCTAAGCAAGCTGCAAAATTAGAATATTAATATATTTGCTGGTGATTATGTCAAATTCTTTTTTGCCCAAACCATGTAATTATTTAATGCAATATTTAACTGTGAGTAACACGAAGGAAACAAAAACAAACACCGGTTAAATTGTGAAACTAGTTCTGTGAAAAAAAAGAAAGGTTTTTATTTCAGGCATGCCATCTTCCCCATAATAGATTTTAAAGGCAGTCTGCAACAGGTTGCAAAAAAGTATTGGATTTTTTTAAATGACTTGGATAGGTGTCTAGCAGGGGTGAAATTCAGCAGGTTCTGGAGAACCGGTAGAGGAAATGTTGAGTAGTTTGGAGAACCGGCAAATACTACCTCTGGCTGGCCCCAGAGTAGGGTGGGAATGGAGATTTTGCAGTATCCTTCCCCTGCTATGCCCACCAAGCCATGCTCATAGAACCGGTAGTAAAAATAAATTGAATTTCACCACTGGTGAGATATAAATAAATGGATTAATACACAATTCAAGACCATTATTCCCAGGACACGTTACAACAGAAACAGAACTGTAGTTGTGTTAGTCAATTAAAACAAAACCAAAGAGCTTTCTTGCACATTAAAATTTAATCTATGATAATCTAGGTAGTCCTCAATTTATAACCACAATTGAGCCCAAAATTTATGCTACTAGGCAGTTGTTAAGTGAATTTTGCTCTGTTTTACGACCTTTCTGGCCACAGTTATTAAGTGAATCAGTAGTTAAGTTAGCCACAAAGCAGTGGTTAAGTGAATCTGGCTTCCCCATTGACTTTGTTCATCAGAAGGTCACAAAAGATGACCCCGTGACCCTGGCCTACTGCAACCGTCGTAAATATGAGTCAGCTGCCAAGCGTCTGAATTTTGATCATGTTACTGTGGGGATCAGTGGTGGGATTCAAATAATTTAACAACCGGTTCTCTGACCTAATGACCATCTGGGTAGGTGGGGCTCGGTGGTCATGTGACTGGGTGGGTGTGGCCAACTCAATGTCACTCAGGTCAATGGGCGCTTCGCCTTAGCTGTTACAATATAATAAGGGTTAACCGGAGAGGCAGTTTCTGTAAGCAGGGCAATAAAGATTAAGCTAGAAACAACACCAGAGTGTTTCCTTCCTGCCTTCTTTACAGGATTAGCCCTGTAAAGTAGAAAAAAAACAAAAGGAGATTTCTTCCAACAACCGGTTCTCTGAACTACTTAGAAAGTTAACAACCGGTTCTCCCGAATAGGTACGAACTGGCTGAATCCCACCACTGGTCAACTTATAGAAAACTGTTAGAGATGATGTCAGGAAAACCTAAACTTAGAATGTGCTGAGATTGGAGAAGGGCAATCTGTGGGGTTCCTTTAGATATATTCAAAATAAAAAGAAAGGAAAAGAAGTCAAGATATAAGCTGTTCAGTGTAAATGTCAAAATACTAATACATAACAGTTTTGGAACAGCATGTAGAAGAAAATAACTTATTTCCAAGTGTGAAGGCTGCAAAAAATATTTGACCATGTTAAGACACAGGTTGGGCTTTGAATGTAGGGGCAGAAATTGTAAGTAAATTATTATTTTAAATTATTTTTTTCTGAATTTTAAATTGAATTTGATCTGTTTAATTCACAACAGTGGCAATATTTTTCAATGTAATTCAAGCATGCTTTAACAGCTCAGTATAAACCTGATACTTTGGCCATTTCCAAAGCACCTGAGATGCTTTCTTATTTGATGGAATCCATGACAAAAGCTAAATCCACAACTTTATCATTAATTCAAACATGTTTTGAAAATGAATCCAAGTGGGATATATAAAACATGGAACAAAAACATTGGAATCTCTGCTAGTACCTTCTCAATGGCTTGAGAGACCGCCTGCTGCCAATTACCTCCCAAAGACCCATTAGATCACACAGGGCTGGCCTCCTCCGGGTTCCATCTACAGCCAATGCCATCTGGCTACCACCCGGGGGAGGGCCTTCTCTGTCGCAGCTCCGGCCCTTTGGAACTAACTCCCTGCAGAGATTCGGACCCTCACCTCTCTCCAGGCCTTCCAAAAAGCCGTTAAAACCTGGCTGTGTCGGCAGGCCTGGGGTTGATGAGTTCCCTTCCCCTCTCGATTTGTGTGGCTGTTGGTTATTTTTAAATGCTTGTATTTGTAGTTTTTGTGTTCCCCTTTCCCCCCTTGGGTTTGTGCGCCGCCCTGAGTCCCGTTGGGAATAGGGCGGCATATAAATAAAACGAAACCTAAACCTAAACCTTTATGTTTTTAAAACATTAAAATGGTATTGACGGATTTGAAATCAAAGTTGATTTCTCAAAAAAATGCATATGTTCTATATTGGTAAATGTTGTGGCCCAGCAGGAGCCGTTGGAGCTGCCACCAGATTCCGACAGCGAGGGGCCCTATGAGTCGGCTCTGGAGGATGTGGAGGACCCTGGAAAGGGTTCCAACTCTGAGCAGGGCACAGAGAGGCTGGTTGGCCACCAGGAGGCGCCTGAGCCTTGGACTAGTGGGGAGGAGACAAGGGAGAGTGAGCCGGAAGCCAGTAGTGAGTTGTTCCTGGATGCACACCATCGAAGAGCTACTAGTTGTCAGGAACAGTGGTGCAAGTACAGGAGGTAATTGCACTCAGCTGGTGGTCATTAGGCTCCTCTCCAGATTATAAAAAGGAGGCCCACCCTGTGGGATCTCACCGGCCGTTGGGAGGAATGTGGCAGTTCTTCTTGTTGTACATTGCTTATGGGTGGATTACTGGAGCAAAGGACGTTGGTGACTGCAAGTCTGATTTTATTGGCTTCATCTGGGTTGATTTTGGTGAGTGTAGCTTCAACTCCGCATATGATGTCTTCATGCGTTTAGGGGCGACTGCAAAGTTGAATCCTCTGGAAAGGACATTGGTTTCAGCTGTGGTGAGGGTTCTGTCTGATATGTTGTGTGCTGCTTGTTTCATGAGTTGCTGTGGAGTGGGGTTGGTCTTCTGTTGTTCTAGTCTGTAGAGTTTGTTGGGGTGTCTGTCTGTCTTGTAGGAGGTGGATGGGGTTCATTTGTTGACTAGGGCTGGTTTCCAGATGTCTGGTAGCAGGAGGTATCATCACGTTTATTCATGTTGTGGGGTGTTTCTCTATTTCGATGGCTTTATATAATATAATTATGGAGTTTTATTTATTTGTGTTCACTTCTGTTTTTTAAAATATTTTGTATTTTTATGGATTGCTTACTTTAAATTCATTATAGTTGAGGTATTTTGGGACAATTTTAGTATGTTACTTATATTTTATATTCCTTTTAAATAAAGAATACATTTTATTAAATGATAGGCTGGTGGTCCCATAAACATTTAAAGCTTTATGCATAAATTCTGCTTTAAAAATAGGTAATAAGATGTTCTATTGGGGTAAATGTGCAGAGACTGGAACAGAAACTTTAAGTCAATTACTCTGTAATTATTATTTTAAGGAATTTCAATGACTTCAGATGGGTTGTGATATGTGATTTGTTTTGTTTTTGTTTTGCCTAATACACAATTAGTCAAACAGTGTAATCAACTAAAACATGTTTTGATAGCTCCATATGGGCCAGATATATTTTTTTCTGCTTCAAAAAAAACTGGGATGCTTTTATTTTTGATGAAGCCTCATTTTCAAATCAAATCTATTTCATGTCTACATCAGAAACTCAAAAATATATCTTTAAAGTTGGAATTTCTGACAGCTATGATGAATGGAACATAGGATTAGAATATTTTATGATGGAGCCCCAGAGGATGCATGCCTAACAAGAGTGATGTTACTTTGGAGTCGAGATTAAAATTAGTTTATTAACGTTTATTATTTGTATTGTATTTGTATTTATTTGTCTTGTATGCCACCCACTCCTGAAGGACTCCGGGCAGCTCACAATAGACAAGGGAAGGGGGAAGACTAGACAAAGACAACACTTTAAAAAACAAAACCACAACATTCACAATTTCCGCGGGGCTGGATGTTTCACAGACCCCCCCGGCCTGCTGGAGCAGCCAGGACTTGGTGGCTTTGCGGAAAGCCGGGAGGGTCGTAAGGGTCCGGATCTCGACAGGGAGATCATTCCAGAGGGCTGGAGCTGCAATAGAGAAGGCTCTCCCCTGAGGGGTCGCCAGCCGACATTGGCTGATGGATGGAATCCGGAGGAGACCTAACCTGTGAGATCTGATCGGTCTATGGGAGGTAATCGGCAGGAGGCGGTCTCTCAGGTACCCAGGTCCCATGCCATGTAGGTAGCGACCAGCACCTTGAAGCGGATTCGGAGACTAATGAGTAGCCAGTGCAGCTCACAGAGGATAGGTGGGACGTGGGTGTACCTGGGTGCACCCACAATCGCTCACGCGGCTGTGTTCTGGACTAACTGAAGTCTTCGAACACTCTTCAAGGGCAGCCCCATGTAGTGCGCATTACAATAATCCAGTCTTGAGGTCATATTAATATTTGTAGCTCAGATTGTGGGTTTAGGAAGAGGTTTGTCCTCCAAGCTTACTGCTTCACTCCTGCACAGTCCATAACCAAACCAGGTAACTCACTCTGAAGATGTTACCTAGTTTGGTAAAGAAATATCCGGGACAAACCACTGCCTACAGACACACACACACACAGGGACATGATGGCTCAGCAGTTAGGACAGTCCGAGTTCAAGACCCAAGTGCTGTGCAACAGGGCAAGCTCCTTGCCACTTCCCTCTCAACTGGCAGTTCTAAAGCTTGAAAATGCAAGTATATACCACTTCTGTGGGAAGGTAACAATGTTCAGTGTTTTGCCAGAGTGCTGTCATAGTGGGGAAAGATTTTCAGACAACACTAACTCCCTTGGCTAAGTAATGGAGATGAGCACCCCTCCCCCTAGAGTTGGACACAATTGGATAGGGGAAACCTTTACTTTTAGATTGATAGATCGATAGATCGACAGACAGACATATATACATATAATTATACATTTCCAGATAATAGTCACATCTTTAACATTACGATATTACCTATGAATAAATGAATCATATCTCTGTCTCTGTCTCTCTGTCTCTGTCTCTCTTCTGTAGGTGTGGCCTGCTTTGTGGGAGTGGCTTGCTGGCCATGTGACCGGGTGGGAGTGACTTGCCAGCTATGTGACAGAGTGGGAGTGGCTTGCCAGTCATGTGACTGGGTAGGCGTGGCCAGCTTGTAAAATGTGATAAAACTCACTTAACAACGCTCTTGCTTAGCAACCAAAATGTTGGCTCAGAAACTCTGACATTTGAAGCAGGCAAGTCTTAAAGCTGTCAAGTTACAAGACCCTCGCACCCCTAACCCTTTAGGAAAAAAACCCAGGGGTGTTCAAACTTGTCTTCTCACAAATATTTTTTTTATTTCTTTTTAAAAAATACAAATATTTCATCATTCGTCAATCATTAAGACATTGAAGTACAATTTTTTTCGTGTGCCCCTCCCTCCCTCCACCCCCCAACCCCACTCCTCCTTCCCCCCCCCCAGACTTCCCAGAACCCGTACACGGTATGGATTTTTAACTAACGCAGTCTAAAATCTATTGAGAAAAAAGAAATAAAGAAATGAATGACATTCTACATTGACCTTAGCTTCTTCTTACTGAACTAACTTTTAACAGTTTAAATCATTCCTGATCTTAAGCAGAGGCTAACTGAAATTTCTTGGTCCCGTATTTATTTTGTATATAGTCAATCCATTTTTTCCAGTCTCGTTTATATCTCTCATTTGAATGATCTTTAAGATATGCCGATATTTTAGCCATCTCGGCTAAGTTTGTGACTTTCAATGTCCATTCTTGGATTGTAGGCAAGTCTTCCTTCTTCCAGTATTGCGCCACCAACAGTCTTGCTGCAGTTATTAGGTGCAGAATCAAATTAGTCTCTACCAGGGGTGTTCAAACTTGACAGCTTTAAGACTTGTGGACTTCAACTCCCAGAATTCCTCCTCTCACTCTTCATCTTGATGATGTACGGACTGGCAGGGGGAGGGAGGTGGAACTGGATCTAAATTGGACTGTAGATTTTTGGAACCTCTTCTAAACTGGCAGTTTCTGTAAGTAGGGCAATAAAGATTAGGCTAACAGACAATTAACCGACAAACAGGTCCTTGGCAGCAACCCAGCACAGACAAGCTTGGGCAGCAATAAACACAGATAAGGCTTGGCAGCAACCCAGCCTGCCAAGCTCCTACAAAGTTCTCCAACATTCGATTCTGTGTTGACTTCTGCAAAAAAGCGTGTGCACAATCATTCCTTTTATAGTCCTGAGAGGAGCCTAATTACCACCAGCTGAGTGCAATTATCTCCTGTAACTGCGCAACTGTTCTTTACGCCTATTAGATCTTCGATGCTGTGCATCCAGGAACAACTCATCTCTGATGTCCGGATTACACTCCCTTGTCTCCTCCCCACTGGTCCAAGGCTCAGGTGCCTCCTGTTGGCCAACCAGACTCTCTGCGCCCTGCTCGGAGTTGGAACCCTGTCCAGGGTCCTCCACATCCTCCACAGCCGACTCATAGGGCCCCTCACTGTTGGAGTCTGGTGGCAGCTCCAACGGCTCCTGCTGGGCCACAACACCTACCTATCACTTTTTTTGATAAAGTGGATGAAGCTGAAGTGATACCAGAGAAGTCTTTAAACAAAATACTCCAAATCATCCTGATTAGCAAACTAGCTGAGCAAACGTTGGATGACATGACAACTTAGTAGTCATGTAGAGAGCTCAAATATCATGGACAAAGTGGGCAGATTTAGGTGCTTCATCAAATTTGGATGGTTCCTATCTTATTAATGACTGAGTGAAGAGTGGAGGTAAAGCTCATTATAGCCACAAGTGACACTAATCCTGTTAGGATACCTCTTAATCTTGAAAACCGAAATAGCATATAGCATCATCTTGATTGATTAGAGGAGTGAGTTGAAAATAACGGAATAACATGTAATATTATTATGCAGTGTGTAATTGCAAAATTCTTCACCCAAGAAACAGAAATCAAACTGTGTAGAATTGACTGGAAGGGCGCAGAGGGACTTGTGTGGCAATAGAACTAGTCTTGGAATAGCAATTGATTACTTGCTCAGTGTGAAAAAAAATCACGGGCCAAAAGAAAAAAGAAAAATGTAATTTTAGGCTGCGTCAATAGATGCTTAGCTTCAAATCACTGGAAGTAAAAGTACCTACTTTATTTTGCATTGGTTAGATTCCCCACATCAATGTCCAAGAGGACATTATGTCTCTACGGAGTCTTACCAAGCTTTTGCTTTTTCATTCTGCTCAACCATTAAGTTCAAAATCTCCTGCTAATTTATTGAGATTGTGAGTTATCAATTTTGGCTGCTCGGCAATCCATTTCTTTACCCTACCCATGGAAGCAAGACAGAGAATGATGACTCAACTCACTTGTGTGCTACTTTTATTGATCCCATTACAGGCAGGTTAATTGGGCAAATCCCAGTGTTCTGGATTTGGCTGGGATTCAAACTTAACCTCCCTAAGAGTGTATTTCAGGGTCATGGTGCACAAGACTGGGCTATTCATATTCATAGCTGTTGTGCCAGTAGGTTATGGGGATAAAACATTTGACTAATGCTAAGAAATGGGTAAAAGAAACATAGAAAGGTTCAAGTGTACTGTTGTTAAGTCATCCAGTTCCTATCTTGTATACTATGTATGTATAGGACAGAGGTGGGTTCCTACCAGTTCGCACCTATTCGGTAGAACCGGTTCGTCAAATCTACCGAACCGGTTAGAAGAGGTTCCACCAGTGGACCCGGAAAGCAGGCCACACCTACAGAAGAGGTTCCAAACTTTTTTGAAACCCACCACTGGTCCTTCGATATGATTATTCTACACTATCATGCTCATATTTATAAAACTCAGTGCCTCTGTGAAAAGTAAGGATGACTCCTGCGTTTGTGGTGCAATCAGAACATTGCGTGTGTTGAAGTTGTTTTAACGCAAACCAAAGATGCCTTTTAAAAAACAAGTTTGCATCCTATTCTTATGCATGCCAGTGCTGTGTGTGAGGTCATTTAAGGTGGTTCTGACAAGTGTCGTCGGCATCTTCATATCTGGTCACATGGGCGGCAAGCCACTCCCATCCGGTCACATGGGTGGCAAACCACTCCCACAAAGGAGGCCACACCCACAGAGTAGGTTCGAACAATTTTTGAAACCCACCACTGGTGTAGGAGAATTACAGTGGGAACATGTGAATGGAGCCACACACATATACAATCAGGACTAGGGCATATACCTGGCTCCAAACTTATAGAAGCAAAACAAAACAAAAAAAGGAATAATGCCTTTTCATAGCCTTCATCTGAGGAAAGTTTGTCAATTTGTCAATTAACCTGGAAAGACAATCACTATCAGGCCTTCAAGATATACCATTTTAATACTACTTTGATTTTTAAGGTTCTACTCTACAGGTAGCCCTTGACTTACTAGAGTTCATTTAGTGACTGTTCAAAGTTACAACCGCACTGAAAAAAAAGTGACCTATGGCCATTTTTCATACTAACAACCATGGCTGCATTCCCATGGTCACGTGATCAAAATTCAGAAACTTTGGCAACTGACTCCTATTTATGATGGTTGCAGTGTCCTGGGGTCATTTGATCACCTGTTGTGACCTTCTGACAAGTAAAGTCAATGGGGAAGCCAGATTTCATCTAACATCTGTGTTATTAACTTGACAATTGGAGTGATTTACTTAACAACTATGGCAAGAAAGATTGTAAGATGGTGTAAAATTCACTTAACAAATGTCTCGCTTAGCAGGAGAACTATCTGTAGTAGCAGACTTTTATAACTCTGAAAGCACTTCCCCTCTTCCTTCCTTAATCTTCATGAGAACTAGGGAATGTATTGTGTTGAGACACTTACCCAGTTTAGAGTTCTGGTTAAGACTTACATTACTTTTATCTAACCATCTTCTTGGTTACAGCTCTTCCTCCTGTTCCTCAAGGTTATTTCTTCTCCCCATTAGCATCCTCAATCTACTGTATATCCATATTTTTCTCACCTGCCATGAATCTAAATATTGGAGGACATGAATTCTCTTCTGAGAAATGAAAATAATACTATTATTTATGATTATGACACTCAGTTATATAGTTCTATCCCTGCCCACCAAATTAAGCTATTAACATTCAGTCCCGTTGTCTGGAGGTGTGGAAGTCTGGATAGATAAGAACAGGAGATAAGGTTAACTGTACCATGACAGAGTTGTTATGGGTTTTGGATCCCATGGAACTTGAAATTGGAGAACTTCCATCTTATGTTCTGGACATAACTATACATCCTATCTCTGCTTTAGTGCACAATTTGGGGGGTACTGCTTGAAGAACAGATGGTAGCTGTGAAGAGCAAAGAGAATAATTCTTGCTCAAAGATGAGATGGCAGCTGTGACCAGTGGGCCTTTTCACAACTTTGTTTTATGTGCCAATTTTATCAATTCCAGGATTGATGGGATCTGTTCAAGGTCAATACCTTAATCACGTCCTGACTGATTTATTGCAATACCCTCTACATGGAACTGCCCTTAAAGACTACTGGGAATCTTCAGTTGGCCTAGAATACATCAGTGTGAATAGTTATCACGAAGTAATGCCTCTACTATGGCAACTGCACAGATTCCCTATATGCCTTCAGGTTAGTGGTGGGATTCAAATAATTTAACAACCGGTTCTCTGCCCTAATGACCAGATGGGTAGGCGGGGATCAGTGGCCATGTGACCATGTGGGCATGGCCAACTCAATGTCACTCAGGTCAATGGGTGCTTCGCCTTAGCTGTGACAATGTCATAAGGGTTAACCAGAGAGGCAGTTTCTGCAAGCAAGGCAATAAAGATGAAGCTAGAAATAACACCAGAATGTTTCCTTCCTGCCTTTCTTATAGGATTAGCCCTGTAAAGTGGGGGAGGGGGATGAGATTTCTTCCAACAACTGGTTTTCCGAACTGCTTGGAAAGTTAACAACCGGTTCTCCCGAATAGGTGCGAACTGGCTGAATCCCACCACTGCTTCAGGTACAATTCATAGTGCTGGTTATCACCCTGCATGCCATAGGATTGTTACTTGTGTAACCTCTCTTTTCCCTACATATGTCACCCTACATACTATAACACAGTGGCCCCCAACCTTTTGGGCACCAGGGAGTGGTTCCGTGGAGAAAAGTGTTTCCGTGGACCAGAGGGGAGCATGGTTTTGTGTGCTGCCTGCATCCCATGGATAGAGCTTCGCTTGTTTGCGCAGTCCAGTTGCTGGCATGCCGCGATCCCATCTCTGAAACCATTTAGGTCACAGAAGATGTTGTTACTTGATTGAACAAATACTATTGGTCCTACCCTGCAGGAATTAAGAAACGCTTAAGTGAGGATGAACAGGGCTCCCATTTGGTAGGATGCAATCAGTTTTAGTTGTGATTACTTTGCTTTGTTTTAAAGGTAAAGGTTCCCCTTGCACATATGTGCTAGTCAGTCCTGACTCTGGGGGGCAGTGCTCATATTTGTTTCAAAGCCAAAGAGTCAGCCCTGTCCAAAGATGTCTCCATGGTCATGCGGCCAGCATGACTAAACGGTGAAGGCGCACAGAATACTGTTACCTTCCTACCAAAGGTGGTCCCTATTTTTCTACTTGCATTTTTACATGCTTTCAAACTCCTAGGTTGGCAGAAGCTGGGATAAGAAAAGGGAGCTCACTCCATTATGTGGCACTTGGGATCCGAACTGCTGAACTGCTGACTTTTCTGATAGACAAGGTCAACATCTTAGTCACTGAGCTGCTTAGTTTTAATATACCAAGGCTATTTTTGTATACATTAATATTTTTAATTGTTTAACTTGAATTAATATTGGAAGATGGTTAAAATACATACATACATACATACATACATACATACATACATACATACATACATACATACATACAGAGAGAGAGAGAGAGAGAGAGAGAGAGAGAAAGAAAGAAAGAAAGAAAGAAAGAAAGAAAGAAAGAAAGAAAGAGAAGGAGATATATGAATAACTGTAGTTAAAATAAATGTCATCTCTCTAGACAGATTCATTCCCTTAGAGACAATATGTCTCCTGACGCGATATATTCCCTTAGAGGGATTCTTTTTTTTAAAAAAAAAATTACTAATTCAAACAGATTGACATGTTGAAAAAGATCCTACAGTATTATCACTCCCCTAGGTTTTCATTATCTAAATTGTGACTTTTATATGAAGATAGCATTTTAATTTTTCTTATTTCCAGCTTTGTCACTGAGCTTCTATTTTGGCTTCCATTTCTTCATGGAATTCTAGTGATTTTTATCAGAAAATTACTATTTTAACCCCTTGATATTTGCTGGAGATAGGAAAGAAAAGGAAATTTGATCCTAAATTAATACTATGGGATAATTCTAGATGGAAACCTCCTGGGATGCCCAAGTCACCCCCAAAAAAATGTTTATTGACTTTATTAGATTTCTCAGAAAATATGTCATGTGGATTGGATTGATAGTCATAAAATTCTTAATTGAGATTAAACCCCTGGATAGAAGATACAGTATATACACTTTGGAAAGTGTAATCAATATTAATTTTTTTGCCCATAATTTAATTCAAAATTTAAAAATAGAAGGCATCCTATAAGAGGATATATAAGAGCCGAGATGGCGCAGTGGTTAGGGTGCAGTACTGCAGGCCACTTTAGCTGACTGTGATCTGCAGTTCAGCGGTTCAAATCTCACCGGCTCAAGGTCGACTCAGCCTTCCATCCTTCCGAGGCAGGTGAAATGAGGACCCGGACTTGGGAGCAAGTTGCTGACTCAATTTGCTAAAAAAAATTGTAAACCGCTTAGAGAGGGCTGAAAGCCCTATGAAGTGGTATATAAGTCTAATAAATAAATAAATAAATAAATAAATAAATAAATAAATAAATAAATAAATAAATAAATAAATAAATCTCCATCCCACCCTTTTTCTTTTCCTTGTTTGTTTGCTCTACATATTTACTACAACATTACTATTTTTATTTTTCTTATCTTCAATTATATTTAGCTCATATTTGGCCTTTTTATTTGCATAATAAAAGCAATATTTCAAAAATAATAATAATCAAAATAGGTATCATGCTAAGGAGATAACTCCTAGTATGAAATCATCAGTAGAATTTGTAAAATTCCTGGCCATTTTTAAGCAGCACAGGGAAGCTTCATCACACTTTTTGAATAAGGAAAAAACATTTTTGGGAAGAAGTTAAAGTTTAGGCAAAATTTATCCGTTGCGCACTCTACATATGCATAGTTTGTGACATGTATGTATGGGTATGCTCATAATCTTTTATAAAATTCATATCAAATTGAATTTTCAAATTGAAAATCATTCATCCAAGCATTAATGGAAACATATTTTTGAATTTATTTTAACATGTGCTTATCTTTTGTGACAAAAACATTTCATTTTTGTTACCAAAAAACTGTAGCTGTAAGACACTGAACTGTAAACTATGCAGACTAAGTATCTCTTAATTTGTGCTTGCCTAAGAAACGAAGGCAGGCAAAATACTCATATCAAAAACAAATTAAACTCCAATGCTGCAATAAAAAGGAAACAAAATGATTTTCTGGCCACATACCAAAATTTTCAAAAGAGGAAGAAACTAAGTTGGAAAAAAAAACCATCTTGGCCCTTAAAAACATACCTGAGATTGTTACCAAGAAATCTCTTCAGGTAAGTCTCCATGAAATTAGCCAATACTTCTGAAAAGGAGATTCCATCTTTTAATATGGTCAAGAATCCTATAAATGTCGGGGAGGAATATGAAATATTATGGATGTTTAGCTAGAACAGGACATAAGGATTTAGTGTTATGGGAGGATTTTAGAAATAGTAATTGAAAGGCCAGTATGTGCTTATGTATTTAACTTTGGTATATTTTATGATGAAGGACGTTTAAACAATTATAGTCAAATGAAAATGGGGATATAATGATGGTGACATGTATAAATATTTGAGTTAAAATACTTAAGTTTATAGGAACTATGTTTGTTGACTGTGGAAGAGATGCACGAAAGTTGTTTTTTTTGTAACCAACTGATACACTTTCTACAGCATGTAAAGAAGGATGATGTATTTATTTTAAATTAAAAAATTATTTAAAAAAAGAATCTTATAAATGTGTTAGACTTATTTAGACAGAAGGTATAATGTCTTCTCTCCCTTCTCCTTCTCATCAGTACTTATTATAGAAGGCTAGACAGTGTGTAATTTGCTTATGGGAGTATTCTGAGGTAGGTTTTTTTGTTTTTTGGCTGGGCAGGAGACATACAACTAATGTAAATGGATTTTCACGGCGAAGCAAATTAAACAAGAAGCCTTGAAAAGCCTCCCGCTGCCAGTCTCTCCATGAATAAAAGCCTTCTGTGTTTACTTCTGTACCCCAGTTTTCTTTCAGAAAGTGTACCCCAGTGGGTTAGTGTCACTGAAAGGCAGCAATAACCTTTGCAGGAAGCTTTATGTGCCAATTTAGTCCACTGTTCAATAAAAATACCCATTAGTCGCTTGCATTTGCTACTTCACATGGTGTCTGAGCTCTTTATGAGACACCAGCCTCTGAAAGGCGCCTCGACAGCTACGCCACATGGAACACCGGGTTGCCTTATAATTAATCTCTCAACGAATTTCTTTCAGGATGGGGAAATTAATGATCATCACATTAATGACTGCAGCATGGAAATACATTGGGGAGAGGGACGGAGGGGCCGAAAGTTCTAAAGGCTTAATTAAGTATGAATGAATGCACAAGAACATATAAATGAATATACACATGCGTGCACACACCTTTGTGATGCTACCCTACTGGTATTTCATGGCAGCCCACAAATGATCAACCCTTCTTGGCTTCCCTGGACAAAAATCAGCCAGGTATTTGTAGTTGTGTGATTGTGTGTTATGTGTGCATTTCCCTCCCTCACGATCTCTCTTTATAAATGGTAAAGGTTCCCCTCACATATATGTGCTAGTCGTTCCCAACTCTACAGGGTGATGCTCATCTCTGTTTCAAAGCCGAAGAGCCAGCGCTGTCCGAAGACGTCTCCGTGGTCATGTGGTTGGCACGCCGAAGGCACACAAAATGCTGTTCCCTTCCCACCAAAGGTGGTCCCTATTTTTTACTTGCATTTTTACAGGCTTTCAAACTGCTAGGTTGGCAGAAGCTGGGACAAGTAACGGGAGCTCACTCCGTTACATGGCACTAGGGATTTGAACCGCCAAACTGCCGACATTTCTGATCGACAAACTCAGCATCTTAGTCACTGAGCCACTGCATTCCTTAGCTCTCTTTATAGACCAATGTTTCTCAAAATTTGGCTACTTGAAGATGTCTGGACTTCAATTCCCAGAATTCCCCAGCCAGCATTCGCTGGCTGGGGAATTCTGGGAGTTGAAGTCCAGACATCTTCAAGTTGCCAAGGTTGAGAAACACTGTTATAAACATACACAGATATATTCATTGTATCTTGCTAGATTTCCTCAAAAGGTAAAAATATTATTCAGAGCCACACGATAGGTTGTATTAGTAAATGAATGTATCAGTGTAGCTCTCTTTATAGACGTACACAGATGCATTCATTTATTAATACAACCTATCGCATTGGCTCTGAATAATATTTTGAGATTTTTGAGATTTTTATCTCCAGCTGAGATTTTTCTCTGAAAATGTTCCAGTGGAATTAGGAAAATCAGGAACGCAGTGAGAAAGGAATATCCCCTTTAACCATCCTACAAGGAATGCAAGGGTGATTACATAAACATCAACACATTGAATTAATTCACCTTGAACAAGAAGAGAAGGTGAGATGGAAACTCAAGTTTATTTCACTTTGATTCTCTTTTTGGCACAGGATGAGGGAAGGTTTAACCCTGTCACATTTTGTATTGTACTTTGTGGCAATAAAATAGAATTTGAGAAATCTTTGTGAATTTTGTTTCCTGATTGATCCAGCTTG
Organism: Thamnophis sirtalis; assembly: GCF_051295495.1. NCBI lineage: Eukaryota > Metazoa > Chordata > Lepidosauria > Squamata > Natricidae > Thamnophis > Thamnophis sirtalis. The sequence goes on from NW_028261387.1 coordinate 3,713,980, forward strand.
AAAGACAAGTCCTTGGAGGCAGGTGGGCCATTGGATGATTAGATTTATACTTTAGTACTGTCCCTAGATCCTCTTTTCTTCTTTTCCCAACTTACTGTGAGATTACTATTTATTTTTATTGTTTTTTAACCCTAATATTATGTAGAGCTAATTTGTGACCTAGTACACATTTACTAAATATATAAATAAATGTCATTACTGATGCAGCTGTTTTAAAATCCTCATCAGTGAAGCTTGAGTCCACTTTTAATTCTCCTTAGCAATATTTTCATGTCGCTTGGGAACATGTTTAGCGCATTAATTTATACTGAACTGTGAATATATGATAATCTTCTACCTTATTCAGCCCCCCCCCTATGAAAAAGCTAACTTAATTATTCTCAGGGGGAAAAAAACCTCCTTTGTTTAATTTTCTCTCTAGAATCCTATTTATTGGCTCAAATATTTCTTTTCACAATGATTATTTCTTCTAGTTTACTTCTGCATTTGTATTTATAAGGAAAAAAGTTTCTCTGTGTTTCCTTTTCTTTTTATTGCTACTTTCCCTTTTTGGAGTGGAGGTATCAGGAGATTTATTGTTTATGTTCTCCCTTTGGTTTCTGTAGCTGATATTCTCAGTGCTTTGAAATACACTTCTTTTATGCTTTTCAAGGTTCTGAAACGTTATTCAAAAGTGTAACTCCTGACAAATTCATAGAATGTGACCCCTGAACATAGAAAAATATTATTTTTTTAAAAAAAATCAGCATGGCCAAAATATTTGACCAATTCACTTTAATATCGATTGGTGGATTTAAAACATGTACGTGGCTGCCCAACTCAAAAAATCTGAGCAATGCCAAATAAAAAAATACAGAAGAAAAAAATGTATCCCTAAAACAAAGGAGGGACACGGTGGCTCAGTGGCTAAGATGCTGAGCTTGTTGAATAGAAAGGTTGGCTGTTTAGATGACATTTATTTTAACTACAGTTATTCATATATTTCTTTCTTTCTTTCTTTCTTTCTTTCTTTCTTTCTGTATGTATGTATGTATGTATGTATGTATGTATGTATGTATGTATGTATGTATGTATTTTAACCATCTATCAATATTAATTCAAGTTAAACAATTAAAAATATTAATGTATACAAAAATAGCCTTGGTATATTAATACTAAGCAGCTGAATGACTAAGATGTTGAGCTTGTCTATCAGAAAAGTCAGCAGTTCAGCAGTTCGGATCCCAAGTGCCACATAATGGAGTGAGCTCCCTTTTCTTATCCCAGCTTCTGCCAACCTAGCAGTTTGAAAGCATGTAAAAATGCAAGTAGAAAAATAGGAACCACCTTTGGTGGGAAGGTAACAGCGTTCCATGCAACTTCGGCATTTAGTCATGCTGGCCACATGACCACAGAGACATCTCCGGACAGTGCTGGCTCTTTGGCTTTGAAACAGAGAAACCCCCTAGAGTTGGGAATCAATAGCACATATGTGCGAGGGGATTTACTAAATTTACTAATTTTTAGATATTCAAATAAATGAAATAATATGTAAGACCACTTTTTTTTTTAAAAAAGCATAAAATATTTCTATCCAGCAGGAAGTATATAAAATGTATTCCAATTATAAATATTTTTGATAATGTATCAAAATGTAATGTATTTTATTTATTATTATTTTATTATTTTTATTTTTATTATTTTATGTACCAATGTTTTTTCTTATTTTATAGCTACATATTTTAATTAAATAATTATCATTAAAGTACAAAATATCACTGGTATAATCAGCCACTTTGAATTGTCCATAAAACGGGCCAAGGGTTTCAGAATTCCTTAAAATATATAAAATATGGACATACTGAAAAAGCTCCATATCATACACTTGAATACAGGACAACTGGCACAGCTAGCTCACCTGTGCCAACTTGATACTGTCAACTCACCTCTGCCAACACACCACTGCCAAATTGCTGCAGGACAAATCCACTTGGTGAATTTGCTATGGGGGAAACTCACCACTGGTGGCTAAAAGAAGAGCCAGCAGGTCGGTGAGCGAGTGGCACAGGTGGTATTCAGCAGGTTCTGACCAGTTTTGGAGAACCGGTAGCAGAAATTTTGAGTAGTTTGGAGAACTGGTAAATACCACCTCTGACTGGCCCTGGAGTGGGGATGGAATGGAGATTTTACAGTATCCTTTCCCTGCCACGCCCACTAAACCACGCCCACCAAGCCATGTGTCCACAGAACTGGTTGTAAACATTTTTGAATCTCACCACTGGCGATTGGGTATGAAAGGCTCAGAATAGTGGTGGCCAGGGGCATCCCATTTTCAGACTCACATTGCCCCTGTACCACTTGCCTTATCCACAGTCTCTGCCACTCTTGTCTTCAAAACTTCAAGACAATTATTAAAAGAAAATGTTCCAACTGTGGTAGAAAACAGCATTGGTGTAAAAGTCAATCATCACATGAATCAGAAGGTAAATACCTTGTACCTAGTGGTGAGATTCAAATAATTTAACAACCGGTTCTCTGCCCTAATGACCAGCAGGGTAGGTGAGGCTTGGTGGTCATGTGACTGGGTGGGCATGGCCAACTCAACATCACTCAGGTTGATGGGCGCTTCACCTTTGCTGTTACAATATAATAAGGGTTAACCGGAGAGGCAGTTTCTGTAAGCAGGGCAATGAAGATTAGGCTAGAAACAACACCAGAATGTTTCCTTCCTGCCTTCCTTACAGGATTAGCCCTGTAAAGCAGAAAAAAACCAAAAGGATATTTCTTCCAACAGCCGGTTCTCCGACTGAGAAATCATTCACAAAAAAATTCTGTCCACAATTAGGTGGGGGGGGGGTGAATTGTGAATGCCATTAGTACCTTCTCTGTAAAATACTCCACACAGAGACTCACAAATGCGAACTTATATTTTGTATTTATTTCTTCATTCGCTACATTAGATAATATATAGCTTTCAATTGGAAATGTCAAAGGGAATTACTAAGTAAATTCAAATACCTTCAAATTCGTCCTTGTAATTCTTTTAAAAATGTCCCTCTCTCCTCCTATGGATCCTTTGGAACCACGGAAGGCCTGTTGCACGCTGAAAACCCAAATAATAATTTTAAAAAAGAAGGCATTACTCCATCATTGTGATCAGGACCTCAGTTTAGATATTGGGGGGGGTTGGGGGGGGGCAGGAAGAAACAATTACAAAAATAAACAGTGTAAAAGCTCCAAGACTGTGTGAAAAACACCAGGTGTCTCGTTTTTGTATTGCCTCTGTCATTCCTTTAAGTGAAAACTACTGGAAACTGGATTCTTAGTGATTTTTTGGCTTTTATTATAATCAGCATGCTGTTCAATTAAACAGCATATGGGCTTAAAAGGTCCTTTTATGTATCAATATAGCTTCAACCTTATTAAATGCATTTAGTGATTTTTTCCCCCCTTCCCACATAGATATTGGAGGAAAGTACAGACAGAGCCAAGTGTGGGGAGAATCTCCCTCGATTTAGTAGCTTGTTCAAATAATCACTGAGGGGAAAAAAGCATTTTATTACTTTAGTTTATTTTATTACTTATTTAAAATGTTTATTAAAGCAGAAGTTAAATTTCAAGAGAGAAATCTCGCTGTAAAACATTTGAGTTTTCCTTCACTCATTCTTTCCTCAGGAACACACACACACACACACAATACTTTGTGTGCATAATTTTCATGCAAAAGTGTGTGTGTGTGTGTGTGAGAGAGAGAGAGAGAGAGAGAGAGAGAGAGAGGGAGGGAGGGAGGGAGGGAGAGGGAGAGGGAGAGGGAGGGAGGGAGGGAGAGAGAGAGAGAGAGAAAGAGAGAGGGAGGGAAAGAGGGAGAGAGAGAGAGGGAGAGAGAGAGAGAAAGAGAGAGGGAGGGAGGGAGAGAGAGAGGGGGGGGAGAGAGAGAGAGTGAGTGTGTGTGTGTGTGTGTGTGTGTGTGTGTGTGTGTGTGTGAGAGAGAGAGAGAGAGAGAGAGAGAGAGAGAGAGAGAGAGATTGTCATTTTACCCTCTTAGCAATGACACAAGGTCCAGCATGTAGCAAGGCGTGCACAATAACAACCGGGCTACTAAAGATCATTTTTCCTCTCTCATTGTTTTCTGTCACAATTTATTATCTTTGTAACTAGCACAGTGATTCATCCAGAGTTTGTAATGATGCCAGTAATAGACATGCTGCTTATTTTGTAAATTGCAAAAGAGATTTCTTGAACAAAATGATAAAAATCCACGCATGAACCATTATCCCAAAGGGGAAAATAAATGGCATTCTAATTTATCTCCTTTTAGGAAATCTACGTAGTTGTTTAGGTCATGTCTTAACCAAGATAGGGAAAAGCATGCAATTTTGCCATCAAATGGTGCCTCGTTTTCTGTTGTTCTGCTTAATGCCATTTCCTTTATTACAACATAGGAATAGCTTGCCTTCGGAAATGGGAAGTGCTCCATCACTGAAGGTTTGTTTAAGAAGAGACTAGACAGCTTATCTGAAATAGTGTAGATTCTCCTGCTTAAGCAGGAGGCTGGACTAGAACACTTCCAAGGTCCCTTTGAGATTCTATTCTATTCTATTCTATTCTATTCTATTCTATTCTATTCTATTCTATTCTATTCTATTCTATTCTACTCTACTCTACTCTACTCTACTCTACTCTACTCTACTCTACTCTACTCTACTCTACTCTACTCTACTCTACTCTACTCTAGAAGCCGAGGTGGCACAGTGGTTAAATGCAGCACTGCAGGCTACTTCAGCTGACTGCAGTTTTGCAGTTCGGCTGTTCAAATCTCACCAGCTCAGGGTTGACTCAGCCTTCCATCCTTCCGAGGTGGGTAAAATGAGGACCCGGATTGTTGTTGGGGGCAATATGCTGACTCTGTAAACCGCTTAGAGAGGGCTGAAAGACCTATGAAGCGGTATATAAGTCTAACTGCTATTGCTATAGAGCCAAGGTGGTGCAGTGGTTAGAGTGCAGCACTGCAGGCTACTTCAGCTGACTGCAGTTCTGCAGTTCGGCTGTTCAAATCTCACCGGCTCAGGGTTGACTCAGCCTTCCATCCTTCTGAGGTGGGTAAAATGAGGACCCGGATTGCTATTGGGGGCAATACGCTGACTCTGTAAACCGCTTAGAGAGGGCTGAAAGCCCTATGAAGCGGTATATAAGTCGAACTGCTATTGCTATTGCTACTCCTCAATCAGAGAGTTCAAAGAATATCATTCATCCAATGTCCTATGTCTCCATGACTCAAGCTGTGTCCATTTGTCAGCTGATCAGCAAAATAAAATAAAATCCAAACAGTTTATACGTGGATGAGTTGCAAAACTTCATTTAAACCAGTGGCTCTCAATCTTTCTGGCACCAGGGACCAATTTCAGAAGAAAAAGTGTCTTCCAGGGATTGGGGAGCAGGAGAGGGGGTGGTTTCATGCACCACCTAGATCCCATTCATGCGCAAATAAAGCTTGCTTACTCACCTGCCACTTGATTTTTTGATACGTGTCTTTTGGGCTGGGAGATATGTTCACTAGATGATATGTAGAAACAAGATGTGCAGGTACAGAAAAAGTTCATCCGAAGAAGCCAAAATGAGAGAGAATGCTGGTTATTTGTTGAATATCTGCTTAGACAAAGGTCTGTTTTTTTAAAATATTTTTTAATATTAAGCATCATTCACCTGCACACAAAGCAGAATTTAGTTGACTGTTTGTGAAAAGACATGAGGTTGATAAGATTGCAAAGTTCTTAATTTTTTCTTAAATTTCTAAAGAGCTAAAAGTGCAATTAAATTAACAGATTGGTGGTTCCACCACAAAACCGTGGACGACAAAATCGCGGTCGACGAAAGCGCGCATTTGACGTCATCACAGCGCGACGAAAACATCGCGCTGTGATCGAAAAATGTAAAAATAAAGTGAAAACCTTACCCTAACCCCCCCAAACCTAACCCTAAACCTAACCCTAAACCTAACCCTTAACCTAAGCCTAAATCTAACCCTAACCCTAACCCTTAACCTAACGCTAAACCTAACGCTAACCTTTAACGTAACGCTAAACGTAACCCTAACGCTCTAAACCTAACCCTAACCCTAACCCTTAACCTAACCCTAACCCTAACCCTAAACCTAACCCTTACCTTTATGTGAATCGGCTTGCTTTAATTTTATTGTTATTTCAATTTTTTATTTTTTTCGTCACGCTGTGATGATGTCAAATGCGCGCTTTCGTCGATCGCGCTTTTGTGGACTGCGGTTTTGACGGGTCACGCAGATTGGTTATGTGTAATCTTTCAAAATGATGAATTATTGTTTTTTAATTATCATTTTTTACTTTAATAGTCTTTGACTTAGTATGGCAAGATTTAAAAATAAAATGCTAATTGATTAGAATATCCTTAATAGTAGAAATGATCATATTTTATATTCTCTGTTCTAGTCAAGGGGCCAAAAATTCTTCCCATTCCCAATATCTTTATTTAATGCAATCCAATGATTATTCTTTATCAGACATATATAAAGGCTCTTAAATTCCAATTTAGCAGATATAAAAACTTTATATGGATAGTCTATCTTGCTATACTCAATCATTTCTTAACTTCTTTTTCCATGAAGCAAAAGCACTAATATATCTTAAATATATATTCCTTAAAAAGCCTTCCAAACAATCGGTAAGTTTATGGAATATATATTGGAACAAACAAATAGAATCTTCCAAACTTTGCTTCATCTGTTTTATTAAACTCTGAATCCTGTAGTAATGAAGTATTCAAGACCTGTCTTGAAAATATAGAGTGCTTTCATCTTATAGCAAGTGTTATTGCAATATGATTGGATATTAGAGTAAGCTCTATTACATTTATCTATCTCATCAAGCAATAAATTATCAAGCCAGGAACAAATCCAATATGGAATTGAAAACCAATGTGCTAGGTTGCAGCACTGTCAATGTACGAGATCTGCATTTAGCTGGAAGAGTATGATGCTCTACAGCAAATCTAAAACTTGATTAAAACCTTCAGACATAATTATCTGATGAATAGTTGATGGTTAAAAAGATATTCAAGCAGGGCCAACTTTAGATATTTTGGTAGGGACAGTCATATTCTGGCTCTTCCTATGGATTGGCTCGTCTTCCAATTTTCTTACAAATTCCAAAAAAAGTTGGTTCCCAGGGAGGCGGTCGAGGGATGGCGCAGGTGGTGCCCCACCACAGACAGCAAAGGCCCGGCGGGAGGGGAGGGGAGAGTGGGGAGGCGGAGGCCAAAGGGCTTTGGCTCCCCTTGGCAGAAATGACTGAAGCTCATCGAAGGAGGGGTGGAAAGAGAAAAGGGTGCGGCTGCAGCCCAGCCACACATATAAAGGGACCGTCAGGAAGAAACTGGAGAGAGGACGAACGGTTCAGAATATACTATACTCACGAAATGAACGCTATGGTAAATGACACAGCTCAGTTCCAATGCAATGTCACACAAAATAATTAAATCAAAATGAAAATAAATCAAAATCTATAAAAATTCAATATAACAATGCAATCGGAAACATTGAAATGGAATCGTGAAATATTTAGTATAGCGTGTGTTGCTTTTACGTCCAACAGATGGCGCTGGTTTTCCAAAAAGCATGTTTTTTGCCTGTCACAGGTGTGACATCTATATAATATAGGTATATAAAAACACGGGCGTATTCGAATGCAACGTTGCATCAAAATTTCAAAGCAATCGATGAAGAACATTCGGAGATTTAAGATTTTGAGCAACAAACATTTACATTTTTATTTATATAAGATAAAGATATAACTAAATATGAAGACATAGCAAACCCAATAATTCTTTTACTATAGAGAGACAGTGATACCCAGATTTACATTGCTTGACTGAGTAACTCTATTTTCTTTCTGTTTTTGGTCAGGCTCCTTATTGATATAGTGGAAAAATTGATCAAAATTTCATTGTGAGGTGAAGACATATAATAAATATACTTTTCTCATTTTTTCCTGTTTTATTTTGTACCTTCTGGATATTAAAGTCTTGGCTGGGAACTTAGATGTTTGCAGTAAATACAAAATATATTGAATGATGCAACAAAGAATATTACAGATCTGAGAAATAATGAATCAAAGGTAAGTGAATTTGAGAAGGAAACTGGAGGGAATATTTCAAGTTGTACATAAATTATGAAAAACTAGAGGAAGTAGATGAATTGGTCTTAATAGAGCATTTGCTAAGGATTGAAAAATGGGTGGAGCAGGTAGGACGTAGATGATGTAAAGCAATGATGGCAAAACTTTTAGGCACAGAGTGTCCACATCAGAAGGCATGCACATGTGTTCTTACCCCCCTCGTCCCACACCAACACACACCGTGCCAAAGATAAGTTACGGCATTTAATTAACAGTAAGACAGGTCCTTGGCAGCAGACCGGCACAGACAAGCTTGGGCAGCAATCCAGCACAGATAAGCCGTGGCAGCAATCCAGCCTGCCAAGCTCACAATAATGTTCTCTGACATTAGTTCCTACGTTGACTTCTGCAAAAGGGGTGTGTGCACAAGCAGTCCTTTTTATAGTCTGGAGAGGAGCTTAATGACCACCACCTGAGTGCAATTACCTCCTGTAATTGTGTAATTGTTCCGTATGCCTATTAGGTCTCCGGTGCTGGGCATCCAGGAACAACTCACTGCTGGCGTCTGGATCACTCTCCCTTGTCTCCTCCCCACTGGTCCAAGGCTCAGGCGCCTCCTGGTGGCCAACCAGCCTCTCTGCGCCCTGCTCAGAGTCAGAACCCTTCCAGGGTCTTCCACATCCTCCAAAGCCCCTCGCTGTCGGAGTCTGGTGGCAGCTCCAACGGCTCCTGCTGGGCACGCATACATGCACCAGAGCACCAGAAACCCAATGACCAGCTGGGTGAGCTGGGGCGATGTGGCGCATGCCCACAGAGAGGACTCCGCATGCCACTTCTGGCACACATGCCATAGATTCGCCATGATGGATGGAAATAATGAATGTTTATTGAAAGATGCCAAAATAGTTGTGTGTCACTCGGTCTACTTTTACACAAAAGTGAACATTCAGTATGTCAAGAGAAACTTGCAAGTCAGCTGAATACATTGGGGAAATGGAAAATTTAAATGGTGTATGGGATGCAACCAGAATAGATAAGGGGCAAGAATGAACGTATGTTAAATGAATGATTTAACACAAAAGTGAGTGTTAACTAAAAAGGTCTTTAATGTTATATAGTGAGAATAAATGTGGACTGAATTACAAAACAAGTACTCAGAGAAAGAGTCAATGGGTCAAGAGGAAAAAGAAGATGAGGATACTTGTAGTTAGATGACGCTACTCAGACTTTGAAAAGGAAAGAGGTGAGAATTTACAGGATACAATAGTATAAAGAGGTGCATTCCGTAGATTTAGCTATTTTTTTTCCTTACATCAAGGTTTTATTTCTTGGTTTACTATTCCTTACTTCTTTGCAGAAAAAAGGAGTAGCTTGGCGTGCATGTATGAATATAATCTTAGTAAAGTCAGAGAAAAAATATAATCTTAGTAAAGTCAGAGAAAAGAAAAAAAAGCATCAGTTTTCCGGTGATCATTTTAAATTGATACAGTTCAGTGGCAGACAGGAAATCTACCTTGTGGTTAAATAATCTTAATGAGCTTTCCTCATTGCTGAAGTGAATTCCTCACTATAATGTTATAAGGAAGTAAAATAAGGATCCATATGATGGAAAGGAGTATGAGGAGGGGAGGACTTGTCAAAAAGGTTCCCGATCAAGAGAGGAGAATTTCTGAATATCTCTATAATGGCAAGGATACAGTTCTATTTCAGTAAAAAGGCTTTAAATTAGAAAAAAGATTCACTAGGGATTTTGAAAGCTATGCTGGTTCTGAGACTGGGAGAGGGATTGGGGGGGGGGGCGGGGATGAGCAAATCATCTATATTTTCCCTTCCAATTTTGAAAAAGCATCTTAGGTACACTGTTGTGGTCCAGCAGGAGGCGTTGGAGCTGCCACCAGACTCCGACAGTGAGGGGCCCTATGAGTTGGCTCTGGAGGATGTGGAGGACCCTGGACAGGTTTCCGACTCCGAGCAGGGCGCAGAGAGGCTGGTTGGCCACCAGGAAGCACCTGAGCCTTGGACCAGTGGGGAAGAGACAAGGGAGTATGATCCTGACATCATGCATTGGAGCAGTGGGGAGGAGCCAAGGGAGTTGTTCCTGGATGCCCTGCACCGAAGAGCTAATAGGCGTAAGGAACAGTTGTGCAGTTACAGGAGATAATTGCACTCAGCTGGTGGTAATTAGGCTCCTCTCAAGACTATAAAAGAAATGATTGTGCACACGCCACTTTGCAGGAGTCAACGCATTCACTAAAGTTGGAGAACTTTTGTGGCTAGCTTGGCAGGCTGGATTGCTGCCAAGGTTAGTCTGTGCTGGATTGCTGCCAAGGCCTGGACTGTGCTGGATTGCTGCCAAGGCCCTGTCTGTCTGTTAATAAAGTCCTTGAAGTATCTTTGTCTCGGCGTGCTTTGGTGTAGGATGAGGGGGGGTCAGAACAGTACACTAAGGTTCATTTTAGGTTATACATGTTTTTGAGGTACTCTATGCAACAAAGAAACTGAACCAAGCATGAAGACAAAAAGTGAATTTTTGTTGAGGCTAAAGTCAAAGAAAGAACCCAAACTTGATAACTTTCCAAGTCAATTTATGTTTGGAACATATTCCAGATTAAATCACAACAAATAATCCAGGACTGTAGTTCTAGTTGATTTGTTCTTCATTATGCATAGTTAAAAATAAGACAGCCTCATAAAATAATCACATGGTTGAAGCGGAAACGTCTATCAAAACATTTCTTTTATTCTCTCCCGAGTTGGATTCATGGAGAAAGATTTTTTAAAAAAGGATCAAAATTCTAGCCCTCTTCCTCAGCATTTGTTGTTAGTCATGAAGTCATGTCCGACCCATCGTGACCCCATGGATAACGTTCCTCCAGGCATCTCCCAGAGTCCATTTGAGCTCACACTGACTGCTTCGGTGACTCCATCCAGCCATCTCGTTCTCTGTTATCCCTTTTCTTTCTTTTGCCCTCAATCTTTCCCAGCATTAAGCTCTTCTCCAGTGAGTCCTTCCTTCTCATCAGGTGGCCAAAGTATTTGAGTTTCATCTTCAGGATCTGTCCTTCTAAAAAGCAGTCAGAGTTGATTTTCTTTGGGACTGACCGGTTTGATCACCTTGCAGTCCAAGGGACTCGCAGGAGTCTTCTCCAGCACCATAATTCAAAGACCTCAATTCTTTGGTGCTCAGCGCAGGATTTAGTAAACAGAACCAAACAAAATAAGTTCAATTCCTTCCTTCGTAGGGTGATTTAAGAATTAAAAAAAAACACCCAATTATCGTGTTGAGATTAAAACCAGTCAGTGCAGATCTTTCAATTCATGTTTGAGGAAATAAATCCCTCAATATGTGAATCAGTTTGTGTGCTAATACTACCACTGTTTCTGTTTCTCACAACTAACAACTTCACAAAATTTCGCAAGGCCAAATAAACTTCCTGTCAGAATTTCAACTCCAGTTGTCAGTTATGAAAACAAGTGACAGTGAGGAGATGAAATTGAAGCCAGTCATGAGGGGTTTTTTTTTAGTGACAGAGAAAGACAGCACGCTCAATAACTGAAACCAGCGTTAACATTTAAGACAAGTAGAGTATGTGTGAAAGAGAAAAACCAAAAGTCATAGGCAACTGGAAAACTGAATTTATAACAATAAAAAAGACTTCTCTGATGTTTGATTATGAAAAGATATTGAAATGCAACAAGGTTGCACTTAAGGGGACTGGAGACTGTGAGTTCTAGTCTTGTTTTAGGCATGGAAGCTACCTATGTGTCTTTGGCCTTTCATTTTCTCCCAGCCTTAGGAAAAACACAATGACAAGCCATTTTTGAACTCTTGTCAAGGAAATGGTATGTACTATGTAGCTGCCAGGAGTCAAAGCGACACTCAAAGGAACGATTGAAGGTGCAAGGAAATTCTAATGCACAAATTTAAATCAGCCACAAAATTACCCCCTTCTGTCTGGGTGACTCGGTTCTAGAATATGTTAGCTGAAACAAGTCTGGAGAAGAGGGCCTCCTTGTTGGACTGGAGGAAAATTGCAGATTTTCCTCCAGTCCAACTGCAAATTTTAGCAGTCTCCCACAAGATGTATAAGAGACCCGATGGGTTTCTAAGTGCCCTGATGAGTTTTGATTGTCTTCTGCTAAATCACATTACAGATTTGGATTATGAAGTCAGGGTTAGATTTGAGGATAAGAAGTTGGAAGTCAGAGGCTAATTTATGGATTATCATCCTTTTGAGTAATTTCTATTGCTGTACAGTGAAGGAACCTCCCGAGGGTCATTAACAGGGGTGGTATTCACGTACTTTCCCTAACAGTTCACAAATGTGAGCACCAGTGGTGGGATTCAGCCAGTTTGCATGCATGATGGTTTGAATTTAATAAATTGACTTTTTATATTTTATATTGCTAATTCATCAAACTTAGATGTTCAAAGTTAAGATTTATTTTAATAAAACAGATTTTCTGAAAATTATTTATTTTCTCCCCCTAAAAAATAACCATACCAATAAATCGGTTAAATTCAGCAAGATTTCTGGTTATCTTATAGACTGGTACAAGCAGTGGTGGGATTCAGCCAGTTCGCACCTATTTGGGAGAACCGGTTGGTAACTTTCTAAGCAGTTTGGAGAACCAGTTGTTGGAAGAAATCTCCTTTTCTTTTTTTCCACTTTACAGGGCTAATCCTGTAAGGAAGGCAGGAAGGAAAGATACATTGTGATGTTGTTTCTAGCCTAATCTTTATTGCCCTGCTTGCATAAGATGCCTCTCCAGTTAACTCTTATTACCATTGTAACAATTAAGGCAAAGTGCCCATCGACCTGAGTGACATTGACTTGGCCACGCCCACATAACCACATGACCACCGAGCCCCGCCTACCCAGCTGGTCATTAGGGCAGAGAACTGGTTGGTAAATTATTTGAATCCCACCAGTGGTGAGCGTGCATGTGTGTGCACTCACTTCACTCACACATGCCCCATCCATGCATGCGCTTGATCTTCTACGTATGTGCTTTGGCTTGAAAACATGCCTAAATCGGACGGCATAGAGCCAGGAGCCAGGGCAGATAGGCGGCCCACCCATGATTTCGACTGCCGGTTCGGGTGAACTGATCCAAACCAGCTGAATACCACTTCCGGTTGTTAGATTCAGGAGAATGTAGAAGGCCATGATGTCCTGCTTCTAAAATGCCCTATGAGTAATGCCACTCTTGCTCAGAAGCTTTTAGGATGATTTGATATTGACCATAAGGCCAATAGGCATTTGAACCTATATTGTGTATTGTATGCATGCCATCAAAATGCTTCCTTCGCTACAGAAAATTGATCATGCATGTCAATAAATATTGGATCACTTAAGCGGGCCCGTTAGAGCATAGCACACCTATGGAACTCTTATACATATATTGACCAAGAGCTGGCACTGTATTTCTTGATGGCATTTAATTGGAATAACCTTTGTGCAAAACGCTATCTGATTTGGGGTGTGATTGACTCCAAGTGAGCTTAAACAAACGGTATTGAAGAACTGATGAGAAGGAGAACAACAAAGACTCCAGCCTTTATTCGTGTCTCTCTTTTTTTTCATCTCAGAAGAGCAGAACAAAGGCTTTTGTGGCAGTTAAATCCTCTTTCTGCCAAAAAATGTGAAAAATATGACAGCTACATCAAATAGATTAATCCTTAAAGTTTAATCAGTGATTTTTTAAACATTTTTTCCTTTCAGTGGATCTAAATTCAAATGTAGCATTCATGATGCTGAAAGATTTCCCGCACTTCTATTTTTTTTTATACACTTTTATTTTTATACACTCTTCATTCTATGAAATCCTTTAATCTGAAAGCTTGATTTATGCAGACGACTCTCTTTTTTAAGGGAGAAAAAAATTAATTTACACTATGCAAAAGCCCAGCTGTGTTGAATGACTACTCTTTTATACAAGGCGTGTGGGGGGACATGGAGTAGTTTTTGTCCATAATCATAAGTAAGATGCTTTTCTCTTCTTTTTCTTCTTTCTTTCTTTCTCTTAGAGAAAAGAATGCAAATGTTCTCGCTGGGAAAATAATTCAGTATTTTGAGTTACTGAAAATCCTATGCAATCCTGATCTGAATGTATTGTAGGACTTCAAAGCATGTTTCCTTTTTAATTTTTAAATTGAAAAGTGAAGAAAAAAAAAGAACTTCAATTTACAAGTTGAAGTTTTACATTTAACACATTGATTGAATATTTTCT